>NC_139704.1:30773034-30903034 GCF_964188405.1 Protomyctophum parallelum
GGAAAATGCATGCACGCGCGCAGCCGCGCAGCACGCACGCACGCACACAAACAAACACCCATTCACACACTTCGTCATCAGCCACAGGGAACATGGAACTTGTTTACAGTTGCACGCACGCACACACACAAGCACACACGCTCGCACCCATCCATCCATTCACACACTTCGTCATCAGCCACAGGGAACATGGAACTTGTTTACACACACGCATGCACACACAAACGCATGCACACACACACACACACACACACACACACACACACACACACACACACACGTGCATGTGCATACGCATACACACGTGCATAACTGCACGCGCATGCACAGTCAGAAATGCTGACCGGCAGAGCAGCCCTCAGTATGTGTCAACGCTGAGGAACATCCTGAAACAGCCGCCAGAAGAACCCAACCCTCCCTGCCTTTCCCTGGCTTTTACTCATTTCCACTGGAGCTTATTTTCTTTGCAGAGTTTGTTGGTCGGTCGGTCGGGCCTTTTCTGGGTCTTTTTTTGTGTGTGTTTGTTTAGTTGTTTTCCCACCCACTGCTGCTGACAGGAATCTGGCAGAAGAGAGACTTCTTCTGTAATCTCACCGTCTGTCATAGTGCAGGCGTTTTGACACCGCCGGCCGGGATGGAGGGGGGGGGGGGGGGGGGGTGTGTACGGGGCCACTCGTGGCGCGCTATGAGCTTGTAGATCTGCTATTTTTCAATAGCTAAAGCATAACGTAATGCTAACACCAAAAAGGGCTTCCTGCCCAAAATGGTTTATTCGCTTCTTCTTCTTCTCGACAACAAAGATTCAGCGCCTGGCTGAAAACAAATGGGCCTCTCGGCTGGGTTCCTCGGTGGCGGTGGCGTGCGGCGGAGCATCAGAAAACCATCAGCCCTATCTGACATGTCACACTGTGCTCTGGAACACATTAATGCAAAGTGAAAGGAAGCAAAACAAATCAAGTCAAATCAAATCATGTGCATCTCAGGAACCACATGGGAATGAGAGAGCATTGCTCCAATATGGATCTCGTGTACTACAGTATGTGGCCAGCCTGTGACGTCAATCATCTATCTAATATACCACTCCAGATTACAGCAAGGTTTCACTCAGGCCCCATTTATTTGACTTCCATTAGTAAAAATATATAAAACATATGCATGCAAAGCATATAAAGTCTTGCATGGAGGTACTATAGCTGGTTGGTTGGCCTACTGCAGCACATACCAGAAATTATGGGGCTGACCGCTTTGCATGATTATCTTTGGACAAACGCATTTGCATGAACGCACCACACACACACACACACACACACACACACACACACACACACACACACACACACACACACACACACACACACGTGTGCAACAGTGTGGCTTCCCTATATGCAATCTGTATGTATACCAAGTTACTAGTTGTGCAGTTTGTGAATGATGTCCTGACATGATCAATGACGTAGTCTTGGCCAACTATATGGAGTTATGGAGACATTCATACTGGCATCCGAGTATCTCTACAGACTGCCACGGCCGGGAGGGACAGTGGATCTTATATAGAGCATTATAAATTCACAAAACAAACAGTTGTCGTTGTGAGATATTATATATATATATTAAGCATTCTGTTCTACTTTAGCTATTGAAAAATAGCAGATCTACAAGCTCATAGCGCGCCACCGAGTGGCGCACTATGAGCTTGTAGGTCTGCTATTTTTGAAAAGTCGTGAAAATGTGCCGCAAATCTTTGATTATATTTCAGAGCGAACATTTTTCACTAAAATATTGGCTTCTGGGGGGGTTTTTACGCATGGCCAGCTGGCAGCACGCATACAAAATGTGAGCCTGATCAGTGTAGTGTGAGATTAGCCGTGACAGTCAGTCATACACAAACATCTGGGAGACATACAGTACAGTACAGTACATACAGTATACTGTACGTGCATACAGGGAACATACAGTACAGGGAACATCATACAGGGACGTACTGTACAGCCAAATGCCCCTTCGGCCTCGGGTGCCATAAAAAGGAAGCCCAGCGTGATGTATGAGCAGAGCGATGGTTGCCATGCCTACCTGATTAGGAGAGTCCTTTATCATCACAGCCATAAATCCTATAAGCAGGCGACACAAAGCCCTGCGTGCCATGGTGATAATGAGCCCACTATGGAGCCCTCTATCTCAACTGATGCATTAATCCATCAGCCACTTGTTGCATTACTAGCCTGTGGGCAGGAGACCATCCTTAACCCATTCTGACCTGAGATCAGATTCTAAAAATGTCCTCTACATCCTGACAGTTTCATTATTAACCCATTCTGACCCGAGATCAGATTCTAAAAGTGTCTTAGAATTTTCAAAAATAGCAGACCTACAAGCTCGTATCGCGCCACTCGTGGCGCGATACGAGCTTGTAGATCTGCTATTTTTCAATAGCTAAAGCACGACATGATGTTAACGCCAAAATGGGTTCTCGTTCAGAATGGGCTAAAAGGGACACGAGAGAGAGCGAGGGATAGAGAGACAGAGAGACAGACAGACAGATAGAGAGAGAGAGAGGGAGAGAGAGTCCACAGCACACTTCCCTCCCTCATGCACGCACAGACAGAAATGGTCCAAACTGAAATACTGAAGCACTGAGAAAACCGTTTTTCTGCCTTTCTTCGTCCTTTTTTCCCAAACTTGACTACGGTATAGCGGTGGTCTCAAAAACATAAGGGAAACTTTGACAGGAAAAGACTCGCTCACCGTATATAGAAAATAGAAGTAAAAACTCCTTAGACTGAGACTTAAGAAAATATTTGTTCTTTTATTTTATCATGCTCATAAAGTGCTCTGTGCTCAAAGTGCAATTAAAAAGCTAACGTTCGGTCCTAAGACCTTCGTCAGTGCCAACTGAAATACCAACACAACTACAATCTTTTTTATATCCTCCTTCATCCAATAATGACCCAGGAAGGATAGAAAAAGAGGGAAAGATGAAAATAGCAAAAACACACAACAAGCAGAAGTTGAGAGTGAGACAGTGTAGAATAGACCATCCGTTTAGTGGAACGCATACAGCTGCTCTCCTAATGCCTACAGCCCTCTCCTCTCTCCCCTCTCCCCTCTCCTCTCCTAATGCCTACAGCCCTCTCCCCTCTCCTCTCCTAATGCCTACAGCCCTCTCCCCTCTCCCCTCTCCTCTCCTAATGCCTACAGCCCTCTCCTCTCTCCCCTCTCCCCTCTCCTCTCCTAATGCCTACAGCCCTCTCCCCTCTCCCCTCCTCTCCCCTCCCCTCACCTCTCCTAATGCCTACAGCCCTCTCCCCTCTCCCTCTGGAGACCTCTCCTCTCCTCTGACACAAAGCCCCCCCCCCCCCCCCCCCACCCCCCCCCCCCCCAGGCCCCGTGAACAACTGAATGGGCCTAGTGCAATATTACCATATGTAAGAGAAGGTGCAGGCTTCCCTGGATAGAGGGGGACCGTTGGTTGGTGTAGGGTGGGGTAGGGTGGGGGCAACCGTGACATAATTCGAAGTTTTCCTGGCTGACAGGAAAGAGAGCAGAGAAAAAAAAGGGGAAGAAAAAGGCTATTGTTCCTGGGGGGAAAAGGCGCGCAGGTCCACCCGGTGACCCTCCAGATGCAGTGTGACGGTCAGGCTTTTTGGAGTGGCCGCCAAGGAGGCAGCAGGAGACCAGAGGAGGAATTCACTCGTCCCGTCCCCCCGCCTGTGAACCACAGCCGGGGCACACGGAAAAGACTCCTTCGACTTAACCAAACCAGCAGCAACCATGACCAGCTGAATGAAACCCCAGCAGAGAGAGATGGGTCATCATGGGAATCCGCCCTCTTTACCCTGATTTGTATGCTGAGCTTTCGTTCCTTCAGCAAGTTAAAGATAAACCATAGATAAGTTAAACCTTTATTGATCCCTGGAAGGGGGGGGGGGGGGGCAGGCAGGAGGGGAGGGGAGGGGCAGCTAGAGGATGGCAGTATAAGTGGACAGGTGGGCTGCTGGTAGGATGCAGTGAGGAAGATTAAAGCCAGCAAACACACCACAGGAGGACCCCGTTCTCCATCGCTATGCAATGAACATTTGGGGCTCCATTTTCGCCACCGCTAAACCCCTCATCCCTTATTTTTTTTTACCATTTTGCAAAACATTTTTGAATAGTGAAAATAGCTGATCTACAAGCTCACAACGTGGCGCGAAGTGTCACGTTGTGTGCTTGTACTACATTGTAGATCTGCTATTTTCACTATAGTTCGGGTCCCGGGCAAACATCTGCATCTCTCTTTTTTGGGCTAAAAGGTTTGAGAACTACTGCTATGAACAACTGTGCAAAGTGACTTCACTTAAACCCATTCTGGGTGGGAGCCCCTTTTGGTGTATTAAGCATTATGTTATGCTTTAGCTATTGAAAATAGCAGATCTGTAGGTCTGCTATTTTTGAAAATCGAAGAACGACTGACATAGAAAACTTTAGCTTTTTCAGAAAACTGTCAGGATGTAGAAGACATTTTTAGAATCTGATCTCAGGTCAAAAACATCTCAGCATGATACTGGAACAATGAGCACATGTAATGAGTGAGTGTTCTCCACATGGTCGGAACAAAGACCTAAAACCCTCTCATTCTCCCTGCTTCCTACGATGCACTCCTCTACTAAAACCCTCTCATTCTCCCTGCTTCCTACGATGCACTCCTCTAGTAAAACCCTCTCATTACTTGCGCAAGCAGAGCGCGCAAGTAATGTGATCGGCCTGGTCCATTTGTCGTGACAGCCGTTCCGCCATTTCAGGACCCCCCCAGAAAAACATCAAATCTGTGCCCGTATTGCTGGACCAATGATGACGAAATGACCATATCTCTTACGTCATCATTTAGAGCTGGTCATACACGTATTTCTTACGTCATCATTTAGAGCTAGTCATACACGTATGTGTATGACTAGCTCTAAATGATGACGTAAGAAATATGGTCATTTCGTCATCATTGGTCCAGCAATACGGGCACAGATTTTATGTTTTTCTGGGGGGGTCCTGAAATGGCGGAACGGTTTTTTTGCTGTCACGGTTTTTGGACCAGGCGATCACAGAATACTGCTAATCAACTTACAACTACACACTTTATACAGTATAGAGTATAGAGTATATAGATATACGTATATAGTATATGCCTATATACGTATATAGATATTGTATAACTGCTCTCAGTAATGACGTATGTAATACAACATTATGATTCTGGAATGTATAAAAGTCACAACGTGTCAAAAATGTTATCTGGATGAACTGAGAAACAACGCCTGGGGTGATCATATAACAGTTCAAGGTTTAAGTGAAATGTTGAATTATAATATAGAAATATTTACAACATTATGGAAGAACCGACAAAAATTGTTCCATCAACTAATACTGCAGATCAAAATATGTGTATTGGTCTCATCGGGCAATTACATTATGTAGCCTTGAGAAAGATACATGAAGAACAAGTGAAGGATGGAAATAAGTTTGACAATGACTACATAGATGACCATCAGGAGGAAAAATATCGTAGTTTACAATACGAATCATGTCTTCAACCAGAAAACTTGGAGACTGAAAAATACACTTTTTCCTTAGCACCCGGAGAAAATGGAAAACCTTTACACTTATTAGACGATGAAAATTTTGAGGTAATGGCATTTCCTAATCATTACCCAACCGGAAAAGTTTCAGGAATCAGACCTGTTAAATTAACATTTCGACGATACTTCCAACAACGCCTTTTAAATGTTGACACAAGATTTGCCAAGGATGTTGAATACCTACTTGCCAGTCAGTATGGTGTGGAGTGCAAACAAGTATGTGACAGTGCATCAATCATGTTACGACAGACGAAAGGAAGAGAAATTAAAGGTCTAACTATGCAGGATTTAAAAAAAATAAATATAACGTTGAAGGATTATTGAGAAAAGATCATGCTTATAGATTTCTGAAAGATATAAGAGGATCTAATGTATATTGGCAAAAGACACTATATGATCTGCTGGGTTATCTACGTCAAAAAGATATACCCGCCGTTTTTTTGACGTTATCATCAGCTGATCTCCGATGGCCGGAAGTTATACAGATCATTGCTCAACAACATGAAATCAATCTCACCACTGAAGAAATAATGAATATGAGTTTTGAGGATAGGAGCAAATGGTTAAGAAGAAATCCTGTGACTGCTGCAAGACAATTTAATTATAGATTAGAAACCTTTATACGAGATTTTATAAAATCTAAATTAGGACCACTAGGAGAAGTTATCGACTTTGTTTTCAGAATCGAATTCAAGCAAGAGGTTCACCTCATGCTCATAGTATTTTATGGATCAAAGATGCTCCGAAACTAGACGTAGATGACGAGGAAAAAGTGAAGAGATTTATAGATGAAATCATAAGCTGTAGTTTACCAGATGAAAATGAAAAACCAGAGTTAAGTAAATTAGTAGAAACATTACAAACACACGTTCATTCATGTGCATGTAAGAAGAAAGGAAATTGTAGATTTAATTTCCAAACCACCAAGTCCCTTAATTATAATTGCAAGGGAAACAGATTCGGATGAGGATTTAAACCGAGCACGTACTATATTAAAAAAAGTAATGACATTTATACATGAAGACCAACAACCAGAGCATATGCAGTTGAATGAAATGTTAACATTACTAGAACTTACAGAGGACGAATACAAAACAGCTCTAGCCGTTTCAAAGAGAGGAAATACGGTTATACTAAAAAGAAGACCAAGTGAAATATGGATCAATAACTACAATCCGACATTCTTATGGCCTGGAAAGCTAACATGGATATACAATACATTACAGACCCATACGCTTGTGTAATGTATGTAGCCTCATACATGATGAAAACCGACAAGAACATGGGACAACTATTAAAAATTGTATCAAATGAAAGCAGAGACATGGAATTCAAAGATCAAATAAATAAATAAAATCAGTATTCCTCAACCATAGAGAAGTTTCAGCACAAGAAGCAGCATACAGAATACTGTCAATACCTTTAAAGAAAATGAGCACTAAGGTAATATTTATAAACACAAACCCTAAGAATTCTCGGGTATCAATGATGAAGCCATTGAAAATTATTCAAGAGATGCAAGATGATGAACAGGATATCTTTTATTCTAATATTATCGAAAGGTACGCTGCAAGGCCAGATATATTAGAAGATATTTGTTTAACAGAATTTGTTGCTAATTACAATAGACAAACGAATGACGATGACTCAATAGAAGACGTAGAAATTGAAAAAAAGGAAGAAAACCAAAGAAATAAGTTCATAGTTCTAAAACATGGACTCGGTATTATGTACAAAAGATGTAAAGAAGCTGTCATTCGATTTCATAAATACAATAAAGAAACGGAAAAGGAAAAACACTTCCGTGCTGAGTTAATGTTGTATTTACCCTGGCGAAATGAAGAGGATGATCTAATAAGTAAATACATTAATTATGAAAATCATTATAATGCCAAGATTGATGTCATTTTCAAAATGAGAAGAAATACAGTATAAATCCAGAAGCAATAGATGCAGCTATAAGGAACCTTGAAACGAATGGTCCACCGGAACATGCTTGGAAAATATCGCTCCTTGTACGGAACACGAAGAAATACTTATACGAAAAGAGGATGAAGAGACGGAACGAGAAATAAGTCAAGAGGACCTGGATGCTAACACAGAACTTGTATCTAGCAAACAAAGACACTACACAAGGGATCTTTTCAAACAAGAAGTTAGGAGAGATATATTATCTCATCAAGAATATTGTAAAATGATGAGATCATTGAACCAGAAACAAAAACAATTAATGGATTTCCATCGTCAATGGTGTAAAAATACAGTTATTGATTTAAAGGAAGGAAAGAAAACTGTCCCATATCACATCTTCCTTAGTGGATCAGGTGGGGTAGGAAAGAGTCATCTTATTAAACTGATCCATTACGACTGCATGAGATTATTCAAAACAGCCAACTTCATACAACCTGATGACACTATTTCTATGATTACGGCATCAACGGGAATAGCAGCTTTCATATTAGAGGTGTGACACTCCATTCAGCTTTATCTTTAAAATCATCGAGATTTGGAAATTCTTTCTTACCACTGAATCAAGAAAAGGTAGCATTACTAGAAAATTCCTTACAAAATCTGCAATTATTAATTATAGATGAAATTTCTATGATTGGTGCAGACATTTTTCTCCAAGTACATAAACGATTGAGTCAAATTAAAGGCACAAATGTTATGGAAAATGGCTCAAAGGTACAAGAACCATTTGGCAATGTATCTATTTTAGCTGTTGGAGATCTATTCCAATTACCACCAGTAATGCAAAAATACATCTTTCAAGGTACAAGTAATGCAATTGCAAATATATGTGGTAATGGATGGGATTCATTTAAATTGTTGGAACTTAATGAAGTAATGCGCCAGAAAGATGATTTGAACTTTGCTGTAATGTTGAATCGAGTCAGAGAAGGAAAAATAACAGATGAGGATATCCAACAGTTACAATCAAGAGAAATAAATGCTAATGCTGATAATTACCCAGAAGATGCACTTCATGTGTTTGCAGAGAATAAATCTGTCGATGAACACAATAACTACAAACTTGAAAAATTGAATATTACTATTTATCATATAAAGGCAGAAGATAGTAGAAAAGATAAAGACACACGACTATTTGATCTGGATTGCACAAATAGGAAACTATCACAAACAGGAGGTTTACCAACTACACTCAGTATAGCAATTGGTGCACAAGTGATGTTGACTACTAATGTAATGGTATCTGATGGATTAGTCAACGGTATCAGAGGATTTGTTGAGTATATTGACTTTGGGAAAAACAGCACGTATGTTACAGTAATACTCGTTAAATTCCAAGACAAATATGTTGGTCTTAATGCGAAGGCTAATAGTACCTATAAAAAATATCCAGAAGCAGTTCCAATTTACAGACATGAAGCTATCATTTTCCATGGAGGCAGAAAAACAGGATCAACAAATAGATTTCAATTCCCGTTGACATTAGCTTGGGGATTAACTATTCATAAGGTCCAAAGTTTAACTATACAAGAGATTGTCGTATCTATGAAGGGCTCACATTTTAACCCGGGACAAGCCTATGTAGCATTCAGCAGAGTAAAAAGGATAAAAGATCTATATATACTTGACTTTAATCCTACGAAGATCAAAGTAGATAAGAATGTAGAGAGAGAAATGATACGATTACGACAATCACCTCTTGAACATCCTAATATACGTAAAATAACTCAATTACCATTAAAACATTCATTAAATATTGGATTATTGAACGTCAGAGGTTATCTACCACATTTAGAAGATATAAACTCAGATTCCCAACTCGAAATGTTGGATCTAATAGCTTTTACTGAAACACACTTAAAGAAAAATAATAACATTACTTTTAAATTAAAAACAACGAACACGAATTACAATACAATGAGGAATGACAGAGAAAAAGATATAGGTGGGGGAGTTATGTTTGCTATAAAAGAAGATATTTCCATTGAAAGAATTCCAACTGAAAGCAGGATATTAGAGAAAGTAGAACATATATGTATACATGTAAAAGATAAAAATCTATATATCATTCTTATGTACAGATCACCTAAAACAGACCTTTCAAAATTAAACACATTTCTCGAATACATGATACAGTACATATCATCTCCGACTTCTGCAATTTTGATAATAGGAGATTTCAATGAAGACCATAATACTGAGATAGAAAGAAGTATAAAGACCTACATGTCAAAATTAGGCTTTAAACAATTAAATACAAATCCAACTACAGATTACGGAAATATTTTAGATCATGTATATTTTAACAAATGTGAAAGAATTATTATAGAAATTGAAGTTAGAGACACATATTACTCTGACCATGATTTAGTATTAATATCACTATAGTCTAACATGAAATAGATTTAAAATTAAAATTACATTTTTAATTCAGTTTATATACTTTTTTTTATAGGCGTTTACATACATAAATTAGATAGGTAGTAAATAGTTACACCTAATAATTACACATTTCAAATGTTCCTTCACAGAGATATTGAGATTCCACCGTTTACAGAAAAAGTATACTGTATAACATATTTTAATTCAGTTTATATACCTTTTTTTTTCAACACAAATAAATGATTTATTTGTCTCTGAAAAACAAAAAATGGATCCAGAATATATCTACAACAATAAAACAGTATTTCTTATATAGATAGAAACTAGAATCATACTTAATACTAAATGATTACATGTATAGTAGGTAGCAAATAATTACATCTAAACATTAATCATTTCAAACGTTCCTTCACAGAGATACTGAAATTTGGCAGTTTACAGCGGGCGAAAAGATTACATGCGCGCTCTGCTTGCGCACTAGTTGGCCATTTATGGCCTACTAGTGTGCAACAAGCAAGTATGCACTCGACAGAGTGCAGTTCTAGTTCTCCCTGCTTCCTATGATGCACTCCTCTACTAAAACCCTCTCATTCTCCCTGCTTCCTACGATGCACTCCTCTAGTAAAACCCTCTCATTCTCCCTGCTTCCTATGATGCACTCCTCTACTAAAACCCTCTCATTCTCCCTGCTTCCTACGATGCACTCCTCTACTAAAACCCTCTCATTCTCCCTGCTTCCTACGATGCACTCCTCTACTAAAACCCTCTCATTCTCCCTGCTTCCTACGATGCACTCCTCTACTAAAACCCTCTCATTCTCCCTGCTTCCTATGATGCACTCCTCTACTAAAACCCCCTCATTCTCCCTGCTTCCTATGATGCACTCCTCTACTAAAACCCTCTCATTCTCCCTGCTTCCTATGATGCACTCCTCTACTAAAACCCTCTCATTCTCCCTGCTTCCTACGATGCACTCCTCTACTAAAACCCTCTCATTCTCCCTGCTTCCTATGATGCACTCCTCTACTAAAACCCTCTCATTCTCCCTGCTTCCTATGATGCACTCCTCTACTAAAACCCTCTCATTCTCCCTGCTTCCTACGATGCACTCCTCTACTAAAACCCTCTCATTCTCCCTGCTTCCTACGATGCACTCCTCTACTAAAACCCTCTCATTCTCCCTGCTTCCTATGATGCACTCCTCTACTAAAACCCTCTCATTCTCCCTGCTTCCTACGATGCACTCCTCTACTAAAACCCTCTCATTCTCCCTGCTTCCTACGATGCACTCCTCTAGTAAAACCCTCTCATTCTCCCTGCTTCCTATGATGCACTCCTCTAGTAAAACCCTCTCATTCTCCCTGCTTCCTACGATGCACTCCTCTACTAAAACCCTCTCATTCTCCCTGCTTCCTATGATGCACTCCTCTAGTAAAACCCTCTCATTCTCCCTGCTTCCTATGATGCACTCCTCTACTAAAACCCTCTCATTCTCCCTGCTTCCTATGATGCACTCCTTTACTAAAACCCTCTCATTCTCCCTGCTTCCTACGATGCACTCCTCTACTAAAACCCTCTCATTCTCCCTGCTTCCTATGATGCACTCCTCTAGTAAAACCCTCTCATTCTCCCTGCTTCCTATGATGCACTCCTCTACTAAAACCCTCTCATTCTCCCTGCTTCCTATGATGCACTCCTCTACTAAAACCCTCTCATTCTCCCTGCTTCCTATGATGCACTCCTCTACTAAAACCCTCTCATTCTCCCTGCTTCCTATGATGCACTCCTCTAGTAAAACCCTCTCATTCTCCCTGCTTCCTATGATGCACTCCTCTACTAAAACCCTCTCATTCTCCCTGCTTCCTACGATGCACTCCTTTACTAAAACCCTCTCATTCTCCCTGCTTCCTATGATGCACTCCTCTACTAAAACCCTCTCATTCTCCCTGCTTCCTATGATGCACTCCTCTACTAAAACCCTCTCATTCTCCCTGCTTCCTACGATGCACTCCTCTACTAAAACCCTCTCATTCTCCCTGCTTCCTCCTATGATGCACTCCTCTACTAAAACCCTCTCATTCTCCCTGCTTCCTACGATGCACTCCTTTACTAAAACCCTCTCATTCTCCCTGCTTCATACGATGCACTCCTCTACTAAAACCCTCTCATTCTCCCTGCTTCCTATGATGCACTCCTCTACTAAAACCCTCTCATTCTCCCTGCTTCCTATGATGCACTCCTTTACTAAAACCCTCTCATTCTCCCTGCTTCCTATGATGCACTCCTTTACTAAAACCCTCTCATTCTCCCTGTTTCCTATGATGCACTCCTCTACTAAAACCCTCTCATTCTCCCTGCTTCCTACGATGCACTCCTCTACTAAAACCCTCTCATTCTCCCTGCTTCCTACGATGCACTCCTCTACTAAAACCCTCTCATTCTCCCTGCTTCCTACGATGCACTCCTCTACTAAAACCCTCTCATTCTCCCTGCTTCCTATGATGCACTCCTTTACTAAAACCCTCTCATTCTCCCTGCTTCCTATGATGCACTCCTTTACTAAAACCCCCTCATTCTCCCTGTTTCCTATGATGCACTCCTCTACTAAAACCCTCTCATTCTCCCTGCTTCCTACGATGCACTCCTCTACTAAAACCCTCTCATTCTCCCTGCTTCCTACGATGCACTCCTCTACTAAAACCCTCTCATTCTCCCTGCTTCCTACGATGCACTCCTCTACTAAAACCCTCTCATTCTCCCTGCTTCCTACGATGCACTCCTCTACTAAAACCCTCTCATTCTCCCTGCTTCCTACGATGCACTCCTCTACTAAAACCCTCTCATTCTCCCTGCTTCCTATGATGCACTCCTCTACTAAAACCCTCTCATTCTCCCTGCTTCCTACGATGCACTCCTCTGCCTCTGTCTGTTTAGTGGTCGGGAGGCAGGAGCGCGTTAATGGCAGGAAATGACAGACCTTAATCAAGCCGAATGAATGGCCTTTGTGTCACACTGCAGGGCTTTGATCCAGTCTCTTTCTCTGCAGGGCAGGTTCCCAGCTTTGATATTATGACTTGAAGGGGAAGGAAAGAGTTTTATTTGAAGCCCCAGGCCAGGACATATAGCACGTTTAGAGCTCCATACTTCAGTGGTTCACAAACTTTGTCATGTCAAGGACCCCCAAATCGTCATTTATTAGCCCCGCGGACCCCCATTTGAAAAGACATGCCAGGGAGGGACCCCCATAAGTCTAACGACCCCCCATTTAATAGCACTTCTATCTCTGGGACCCCCGATTTATATCGTATACAAAACCATTGCTAATTTAACTGAGTTACAGACCATAAGAGTCCATTTGGTTCCACATTATCATTTAGCTGGGTCGCCCCTGGAACTCCCTCAAGTACCCCTGGGGGTCCCCAGACCCCACTTTGGGGAACCCAGCAAACAGACAGACTATTCTGCAGGCGTCCTCACAGATGTGCAACAACAGGTCCCCGTGGTGGAGAAACTGTGCACACACAAACACTTGATTCCACAACATGGGCCAATTTACACAAATGAAGCGAGCACACACGTGCACCGTTCATGCGCACACACGTGCACCGTTCATGCACACACACGTGCACCGTTCATGCACACACACGTGCACCTTTCATGCACACACACCAACACGCAGAGGGTCAAAGAATAAACTCACAAACCGCTGCCAAGATAATAAGATTTGGTTGCTATAAAAGCCAACATTAATTCGTTTAAACCGATCCAGATATCTCACTCATTCCGTATAGGCTCCAGACTTAACACATTCTGGACGGGAACCCGTTTTGGTGTTTCAACTATAAGCATTATTCATAGCTATTGAAAAATAGCAGATCTACAAGCTCATAGCGCGCCACCGTAGTGGCGCGCTACGAGCTTGTAGGTCTGCTATTTTTGAAAAATCGTGAAAATGTGGCACAAATCTTCGACGTCAGGCATACAACAGCGATGAGCGGCACAAATGAACACGTTTTCGCCTATATAACATGCCAGTGTAGAAAGGAGGCCGGGACACCCGCACACCGCCACTTGCTAGGTTCAGAGCATTTATTTAAGAAGCAACGTTTCAGTCTTGCGACCTTCCTCAGGCCTATAATAACATGCCCAAAATAGGGAAGCTAAAAAGGCCCTCGTGGAGAGCTTACTGTATGTGAGCCATGATATTCCCCACAGGTTGCAGAAGCAGAGATTATTGGATGAATGTTCTTAAGCACATTGTCAGCACACAGTGTAATAATAAGTTCTATTTAAATGGAAACGTTGCAGCTTCTGAACCTATAAATCCCTGCACTGTTGGGACAGATGTGAGATCATATTATACCTTTGTCCTCTGTGTATTACTCCCGTGGTATGACGGGCGTATGCGTCTTAACAATGGGATTTAGGTTCTTTTAAACCGTTTAAAATATTGCATTTTCTCTCATTTTGTTAGGCCTAAATGTGTAATTTAACTGAAGTAATGAATGAAGGCAGAGCCTATAGCGGGGCCCGTGAACATCCAGATCCGGGCCCTATGCGCAGGCAAACCACAAGCTAAATCAAACAGACTTTTATGTTCTTGTTTATGCCACATGATATAAACCTGCAGAATTCCTCCACTCCCTGTGCCCCCTGAAGCTCCATAGTTGGTTTATTTTACATTGGTAGCGTGGCTTGGCATGTCTTCGTTTGGTTTACATTGGTAGCGTATTTTGGCATGTCTTCGTTTGGTTTACATTGGTAGCGTGACTTGGCATGTCTTCATTTGCTTAGTCAGTGTATAAGACAGGTAGGTATTAGACCCTGTGCTGTGTTTTATGCCTCACTGAATGCAAATGTCCCATTTGGGACAATAACCCATTTTTAGACCTGAGGACGATTCTATACAAATGCCTTCTGAAAAAACCCCATGTTTCTATGTGTCAGTCGTTCTCAAACATTTTCATGTCAAGGACCCCCAAAAATATATGTAATTGGACGCCGACCCCCCATCTGAAAATATGTTGTTCCAGGGACCCCCCCCCTCCCAGAAGCAAAGATTTGAGTTAAAACGTTACCTGAAAGAATATATATTCAAAGATTTGAGTTAAAACGTTCCCTGAAAGAATATATATTCAAAGATTTGTGCCACATTTTCAAGATTTTTCAAAAATAGCAGACCTACAAGCTCATAGCGCGGCACCGAGTGCCGCGCTACGAGCTTGTAGGTCTGCTATTTTTTAATAGCTAAAGTATATAACATAATGCTTAACCCATTCTGAACGGGAATTTTGGTGTCAGCATCATGTTATGCTTTAGCTATTGAAAAATAGCAGATCTACAAGCTCATATCGCGCCACCGAGTGGCGCGCTACGAGCTTGTAGGTCTGCTATTTTTGAAAAATCGAAGAACGACTGACATTTTTAGAATCTGATCTCAGGTCAGAATGGGTTAATCAGACCAGTGTGTGTCCAGTGGAAACCTCGTATGAATCTGATCTCAGGTCAGAATGGGTTAAAACACCAAAAGGGGTTCCCGCCCCAAAATGGGATAACGTTTTGGGGCTCTATTGCAGCCAGGGAGTAATAAAGGACTACCTGTCCTACAGTATGTGATACCACAACAGGACTATAGTCTGTACTGTAATGTAGGCTATATACAGTCAGCAACCTTGGCGGTGTGACTGATGTCCTCATGGTGCACAATAGAGTGAACCTGTAGGCCGAGCCCAGCCCAGTGTGGCTGTGTGGAAGCCATTGAGTCTGGCTGTGTAATTACAGTACTTAAACAGCTTTACAGAACTGTAATGTGCTTCAGGAACAAAGACTTGGGCCTGATTGCTTCCACCAGGGGACCCTAAATAATTCAGAGAACGAATGAATGAGAGACACCTGAATGCCCCGGGATGGAATGAGTGAAATGTATACCTTTTCTGTCCCCCGACACGTATTATGGGTTACCCTTACGTTAGCCTCGGAAACCCAGACGTTTTTATTTCCAGGGATGAAAAAAAAAGTCTGGGTCTGAGTCCACTTCAATTCGGCATAGAGTAGCGCAAACATATTGTTCACTCTCTGCTGATTTCTGATCGTCTGCACCTTTGTAAAATTGACATACACACGCACACATGTACACACACACACGCTTTATACAAACACAATTGGCACCGTGTTCGGGGTGGAGGGAAGCCGGGCATGGAGGATGATATTGTAAAGCAAACAAAAGAAATATTGACTGATTTTGGCCATGCAGTAAAAGGCCAATTAGATTAGAGAAAAGTCCATTTGCAGTTTGCACACCTACAGGTGCACATAGGAGGCGGAGCAGGCAACCAGTGCAACATGAGGAAACACTGTCTTCACTTCAGAGCAGTAGTTTATTTAGGCTACAACGTTTTTCGGCCTCTTACGACCCAGACAGTGGCCTTGTGTCCGCCCTGAAACTGGGAGGTCGGGGTTCGATCCCCGGCCGGGTCATACCAAAGACTGTAAAAATGGGACCCAATGCCTCCCTGCTTGGCACTCAGCATCAAAGGGTTGGATTGGGAGGGTCAAATCTACTAATCAAATGATTCCCGAGCGCGGCACGGCTGCAGCTCACCGCTCCTTGGCTGCAGCTCACCGCTCCTTGGCTGCAGCTCACCGCTCCTTGGCTGCAGCTCACCGCTCCTTGGCTGCAGCTCACCGCTCCTTGGCTGCAGCTCACCGCTCCTTGGCTGCAGCTCACCGCTCCTTGGCTCACCGCTCCTTGGCTGCGGCTCACCGCTCCTTGGCTGCAGCTCACGGCTCCTTGGCTGCAGCTCACCGCTCCTTGGCTGCAGCTCACCGCTCCTTGGCTGCGGCTCACCGCTCCTTGGCTGCGGCTCACCGCTCCTTGGCTGCGGCTCACCGCTCCAAGAGATGGGTCAAATGCGGAGAACAAATTTCACTGCGGTAACGTGTGTGACAAATCGTATGACTTTGACTTTGACTTTGACGACCATTGTCAGGTTTTCCGGGCCGGTAAAAAAGTCAAATTAATAAACAGTGTTGTCGTGGAATGAAACCTTTCTTGTGACACGTTGCTGCTACCTCGTCTTTTCACTCAACATGGTTGGCAGTGTGGTGACAATGAGCATTCAGTCCATCCCGAGGCAAAGCCCCTCAGTCACTGCAAGCCAAGAGTGGAGCAGAGCTCATTCCTGAGGAGAGAGAGAGAGAGTAGCAGCTGGCAGACAGACAGCACGGGAGCAGCGTCTCTCTCTGAATGTCTGAATCTCTCCACTGTTTTCTTCCCCATCTCTGTCTCTCTCTCTCTCCGTCTCTGACTAAGTAATTTCTCTCTATAGCGTCCTTATCCTCCCTCCCTGCCCTGTCTGTCAGTTTGTTCTGATGTCTGCATTCAGCCACAGCCAGACCAGGAGGCTGAGTCTGTCCTCACTAGTCCCTCACATGTCACTCCATATATCCAGGACAGAGAAGGGGGGAGAGAGAGAGAGAGAGAGAGAGAGAGAGAGAGAGAGAGAGAGAGAGAGAGAGAGAGAGAGAGAGAGAGAGAGAGAGAGAGAGAGAGAGAGAGAGAGAGAGAGAGAGAGAGAGAGAGAGAGAGAGAGAGAGAGAGAGAGAGAGAGAGAGAGAGAGAGAGAGAGAGAGAGAGAGAGAGAGAGAGAGAGAGAGAGAGAGAGAGAGAGAGAGAGAGAGAGAGAGAGAGAGAGAGAGAGAGAGAGAGAGAGAGAGAGAGAGAGGTACAGGGAGACAGAGCAAGAGAGAGAGGACAGGGAGACAGAGCAAGAGAGAGAGAGAGAGGGACAGGGAGACAGAGCGAGAGAGAGAGAGACAGGGACAGGGAGACAGAGCAAGAGAGAGAGAGACAGGGACAGGGAGACAGAGCAAGAGAGAGAGGGGACAGGGACAGGGAGACAGAGCAAGAGAGAGAGGGACAGGGACAGGGAGACAGAGCAAGAGAGAGAGGGACAGGGACAGGGAGACAGAGCAAGAGAGAGAGAGAGGGTAAACAACTGTCTAGCCCATTTTTACCTGAGATCAGATTCTAAAACTGTCTTCTAAATCCTGACAGTTTAAAAAAAAAGCTATGTTTCTATGTCAGTCGTCCTTCGATTTTTCAAAAATAGCAGACCTACAAGCTCGTAGTGCGCCACTCGGTGGCACGCTATGAGCTTGTAGATCTGCTATTTTTCAATAGCTATAAAGCATAACATAATGCTAACACCAAAAGGGGTTCCCGTCCAACATGGGCTAGTCTGCGTCTGTCTACATCTTCGCGAGACAACTTGTACTGAATATGACAGCCGTGAGTGACAGAAGGCCTCCCCTCAGTCCAAACAGAGAACATTGTAAGAGCAAGGTTATGAGAGACCATGAGTCATGTCGGGTATACTCAGCTACGATTGACATCTATATAAAAGTTTGCGTGACTGCCCCGTTTAGAACAGAAATGCAGCAAGTCATGAACACAGCGTCCGGTTGCGGTGGAACTGTGTGCACGAACAGTTCCACTAGGCTGAGGAAGAAATGCCACTTTAAATCAGCCTCATGGTGGCGCTATAATACGCCCAGTCATTGCGCACGTCCATGATGACCCGTGAACGCGTGCAATGATAGTCAACGGCCAGCGCGTTCATGTGTTTTGGCCAAATCAATCCCAGAATGCACTCTGTTCCTACCGCGGAAGGAGGAGTGAAATCGCCTCATGCACTTTTGAGCAACTTAATGCAAGTGGAAGGGAGGAGAAATCCTGGTGCCGTCTCTATTAATATATACTCTAAGCTTTGCACGCACATATTTCCACTACTATGTTGAGGAACAAATTAATGCCACACTTTTAACATTAGAACCCTATTAGAACGCCACCAGGAGGCACATTTTTGGCAAAACAAAAAAAAGACAAACGATAAACAACACGTTTTGTCCCAAACATCACAGACGTTCCATGATTAACCCATTTTTGGCAGGGACCCCTTTTGGTGTTTGCATTATGTTATGCTTTAGCAATTGAAAAATAGCAGACCTACAAGCTCGTAGCGCGCCACCGAGTGGCGCGCTACGAGCTTGTAGGTCTGCTATTTTCTGAAGAACCGTGAAAAGTGACATGAAAGGGTTTGAGAACGACTGACATAGAAAAACGTAGCTTTTTCAAGAAAACAGTCAGCATTTAGAAGACATTTGCAGAATCGTTTCCCAGGTCAAAATGGGTTAACAACAAACAACAAACTGCAGAGGCACAGCAGCCTGCTACCAACACCACCACCACCACAGCATGCAGCGTTATGCCAACCGTGGCATGCAGGGCGAAAGGTTGGCACCTAGCAGGGCATAAAGTTTGGCATCCACATACCGCGGTGTGGATCCAGCTCAGCTTGAGTTGTAACGCAGCAGCAGTACGATGACGTCTTTCATATAACACGCCGGCCGGGAGCAGATAATAATGAGGGTTTTTTTTTTTTGACGTTCGGAGGGTTCTAAAATTAGCACGCGAATAATAATCACTGGCTGGTTTTCATTGGGAGCTTCTTGGCAGGAGGAGAGGCTGTGAGGCTGCGCTGCCAACACAGGGGTGCTGCTCAGCGGATGGGTGTTATTGTGGGAGCAGAGCAAGCCAGGAAGCCTGGAAAAGTTGATACGTTCATAGTTCATACTAGTGCATTTTAAATGGCCATGGAGGGAGGCCTCCAAAAAGTACTCAATTGTTTTACTTAACCTATTTTGACCTGAGATCAGATTCTAAAAATGTCTTCTACATCCTGACAGTTTTCCATTCTGACCTGAGATCAGATTCTAAAAATGTCTTCTACATCCTGACAGTTTTCTGAAAAAGCTATGTTTCCATGTCAGACGTTCTTCGATTTTTCAAAAATAGATCTTGAAAAATCGTGAAAATGTGGCGCAAATCTTTTCTATTCTTTCATTTCGATCGTTTTTAACTCAAATCTTTGCTTCTGCATTCTCCCTGGAACAACATATTTTCAAATGGGGGTCGACGGCCAATTACATAATATATTTGGGGGTCCTTGACATGAAAATGTTTGAGAACCACTGACATAGAAACATAGGGTTTTTCAAGAAAACCGTCAGGATTTAGAAGACTGATCAATCAATCAATACATTGATCGATACATTGATCGATATATATATCGATGGATAGAGAGACCTTCATTGATCATGATGAGCAATCAGCTGTTCGTGACAACATGGATTAAAGGTGTAGCCCAAGATGAAAAACAACTCCTGCTCGAGAACAACAACTACAGAACAACAACGTCTTCACAGTGAGGACTGTGGCCATCTGGAGCTTGTGTTCCACCAACGCAATTTCCTCCTGTAATTAATGAAGATCTCCGAAGGGAACGGACTGATTAAGTGAAAACTCTCCTTATTCTCCACAGCCCCCCCCCCCCCACTTCCCGTATATACTTGCGGAGAGGAAAAGGCTCCAAACAGAATTCATGAGAACTCGCCTGCTCTGGTTTGTCATGCAGCTGGCATCTTTTTTTTTTTGATGGAGTCACTTTCAAAGCTTTCCCCCTGCAAGTGGCATCAAAAGCATCTGTTCCAGTGAGGGCACCCCGCCCACATGAGAGAGAGAGAGAGAGAGAGAGACTGGCCAGTTCTCTGGCACAGGATGGTCCGCAGATGTAGCCAAAAAAACCCGACATGCAAAACACACGCGCACACACACGCGAAACCCCCCAGACAGCCACTGTAGGACATGCAAAACACACGCACACACACGCGAAACCCCCCCAGACAGCCACTGTAGGACATGCTAGACAAAACTGACGTGCCAAGATCAACAAGTCAGTGATGATGAGTGGCAGAGGAACAGAGGAGGACAAAAATACGATAAATGGGGATAGCAGCCAGGGAGGGGAAAAGTACAGAGAGGGAAGGAATTATGAGCGATGGTGTCAAGTCAGAGAACAGAAATGTAACACGAGAATGTCGATTATTAGTGGGGGGGAAAAAACATTTATACTGTATCTACAGTAGCGACTTCAAGTGTATCACTGTTGCACCGGCGTCTACTGTATGTATGTTTGCCAACGCACAGTAGCACTATGAAAAGAAAAAGACCAATCTGACGTGACGTCGTCCATCCCGTTCTAAGTACAGTAGCACTGTTCAGGGAATGAGCCCAGTAAAGACTGTTAGGCTGACGGTGAGGTATGCTAGCGCCGGTAGCAGCACTGCCTTGTTAAGGCTGCCCTGGGCTGGCGGACAGAGACAGCCTTACATGTAGGCTGAGCTCCGCTGCAGCGGCTCAGAGTTAACTCAAACACTGAGCGGTATTAGGGGAAGTGTGCCTAAGTACTGTCCACGGGCCTGTAAAGTTAGTAGTGCGTGCGTCAGTGTGTGCGTGCGTGTGTGTGTGTGTGTGTGTATTGGGGCGGGGGGGGTGCATGGGAAATGATCCGAGTTATTTCCATTCCCTCATCCCATTTATGGAAACATTACGGGAGCAAGGTTCAGTTCTCACGGAGGAGAAAAAGTGCTATTAAAGAGAAGAAGTGAAGGAGAGAGAGAGAGAGAGAAAATGCTGCTATTAGCTGTTTTTCCTCTGGAAAAGACCTTGCTCTGTGTGTGTGTCCTTCATTGTGTCATCCCCCCCCCCCCCCCTGGCAAAGGGCACAGAAGCCTCTATTTATCCTTCCAGAGTATCTCGCTGTATTGAGCGACAGCCCCAGAGAGGTGGGTATAGCCATCACCACGTGTGTGCCAGGGGGGTGACATGGCTTTTCCCTTGTTAACACTGCAGCCCCACACCCCGCGGTGTGTGCGCCCGACACCATCTCCTCCCGGAGTGAGGGATTATAGGCCTTGATTGACGTTATGATGAATCACCGCACGACGGTGTCGCGCAGCCAAATCTACAAGCTCACAATGCTTCACACTGCGGTTGCGATGTGAGCTTGTATACGTCTGCTATCCGCGGCAGCACGACACCGCCATACGACAGGGTATAACATTTCCTTTATACCTTTATATATAGGCATTATTCCTGCTCACAAAAAAGGGAGAGAAAAGAAGAAGTACATCTGCTCCCTCCTATATATTAGCATTTCTTTTGGGGCGGGATCACAATGCACCACTTGACTTGCTGGAAAGGAGAACATTCTCAGTCAGGCGTGAGAACCACACCCCGTCAATGAGAGCCCCTCTTTTCACCCACTACTCCTTGGGTTTCTTGAACCCAGGGTAACGGCGCATCACAAGGAGCAGCTTGTGCACAAAAAAACACAATCTGTCAACTGGAGGCACAGGGAAGGGAGAGGTGGGGGAGGAGGGGTTGGGGGGGAGAGGTGGGGGGTTTATTCATGACTCTATCTCATCGGTTTCGATTTACCAAGCGGCCTCCGAAGTAGAAAGGGGGGCAGGGGGGGGACCAAAGTGCATTCTTTGGACATACAGCTAAGTCGGCTATTCAGCGACAGCGTGGTTCTAATTGCAGTGAGTGAGTGGAATTTTCTGCATCTTTAGCAGTGCTGCAGACACAACAGCTGCAGCTGGCATGGCATATATGGTGTGGCGTGGCGTGGCGTGGTATGTGCACAGGGTGTGTTCCTCCAGGGAGTTGGGACAGCAAAAGAGGGTGTATAGAACCTCCCACTGAGAAGCCACCCACACACCTCGATGTACACACACACACACACACACACACACACACACACACACACACACACACACACACACACGGCATGTTAACCCATTTTGACCTGGGAACGATTCTGAGCTTGTAGATCTGCTATTTTTCAATAGCTATAGCATAACATAATGCTAACACCAAAAGGGGTTCGATCCGCCCAAAATGGGTCAATTTAGCTCCAGAGTAAAAATGGCCCGTTTTTACGGTGTCGTTTCAAAAACACAATAGTCCGCTTTTTCTTTCATCCACCATGGAAAGATAAAGCGAAATGCCAATGTACATGTACATGTATACAGTAGCACGGTGTGAGGCCAACCTACATGGTGGAGGTCAGATATGCGAGGAGGGACCTGTTGTCTGTGTCTGGAGCACGACGGACCCCCCTCCATCAGCGCTCAGCAGCGGAACCTTTAATCTCAATGATTTAGAGATGAACCAGCTGCCCATATGCACCCCTGCCTCCCTCCAGCCCAACCTGTCACGGCCGATTATTTCCCCCACTCCCTTCTCTTCCATTAACCATCATGCCCCCCCCCCCCCCTCCCCAAGCCACATTGAACATACCCTGGCTGCGGATCTCCTCGTCTCCGCGAGTGATGGTATGGACATGATGAATGCGTTGGCAGTCGCTCATCATATCTCGCTCCTCTCCACCTCTTATACTGTATACATCTGCCCTCGCTGGTTTTCCCTCCACTCCCCCTTCCCCTTACACTCCCCCCCCCCCCCCCCCCCGCCACATGCCAAATGCGGAGAAGTGTCGGGGGAGATGAGTGCATCCCATCCACCCAGGATGCCAAGTGCACTCATCCGACCTGACGTGAGGCCCCCAAAGATTGAGCAACCCTTGACCTCTGCAATCCGCCGAGGCTAACGATCTGATGAGATATTCCTCTATGGCTGGGGGGAGGGGGGGAGGGAGGGAGGGAGGGAGGAGGGGCGCTACTACGGGACGGGACGGAGCAATCTCTGACAGTAACAAGAAGCTTATATGACTGCTCTATATCTCTGCAACACAATATATCCTATCCCCCACTGGCAAATGCCCTAACGGGTATGGTGCATTAATATTTATGTAATTCAGAGGGGGGGCAACATGAGGGCATCTCTCCACTACGTAATTTCCACCACGCTCAAACACCAGATCAGACACCAGATGAGAAGAAGGAGCCTGTCCTTAATCGCCAGGCTGGCCCTGCTTAACAACAACAGTGCCTGCCCCAAATAAGCCCAGATTTCCTTATTGCTGCTGGTGGCTCTTATCTCAGAGCTGCAGCAGGCGTAAAAAAATAGCATGTCAGGAAGATGGCAGTGTTTACAGAGCGCATCGGGGCAGCACTGCCCGCTGTGCACAGCTCGCTTTCAGGTTTGTGCTAACCTTTTAGGTAAAAGAACGTCGTCCAAATTAACTCACATTTTTGGATGTGTGTAGCGAGAGAGAAATGCATTCAGCAAGGTTAGGTGTCAGCATCATGTTATGCTATTGAAAAATAGCAGATCTACAAGCTCATATCGCGCCACCGAGTGGCGCGATACGAGCTTGTAGGTCTGCTATTTTTTGAAAAATCGAAGAACGACTGACATTTTTTAGAATCTGATCTCAGGTCAGAATGGGTTAATCAGACCAGTGTGTTGTCCAGTGGAAACCTCGTATGAATCTGATCTCAGGTCAGAATGGGTTTAAGATTGCCAGATGGAATCAGCTACAAAAAGGCTATATATATAACCTGGTGCTTTGCCCCAGGCTGAACATGTTCTGGCTAAATAAGTTAAAGACTATAGTTAGTAAATCTGCTCTATTAGCAGTGCGGTACCAAATGTCCGCTGGGTAAGAAAGAGGAAAGATCCCATGTCAGGTCACAGAGATAGACGCTGACCTTGAAATCTCTACCCCCACAGACAGAGGCTCATTGTTATTGCTAACCAAATAAAATATGGAAGAGACAGAGACACATCAATACCAATAATTGCAAAGCAATCCCCTCGTGGTTTTACTTCAGAGATCATTTTACAGTGTATACTATTATTATTGTAAACAGCCTGGATCGATTGGGACATTGTCAGGTGAAATGCTAGGAGAGCACATTAAGGAGACTGCATTTAACTGACAATTAAAGCAAAACATGGTCTTTTCTACACCATCAGAAAAGGTTAAGACATCATTGCCGATAGGGTATAGGTACTATCTTTGTGTGCGACCCGATGGAAATGTGAGGAAGAACCAAATAGCATGGAAAAAATAAAACATTTTCGACATGCTTCGAAGACTTTGAAGACTGATTGTTGTGTCAAACTGCAACGTGCAGGCTTCGGTATAGACTGACAAAACATGTCTGGCCTGATTGAAACATCTGTCAGTGAGCGGGGCAGTTAAGTTTGAGGTTTTAGGAACCAAAAGTTTGAACACGTATATAACCCTAAACAAAAATAACCTTGAAAATGAAACAGCAACAGTATAATAAGCGCTGTTCCCATACAGTAGTACTGGGTGTAGTGGTTTCATTGTCCCAGACCCAGCTGTTGTAGTCCAGTTTACATTCCAAACGCAGCTGGCATGATTTGAGTAAATACTTGCTAATCAGGAGTTAGTTGGTTCTGGTTGGTTTGAACATGTCGTGCGTACTGTGTGGGACATTGTTATAGGGAGGACGTGTTATTGTGTTATGTAATCTAACTCACTCTAGCCCTATCCTCTTCTTTTCAAGGACAGGACAGAAAAAAACACACGCAACCACTGTCACATGTTGTTGTTGTTACAACCCCCCCCCCCCCCCCCCTAAACTCCAAACGTCCAGGAGGAGGAGGAGGAGGAGGGCATTGACAGACAATGAGATTACAGAAGAATCAGGGCCACTGCCAGTCCAGATCATTATCCTTTACAAATAGAATAAGGAAGAAAAGCGATTTCAGATGACGTCGCAAAAGAAACTGCAAAAGAAACCTGTGCTCCTCGGAGCACAGGTTTGTGTTGTGGGCATGCATTGTTTGGTGTTGGAGTGACCATAGAAGTAGTAGTCTGAAAACCCATCTTTTCAGACTCCATCATGGCCCGTATAGCACTTGCCCTAGCCTAGCCCCTTAGATAGCACTTTACGTAGACTTAGATAGCATTTTATACAGACGTATAGCATGTTACGTAGACGGCACTAGAATTGCATTTCATGTAGTCATAGCACTTTATAGTATATTTGAAATTGAATAGTATAGTATAGTTTATATGTAGTTTCATTAAATAGATATTCCACTGTTACGTTCTTACGCATGATGTTTCATGATTTACTACTTTTTATGTATGTGATGTATTGCTATGCTTTTTGTTCTTGCTTAATGTAAGTCGCTCTGGATTAAGAGCGTCTGCTAAATGCCTAAATTGTGAATTACAGAAAAAGAAAATGTGTTTTCAACAAAAGTTGGCTTCTTGGTGGCGCTCTAAAAGGCAGAATTGAGAAATACAGACCAGGCGTTTTTCCTTGGCCTCTAGGGAGTGTGCAAACAACGTTTTACACAGATCAGTGTTATAGCACCACCATGAGGCCTGTTATAGCACCACCATGAGGCCTGTTATAGCAGCACCATGAGGCCTGTTATAGCACCACCATGAGGCCTGTTATAGCACCACCATGAGGCCTGTTATAGCACCACCATGAGGCCTGTTATAGCAGCACCATGAGGCCTGTTATAGCACCACCATGAGGCCTGTTATAGCACCACCATGAGGCCTGTTATAGCACCACCATGAGGCCTGTTATAGCACCACCATGAGGCCTGTTATAGCACCACCATGAGGCCTGTTATAGCACCACCATGAGGCCTGTTATAGCACCACCATGAGGCCTGTTATAGCACCACCATGAGGCCTGTTATAGCACCACCATGAGGCCTGTTATAGCACCACCATGAGGCCTGTTATAGCACCACCATGAGGCCTGTTATAGCACCACCATGAGGCTGATTTGAAAAATGGCAAGTGGCTGCTGTTCACGATTTTGTACAAAACGGGCCACCCCTGCAAACTTTAGATGTCAATCTAAGCCAATCAGGATGGAATATGAGAAATCAAACAGACCCCGTCTTGATCACATGACTATAGAGATCATGTGTACCGATTTGCATGACATTTGGATGAAATCTGAAGGAGTAATATCCAAACATGTGTTTTACATAAGCCGGCCTCCTGGTGGCACTATGAAGCACATTATGTGAAAGGTGCGCATACAATGTTTTACACAGACAGATGCAGTTAGAGGTAAAAACACGAAGTTATAGCGTCACCAAGTAAGTAAAGTAAGTAGCCTTGCCGAGCCATGAGGCCCATAGGGCAGGAGCCTATCTCCTGTTTCTGTAGCCATGAGGCCCATAGGGCAGGAGCCTATCTCCTGTTTCTGTAGCGTGGGGCAGCTTGATGTACAAGTACACCCCCTGGACATGACGCTAGTATGTCGCAGGGACTTACCCCCAATCCAACCCTTGATGCTGAGTGTCAAGCAGGGAGGCACCAGCATGATTTGAAAATGTTCAAGTGGCATTTCTTCCTCGGCCTAGTGGAGATGTGCGTGCACGATTTCACAGAAATCACACGCTATGTTCAAAACGGAGCCCTCCTACAAGCCAATCTTAGTCAATCAGAATGGAGTATGAATAGAAAGCTCTACTACCTTGGCTTTACCACATTTGCTCTGCTTGGCCCGGGCCAGTTGCTCTTCTTTAAACATATAATACTGCTGCTACTGACTCCGTTCGTCCATCCATCCATGTGTACTGGGACAGAGAAAGGCATGATCTGACACAGGGCACTTATTTTCAGCCTCCCCTCTTCCACTCTATCCGGAGCCTAATGCACAGCATAGCTATGTAGGGAGCTTCAAGCCAGTTGCTAATTAATTGTGCAAACTGTCTGAAACCCTTTTCAATTGTACAGGGCTAGCCACACTGTTATTAGAAAAGACTGTCCCCTAAGATTTTTCTTTTTTTAAATACTTTATGTAGCCGTCAAGTGAAGGAACAATTTATAATGAGCTGCAATCCTCCACAATGTCAGACCGCATTATTATTTTAACAGCAGAGCATTATTATAACAGCAGAGCATTATTATTTATGGTAGGATTATTATTCGCATTATTGCCCAAGTTCTATGATAATTCGGTGACTACACCGACAAATTAACCACCAATAAATAAAGCTGAATTTGTAGCGTGAGAAATCCCAACTGCGGTCTGATTTATGAACCCAAGGAGAAGCACAATAAGACTAACATCCTCGAGGCTTCTTGTTCTGCCAGCTTTTTTCTGTGTTTCTTTCTTGTCTTTTCTTTTTCCAAGACAATGATAGAACACAGGCCTCTACCACACTTTCTAATTTGTCTCGTGTCAGTGACCAGGACGACATGAAAGACCCCAACACAAAACAGACACTTTTCTACACAATTGGTAAAAAAAACAGAAAAGGCTGTTTAGGGGAGATTTCCTTCCTTCCTGTCAAAGGTCGATACACCGAAACAAATGCACTTTCCCCCTCAATGTGTGTCACAATGCAGAGCATTCCACCTCACGACAACACCGTGCACACTGGGCAGTGCAGGATTAACAACTTAAGCCCCTTGTTTTGTGTTACTTTATCACCTATAATGATATATAGGTGGGCAAAATAGGGAGGCAAGGTTTCTCTCTCTATGAGTCCCATTTTGACCTGAGATCAGATTCTAAAAATGTCTTCTACATCCTGACAGTTTTCAGAAAAAGCTATGTTTCTATGTCAGTCGTTCTTCGATTTTGCAAAAATAGCAGACCTACATGCTATAGCTGGCGCGCGCTACGAGCTTGTAGATCTGCTATTTTTCAATAGCTAAAGCATAACATAATGCTAACACCAAAAGTGGTTAGAAAAATAGACCACTAAAATTGTGTGACACGGCTACCATTTTACTCTTACGTCATAGTTGGTGTGTGGAAATGGTCAATACACCTCCGTCCAGCATTGCTCTGGGTGGAGGTTATTATAACTTCCAATAAAGGCAAATAATTGTAATAATTTTATGATGTTCATTAATTCTTAAAATCTTCAAACTCTGTTGCATACAGCCTAATGTCTATCAAACAATAATCCTGCAGCAAAGGCTAAATTGAATTGCTAAATAAACTCATCATCCGCGGTAACAATGAAAGCACCGCAGTCACCAGTCAGTGCATTGTCTGCCATGGATGGATGGATGGATGGATGGATGGGTGTATATGTTAGCTGCAGAGGTTAGGTGAAGGACAGCTGGCTCCGGCAGCAATACCCCAATGGCTTGGTGGTGCATGCACATGCATGTGCTCACGCTCACACTCACACACTATGCACACACATAGACGGACAGAGACAGACACACACACACACACAATGATAGTAAGCACTTTATAGCACATCTGTCACAGCTCTGCTTGACTCGTTAATTACAATCAGCCTCTAAAAGAAACAAGTCAGCGATACCTTTGTACTCTAAAAACAACTCATCTAACGGGTTGTTAGATCCTTGGTGTACTCAGAGTCCATTTGACACTCTCCTTTTCCACCGGGGTTCAGAACCCGTTCCGTTCTTTTTTTCCTGGCTATACTTTTGAACCAGGTTAATTGGTTCAGATCCCTAAATGTTGGTTTGGAAACCGAACCAACAACATGCTTCTTCTTGCCCTGATTAACCAAAGACTAGGGCGTGTCACTGTTCAGGTTGGAACGATGTAGATGTGATCTAAACCATCAGAACGGAACCAGTTCTAGAACTAAAGTTCTTTTGGTGGAAAAGGGGCCTCAATGATGTGATTTGTGCAGCATGCCGGGCTATTAACATTTTGATTTGCCGTTTTTTTTATGATTAAAAAGAAAGAGCGTATTTGTCGCGGACCTGGTGACGAGGCCGCCGCGTTATGATGACGAAACCGGAAATCAAGCCATGCTCTGGGGCTGCTAGGGCGTCTGGGAAAATGAGTTCAATGCAAGTGAACGGTGGGTTTGTTTGGACTACAACATGCTGTGGAGGCTGTTCTTGTTTCACATTATAATGGCGGCATGTTTTTCTCTTCAACAACAAACCATCAGACTATATTTTTGTCCATCAAAGCTGCAAATACTTCGGCGTATGCTCCAAAGGTAATAAAACAATCCAGGCAGCGTAGAATATTGGATTAAGGCGGTCCTTTCAGAATGGGAAATGGGTATCAGGATTTATGGTTTTCAAATAAAAGCAGTGGGTGTAAATGTGTTAGCATTGTTTTTTCTCCAGCCCATTCATTGAATTTAGATTCCCCCAGACAGACGTATCGGTAGGCGGCGATCACTGATCGGTCTGGCTAGTGCGATCATTCACTGAAACTATCTTTCAGAGAGAGAGAGAGAGAGAGAGACAGAGAGAGAGACTGAAAGAGCGAGGGAGTCAGATTCATAAAGGCATGCTATCTTAGCTCGGAACACGGCCATCAGAAACACCCAGCCCTGTCTGCCCATTCAGACATGGCCCTTTGCTTTTCGCTACAGTAGGGAGGAGGTATGCACTCTGGGGCTGGCACTCACCAAATCCCTCCTTATCTCCCATTGGAGCCTGACAGGGTATACTGCATGGGGGGAGGTTAGTCGCCCCAATTGTCTGGAACACAAGCGAGAGTTGCGGTAACCCCCCCCCTGCCCCTCCCCTGGGTCACCGGCGGTCCCTGGACCTCTAGTGTCCCAGGGGTTAATGACCGACCGGCCCAGTCTTCATTCTCTCCATTGAGGCCCACACAGTGACAGACATGTAGACAAAACATGCAGGGGAGGGTCAGCAACTTTTTTTGCTGCCCTCTCCGCAACATTCCTGATATGGACACTAATGAGTCCCAAAGGGAACACAAAGCAGTGGAAATGATTCATCTTACGCCGACACGTTTTTTTCTACAGGCAAAATCCATTGTGTGTGAACGTTTTTTTTTTTTTTTTTTTTTTTAATGTATATAATTTTGTCCAGTACTGTCCAGAGATGGGTGAATTTCAGGGAGTGGGGGGATATGCACAACACAGGTCTGGAGCCCGGAATCGAACCACATTGTCCAGTCAGCGATAGCAGTGTGCCCCCCCCGACTTGACATTGTTTAATGATTGGCACGGTAAAACAAAGCGCGAGCCTCCCCTGCTCGTGGCTCTGACAAGTTGGTGTTTGCTCTGTTGACCACAGAGCAGATTTTGCAGCAAAAGGATCACAAAGAGAGACATAAAGTAAAACCACTATGTCCACATTGGGAACATATAATCTCTCCTTTGAAAATGAGATAAGGGAAAATTTGAGTCGATATACAGACCATAGTCTCATGAGTCTTATAGCTACAAGCAACATCCTGAAACACTCTGAAAGATCAGGATTTTGCCGCAAAATCAAATTTATCAAAATAAAAACACATTTTTATGACTAAAGCAATCACATGTCGGAGGGAAGCTCTTAATCTTCAAACTGTTCAGTGAACATTTATAATGACGAACGTGCGTCATTTTTACCTAAAAAAAAAGTGAGAATATGGATTCTTGACTTGTATTATACTCGACATTTGTGGCTAAGGATCAGGATATCTTTAGGGAACATACCGGTATACAAATGGAAAAATGGTATATAGACGCCATCATACGCTAAAGATCATGGGGATGTGTGTGTGTGTGTGTGTGGGGGGGGGCAGCGGAGCACCATGTGGGACCAGCATTATAGGTTTATGTGGACATGATTTAAACGGTACTATCGTCCAAGCTGGTCTAAAGCTGGTCACATGATAAGGTTCGTATAGAATTTGGAACATATAACGCATGATTGTAGCCTACCACTTTCAACCTGGTGTCCCTTATTGTTTTCTTTCAAAGATTTTCTAAACTTTTTTTTAACGTAAACAAAAATAGATTGCCATGTTGTGTGATCTTGTACATCTGCTATTTTCACTATCCGTCATAAGGTTGAAGTATAGGCTATATAGGAATTACGTGGTTAATTGTCCGTCCTGTGGAGTTGATTGTCAACTCCAATAATCAAGCTGCAAAACTCTTTCCATTAGCGAGTAGTGACGAAAGCTCCAAACGGCAAAGTAAATCGTTAAATGCCTTTGCGGAGTATCAATCCGGACATAATCTTGTATTATCGTATCCATCCAACCCATTAATTGTAGCGCTGTGCATGAGTGGAGCGAGCCAGCGATGGCAAAGTGGGTCATCGGAGGGCTCAACCTTTTAACCCCCCCCCCCGCCCTCTTTCACGACAGGGCGGCATGCAGGCCATCATCTGAGATTGACAGGGTCGTCGTCTGAGATGATGATCTCGATGTTTGACTGCTAACTGTCATGGTATGGTAGCCATCTGCTACCCCCTCTCAGCAGCACCCTCTCTACCCTCACTGTCATGGGGGTTCCCGTGATGGCACAGACGCAGTCTGCTGGCTCAGTGGGGAGAGGGAGACAGTGGGACATCATCGCCACTGGATTATCTTATCTCATCCATTAGGTGTAGGAAAGGTTATGCCTCATACAGCGGTGGATCGGTGTTATGTGGTCAGATAGGCTGGCTGGCTGGGTGGCGTGCACTTTCAGAGCCTGTTTATTTTTTTATAATCAATCAATCGATTGTGTTTGCGGCTTGGATCGATGGAACCAACTTAGTATAATATAAGTTGCTATCGGTATCTAGCCTCGCGTAGCCAGCCTTCAATCTGCATTTTGCCCCAAGCAGAGATATTAGTATGGCTACGTGACGCTATAGCGGTATAACAATGAAAACATATTTTTAAAGAACAAATACCACCATGTCATTTTTTTTAACAATATTCTTTTAAAATATTAGAGTTATGCGACAATCTTAGTTACAATCTTAGTGTTGTTTGGGGGCACACTTGCAATACCCTCACGGCCCAGGTTGAATTTCCAAAACAAGGATAAGATATAATTCATCTTCAGTGTACCCTCGTGTGAAAAATGACAGCAAAACAACAGAACAGCACGTTTGCAATGCAAATGTGTTTTTGCAGATACATCTATAAAACAAGTGATTTTACATTAATATGTCAGCTCGTTTTTTTTTTTTCCTGGGACAAATAAGCTTCATCAGGACATTTGTGGCCATGTAACATGAACATTGAAAGAAATGCAATACTGCACTATACTACTACACTACTACACAATGCAATCTCTAGAGAACACCCCTGTAAGTGAGATGCATTGCATGGAACCGGAGACAGTGTTCTGCTGTACGTCCACCTCCACGTATCACCCCTGGCTTATAGTCACATTCCGCACAGGGTCAGATTAATCAACCACACAGCAATTCACGACAGAAACAAACAAACATACAAACCAACAACAACAACACACAAAAGGTAGCAATCCATCAAAGCCCTGAAGCGACACAAAATCTAATTTGTCCACTGACAGGAGATATCATGTAGCTATAAAAACAAAGGACACTTTATGGTCCCTGGTGCATGGTGACAGCATAAGCCCAGTGCCTGATCAAGCTGTTAAACATGCCATCTCCGCCATCACAATGACGGTTGCACAAGAGAAGGCGTGTAAATGTGCAGTGCAGACAGAAATGCCAAACAGCCCCCAAGAGAAGCCATTACCCCGACCTTGGACCAGTTATGTCCTGTGAATGTGGGCCAGGAGGACGAAAGCACACCCAAACCCACCCACTGTGGTGGCTCACCTGCCTACATATCTCCATCATCTCTCTCGTAGAGAGGATCGCTATAATAACCCATTTCTGGCCTGAGATCAGATTCTAAAAATGTCTTCTACATCCTGACAGTTTTCTGAAAAAGCTATGTTTCTATGTCAGTCGTTCTTCGATTTTTCAAAAATAGCAGACCTTCAAGCTCGTAGCGCGCCACTCAGTGGCGCGCTATGAGCTTGTAGATCTGCTATTTTTCAATAGCTAAAGCATAGCGTAATGCTAATACCAAAAGGGGTTCTCGCCCAAAATGGGATAAACACAAACAAGAGAGTGGAGCTGGTGCTAAATACTGTGCATAAATCTACAATTAGCGTCCAGGTGTCGGAGAGTGTGCTGGTAATCATATTTCATCCTATCGTGGTCTGGTATAGCAATAAAACCCCCAGTGATCGTTCAGGTGTGTAATGTAATCACCCTGATGACAGAGATTAGATTAAAATAGGGTGCATTTTGCATCCCAAAACAGTAGTTTATAGTTAAGGGATGCAAATTAATAAAACAACGACCTCTGCATCCACGGGATGTGCACTACTGTACTATACTGTACTGTTTTTTATTCTAGTTTATTTTGCTATCTTTAGTTATAATAATAATTTCTTCTTCTGTTTTCTACATGAATATAACCACATTATAAACCATATAAAATTAAATGCTGCAATTTGTAAAAAAATAAAAAAAAGGCAAAATATGACTCGCTGAAGTGGGACTCATAAAATGTCCCTGGGACAAAAAGGTTGGGAAACACTAGCTGATCTAAAAGACCATCCCTGCATCCCGGGTTATATATATATATATCCGGTCTCAATTCAATTCAATTCAAAAGAGCTTTTATGCCATGAGAAAACATATGTTTACATTGCCAAAGCAAGTGTCACAATATAATAAAAAAAACAGTTGAAAATGGGGAAAGTATATACAGTTGGAGTGGGTACAGCATTTTGTAAACAGAACTATATCGTCACAGTGCATCGTTATATATACTCTCAATGCAACCCGTTATGAGCTTGTAGATCGGCTATTTTCACCACATGACACCATCGTACGACAAGGTGTTGGGGCTTAAGTGGTTTTAAAGCTAGTAGTCTACACCAGTGGTGCTGCATCCCAGATGATCTTAATCTGGCTTGGCTTTCAACCTTTCAACCACAAAGAAAACCCATTTCCAACATTCTTCTCCATTCTATCTGTTATGAGCAATGCTCTATAGAGGCCAGACATCCATCACAAACAGGCCACTGGTGAGTTAAACCTTCTGTGCCCATACTGTAGATAGATAGACGTTCTGCTGTCTAGGTTAAGAAGAAGAAAACAACAGCAACAACTCACTGTCAGTGTCTGGACAGATCATCTGTGCTTTCCCCGGGCAGTGATGATGAGTGGGCTAAAAAAAAGGGTCCATAAATTCAGACTGCTATCTAAACAAAGCCCTGACAAAGAGAAGAGAGAGAGAGAGAGACAGGACACTGAGGCTAGAATAGAGCCTGGCTCCTCTGACAACAAGAGCAGCCAGGCAGCATGTGATCCCCCCAGCCTGACGGTTGGCTGCTTTTGGAGCAACAGGATTTGGTGGAGAGGCCTATTGTGACTCCCAGCCCAGCCAGCAAGACCAGACCACGCTTCCTGATCCCAGTCACATGCAGGGAGGGGGCGTGTGGGGATCTGTTTGGGAGGGGTGGGGTGCACCCACGGTGACCCACCCACCGTCCGCCGCACAGCTCGCCGTGAGTGACTCTCTGCTCTGGCAGTGGTGGGAAGTAACTAAGTACATTTACTTAAGTACTGTACTTTTAGACATTGTTTTAGCTCAAACAATGTCTTCTAAATCCTGACAGTTTTCTGAAGAAGCTATGTTTCTATGTCAGTCGTACTTCGATTTTTCAGAAAATAGCAGACCTACAAGCTCATAGCGCGGCACTCGGTGCCGTTAAGTACAATTTTGAGATATTTGTACTCTGCTTGAGTATTTCCAATTTCCGGTACTTTTACTTCTACTCCACTACATATCAAAGGCAAATATTGTACATTTACTCCACTACATTTATTTGAAAACTTTAAGTTACTAGTTACTTTGATTATTATTACAAAACATACATTGTACACTATTATATACATTTCGGCCCTTTGAAAACAACCGATATACAAGATCACAATGCGACACGATGTGAGCTTGTAGATCTGATCTGATCTGAGATTGTACATTCTGCATCGCGAGTACTTTCTGCTTTTGGTACTTTTAAGTACATTTTGATGCCAATACATTTGTACTTTTACTCAAGTAACAAATGTGAGTACATGTTCCACCACCGCACACAGCTCGGCACAAAAGGGAAGAGTGCATCAGCGCTGAATCAACGAGGCCGAGGCCTATAAGTCCTTCAGCGCTTGTTTTCTCCCACTGTGCACCACATCATGACGACTCAGCACATCAGAAGGAAAGCACCGTGGGAAAGGAGGCAGGCTGGGGGAGCAACTGGGGACATAAAAAGGTTGCTGCCTGGTGAACTTGGTTTAGACTATTTTGAGCAGTAGTATTATTGAGTATCGTGCACGCCTGTTTGAATGCTATTTATGATCTCTGGTTTTAATTGGGTTGTCTGGCTGCCTAGCTCCTTTTGTTTTCTGTAAATCACATTGTGATGTTCGCTATAAGAGCAAACCCATTAAAAGAATTGCATTGACATTGGGAAGCTGAGTAAGGTTTGGGCTCCTGGTTGGGGGTGGGGTTTGGGTGGGTGGGTTTTCCAGGAGATGGATGGGATATGACCACTGTACTGTAACTTTAGTGGGGCGTCTCCAACCCCCGTGACTGGGGGTGAGTCGGTCGGTGAGAGAGATATCTAAACACAACTCTGCAGTCGAAAAGCCGTGCAAGCCTGCAGGCATGTCACAGGAAGCTGTTTCCAGACTGAACCTGACAGGTGCTTTATTGTTCAGCCACACACCCACTGTGCAGCACATAACTTTGTTTTTGACATATTGATCAGGCTCACTTAGATATTGTCTGGTTATTCATGCAGAAGGTACGGCATGCTCCTGCCTCCTGGGATTAAAAACCTGTTTCTTCTCCAAAGAGCCTTCGGAGGTTAGTCTGTATTTCAAAGACATTTCCAAAGCTCTGTCATTGTCATTCACAAAGGGTCTCATTGGGGCATTCCACACATGTGGTCTTATTTTGATCTACTTTTTAGATATCATTCCTCTGAGTGGTACAGCTCACAGTGGTGGGTAAGACATTCCACACATGTGGTCTTATTTTGATCTAGTATTTAGATATCATCCCCCCCCCTAGTATCTAGAGTCAGATTTCTCCCCAGATAATATCCATGGTGGCAGCCTAGAAATTCTAATCTAAAACATCATTCGGAAAACCAATAGGATAAAGCCATTCAAAAAACAACCATAACCACTTAAACCCTATACTTCGCTGACTGAGGTCCCCCTGGGGCTTATACAAATCTCTTCACCGAATATCATCCATGCATCGCAACACTTTGTGAGCTTGTAGATTGGCAGTGTTCACCTATTTTTGCCAAATGTTTGGCCTATTATGACATGCATGCACAGAATAGGGATAATGGGGTTCAAGATGTGCGTCATTTATGATGTGAAGAATATAACAAACTAGAAAAAGTGCCCTTCCGGGCACAGGTCTCCACCAGGTTATCCACAGATCCGTGCAGTTAGAGGTAAAAACACTTTTTGGCCAGTTATAGCGCCACCTTGAGGCTGAGTTGAAATTGTTCATGTGGCATTTCGTCCTCGGCCTAGTAGGAATGTGGGTGCACAATTTCACGGAAATCACGCGATGTGTTCATGATTTGCAGCATTTTGTTTGAAACTGAGCACTCCTGTGAACTTTGGAAGCCAATCTTAACCAATCAGGATGGAGTCTGATAAATCTGAAAGACCCGTTTCGTTGAATGGCTCTAGAGAGACTGTGTACCAATTTGCGTGATGTTTGGACAAAATCTGTAGGTGTACTGTGCAAAAACTTGTTTTGCACAAAGCGGCCTCCTGGTGGCGCTATAACAGGCCGTTCTGGAAAGTTTGGGGCAGAGGTTCATCGTTGGCATCCAGGGAGTGTGTGTGCAAAATATGGCATCGACCGGGTTAACGGTGGCCGAGATTAGCTGTTCACGGACACACACACGGACACACACACACACGGACACACACACGGACGGACGGAGTGCAAAACATACTCTCCCCACATGCCTTCGGCCTGGTGGAGACAATAAACACAACCTGGACACCTCTTGAATGGAGGTCACTCAAATCTAGGTCAACTAGGTTTGAACGTAACAATTCTACAGGTTGGAAGATGCAGATGTGGTAAATGGTGCATTTATATAGCACCTTTATCCAATGCCGCTTTACATAGATTGTGCATTACATTCACACACACATTCATACACAGATGGCGGCAGAAACCAGGCAAGGCACCAACCAGCACATCAGGAGCAATTAGGGGTTCAGAGTCTTGCTCAAGGACACTTCGACACTAACTCTGGGGGAGCCCACAGGGTTCGAACTGGCAACGTTGCTGTTACCATCCAGCCACTCTACCCCTGAGCCACCGCCACCCCATATGATATAAACAAAAGCAAGCGAAAAATCATTAACAAAATAAAAGAAAGGTGAAACTGTAACTAATTGCCATTGACAATTGAATCTCTCCCATTAAAACTAAGGACACTTCGACTGGTCATATTCATTCACATTGCTGGCTAGGCCTGGAATGGAACCTGGGGAACCTGGGTTCACGTCTAGTTCCATGAAAGCACCATGATGGTTCGTTCCAATGATCTAGAATGGAACCAGTGCTAAAGTGTCTGAACACAAAAAGCCTGGAGATAATCCATTCCAAAACATGAATTAATGATATAAAACATTTTCCACACCATTGCATTTTTCTCCATCCACCTTCAGTTGTGCAGAAATTGTAATGTCTGCGGCTTATATAGTGTATTTACCTGCCGATCAATTACAGTTGGAGCTATATACATTTAGAGGAAACTATGTTAAACACTTAAACAGGCCAAGAGCATTCTGGGGATATCTTAAATAACACTCCTGTGCCTACTATACTTACAACAGCTACAGTCCTATCAAAAACTAATCCCTGCCAGACATGTAGGCCCGTGGCGTGAATAGGGCTGGTGTCTTATTCATTTTAACACTCAAGGAGCAGAAAAGCACTTCATACAGTGCTCGGTCTGTTCATGAGAGAGCTGTGAAGCCACAAGGACATAAATCCCAGACTACAGAAAATGAAGTAAAGGAAAACCTTTAAAAAAAGGAAGCGGGGGGGGGGGGTTTACTGTGAGTTGAGAGAAGCACCTCCTTGTTTTGACCGGTGATAGCCTCCAGTCAAGGAATGGGGCAATCTATTTTCCTTTTATTAGGAATTTAATTGTTGTGTAGAAGCTCGGCTTCCTACAGGAAGAAAGTATACGGATGTGTTCCCAGGAGATAAACAATGTTTCACTTGTTTACTAACCCTGGGAAGAACAGAAAGGAAGGCCACAGCACAGCAGCAGCCAACAATACTGTCAGATACATGCTGTGTACTGTATCCTATGCCCAGAGACTTCCTGGAATTATAACATCCCTTTTTGGAGAATCCAAACCAATGTTAAAACAATGTAAATCCCTTTGCCCAGACTTACTGACGATGAGCAACAGAGTATAGGCCTACTTCACAGGCTGCTAACGTTGTCTCTCAGGAATTATTACACCCCAATTTTGAGTACTTAGGCTAATATAATTTAACCACTATTTTAGCCACATGGATATTATGTCCTGACACAACAATAAAACTACTGAACGTTAGGCAGGCAAACTACAAATAATAACAATTGGATATGACGTCACAGCCAGATGGTGGTAGTTTTTAGATGAGGTGGACTTGACTATAGGTGACTTTATAATGACAAGTATGATGTATTGATGTCTTTACTGCCCCCTACTGTTTCATGTAAGCATTGAGTCCAGTGGGAAATTTCGTTCATAAATAATTTCAAACAAATCTACGAAGAGCCCTTTTAAGTTTCCAAAGAAATACCATAAGAAATCAACGTCAGTGACTAATAGCACTACTTTAGTACAAATGCAGATTAATACATTAATTAATAACATTTATACATTTGAAATAACTATTTAAAAAAAATCCATATCTGATCATTATGGAGGATACCCAATAGAAAGTGTTTTCCATCGAGTCTACGTCTTGAACTAAATAGATGCCAACAGCAAACGGTGGTAGGCTATTTAGCTCATTAAAAACATGGGCTATAGTTTAGCCGACACACATATTAAAATGTTTTGTGCTCTGTCTGTGATCTCATAATCATTCCCCAAGTTCCTACTCATCCTACTGTATATCAGTATATGGCATACGCTACTCAGTCTCAGAGAGCGTACATAAAACACACACTTATAGTGACTTGTCTTGTTCTCAGTTTGTTAGTTATTTTAGAAGAAAAAACATGCTTGGTTCTTACCTTGAACATGAACAATGCTCCCCAGAGTCCCCACAGGCCACAGCCACTATTATCCTTGATGAATAAGCGTTTCGAGCGGCTGTATAATGTATAGGTCTCTCTCGCATCTCTTTCTCTCAGCCTCCCGACTGGACGGACTGAGAGAGTAGTAATAGACTGTTGTATGATCCATCCACTGTCTACAACACGTAGTGCGGCTAGACTCCGCCTCCGATGATTTGTCTGGAATAAATACACACAGCTGTCAATTGTTCTTGTTCAGATATAAATACAAGCTATACACGCCTGACGTTTTGTTATTGAATTGTAAAGTAAAAAATTAAATAAAAAATACGAATATGAGGACAATATATTATACCGTATAAACTCACAAAGAGTGAAGCGCGGCTACATCAAACTGGGTTAACGCCGTGTAAAAAAAACTAGCTTTGGTCCTCCTTAGCGCTGTGGACCAGAGCTACAGTGGCACCATCTGGTGAACTGCAGTAAAGTTTCTCTCCAAAAAAACTCAATTTTCCTGTCATTCTCACATCATAAAAGGGTGTTTTCCTATAGCTGTCTGCAACCTGCAACCATGCAACAGACTACTGTAGGCTACTACTCCTAACTTAACTTAACATGCCACTTGATATAATTATTTAAAATTAAATGTAGGCTATAATAATATTTTATTATTATTTATTATTATTAAAGCGCCATGCTTAAATTCTCTGGAAACTAGTATAGCAGTGGTGGAAAGTACATTTCAGTAACATTTCTCCACTACAATTATTTGAAAACTTTACTTTGATTGATTGATTGATTGAAAGATTTATTAACAGTATGCAGAATAGTACATTTCAAGCTCAATACAAAAACTGTTAACTGTGGACGACACCATATAAACTATAAAGCATTACACTTGTTTACAATAGGGTCCACCATGTTCAATTCATCAGAACATTTAGAGGTTTACAAATATACACTTCTATATAACAAGGAAATCATCATATATAAAAGGAGGTAAAAAGGGAAAAGATAATATTATACAGTGAGGGGAAAGGGGATGGGGGGGGACTCAGACTTTTTTACGGGGGTCAGTTTCGAATTGCAGCTGTCCAGGGGCCATTTGAGAGTGGTTTTGAAGGACTCAAGGGATTCACATGTCCTAATGACTGTTGGTAGGGCCGCAGGCGTTCCACATTTTGGTGGCATAGGAGCGAAATGAGTATTTAGACAGGTACATGGCTATACCGTATCTTGGTGGTGTATAGCGAATCTTGTGGACCAGACCCATTGCAAGATGCTGTAGCCTATTCTGTCGTCAACCCTAAGCCATTCCAGCCTGTCAAAATGGGCAGGGGTGAGGTGGGGACTCGGGAGTGAGGCGGCCAAGTAGTAGCCTGACCAGTTTGTTTTGGGAAGTCTGGAGCCTTAAAGGTGCTGTGGTACCAAGAGGTGCATGCATCGAGGAAACCTTGTACAAGGACTCCTGTTAAGGTCTTCAAGGTGTTTTTGTTAACCAGTGAGGAGATCCTGTAGGAATCTTGTTCTTTGGTTGACTTTTTTGATTAAGTTTAATTAATAGTGGCCATTTTATCACCGGAAATATTTGTCTCCAGGTTAGAACCTAGCTACCTAGAGGCAATTACTTACCTAGGTAGGTAATTTCATCTTTTCGTGTGATAATATTGTCACCCACTCATATAACCAAGAAGCCATCTGCCTTGCTGAGGTTACTATTTGATCCAAAGAGAATGGATTCAGTTTTTCCCAGGTGTAAAGATAGTATCAGCGAGCCAGGTGCAGATTCTATCGAGTTCAGCCTTTTGTAGAGAATGATTATTAGTACAAAACATATGCATTAACCAATTCATTTCGGCCATTTGAAAATAGCTGATCTACAAGCTTGTATCTGCTCTTTTCAAAATATGTTTTATACATTTGAAAACTTGAAATGGGACATTCTGCATAATGACTGAGTACTTTCTACTTTTTACATTTTGATGCCAATACTTTTGTACTTTTACTCAATGTAGCCTACATTTTGAATTCAGGACTTTTACTTGTTACACAGTATTTCTACTTTGCACGTTATTGATACTTTTACTTAAGTTAAAAAACTGTGAGTAGGCTTGTTTCTCTGTTCCACCGACCACCACTGACTAGTAGATCAACAGAAACCAAAAGGATGAACCGTTGGCTGGTCTGCTATAAAACTACATTTCCCAGGTATCCACCACTGATATTCTGTGACGCAATAAGCATGCGCCGTCAGCTCAACAGCTGTTTGTTTCCATGGAGCTGACCGACGCTTTAGCTGACTGAAGCTAAAAGCTTATTCTTTTGCGGCTTAACTAAATCTACCGCGGGACGACTTCAGATTCAGAATGTCATCATTAAAACGCAACGGTGATAACTTAGAAACTCTTTTCTCATTCGAGATTTTGTTGGAATATATCCGAATTGACAAAGAAAGAAGCGCTTCCCACCGCCACCCGTTAGCTCTTGGCTTGAGAATGCTTGATTTCCCCACACTGATAATTTACCAAGCTGAACAGAATGGCGGTGGCAGTAAGTACCCTCCACAACAAGGACACCGTGGTGACGAGAACCACGGCAAAGACAATATGGCAACAGTGGCATCTCCAAATTCTCCATGTCAACAACATGAAGGTGAATATATCTTCAACAAGGGCAAGTCGTGTTTGTTCAAAATGAACGTGGACACGTTGCATAGCCATTTATCATGCACCCCTCTCTTTGCCACAGTGATGGATGTGAAAGACGAACTCCCCACATTAGTTGGAACCTCACAGATTTCGCTGACAAAACTGGTGGACAGAATTAAGCGGGACGTGAATGCTCATGGTATTTTGTCTCCCTCTTCCCATGGAGAAAAAAACGTTGTGGGTTTATGTGATCTCATGGGAGAGAAAATTGGATTGGTTTCCTTGCGTTATAAACTTGTGAGTCTAGGACCTAGTTTATTGCCACACGTCTCGGCAAAACACAGCACACATGGAAGCAAATGCATGCAGGAGAACTCGCTTACCAACACATGGCTGCTACAGTCACCAACGTTGCAGAAGTCTGTTTCCTGTAAGGATTTGCAAATTAATGGACAGTTAATTAAGAAAGTGACTCCAGCAATGCAGGAAGATGTTGTCTGTGTTGCTACTCGGATAGAACACAGGCCAAGAAGTGAAACGCATCAACAAGCACCCCAAGAAAATGAGCAGACATTAGAAGAGGATTTGGCTGTGTTCTGCCCTCCACGCCTCTTCTACAATAGTTCTGTAGACAAGACAGGCAGAAATGAGGCAAAGAAGGACCACAAGTTATTGAAACTAAAAGCAGAGCTTCTTACAATGGAAGATGTGTGGTCAGAGGAGGATGGAGAGACTGAAAGTAAATCCAAATCTCCATTGATCGACCAGAGAGTGACACATGATGCTAAAATGAGAAGTGGCCAAGAGCACCAGGAAAGTGGGGTTACTCCCAATGTCCTTGGGGAAGCCTTAAGGCAGTTGCCTCTGCTAAATGCCCTTCTTGTTGAGCTGTCACAATTGAACGGACAGACCCGTCAAGAGCCTCTAAGCATTCACCCCAATCTAGCATGGATCTACAAACCCCCCACAGAGACGCCAGTTAGTCTGGGAAGCCCACTACGAGAGGACCAAACCAGACTGGTGTATAAAACCAGACGAGTTGCTAGGCCTTGTTTAGAAGCTATTCACTTGCCGAAAAAAGTTTCTCCCGCAAAACCTGTACAGGAAAGAGAGGTTAAATGCAGTAAGATGAGAAGGGAAGATGTCTGCCCTGACAATAAACCTTTCCATACATGTAATCGGAAAAAGCTGGCATATGGGACAACTAAGACATTCCATCTCAGGTTGAAACAAAATAAAGTGACCATTTCAAACGCTAATAGGGTAATAAAGCAAAGAAATAAGGTCTTAAACCAGAGGACGAGTCTAGATGAACATGTTGAAACTGTCATGAGCAGCGTTGCAGTTGATGCTAAGCAAGACGATGAAAATACTAAACATTCTTACTCGGACACGAGGTTGTTGATTTCCATTCCCACCAGGGACGATGACGAGCGCGAAGCACAGCAGAGAGACGATAGTGACAATCAAAGTGAATCGGGTCAAACGCAGTCCGGTTCTCACAGGAGCAAAGAGAGAATGGAAACTCCAGCGAGCAGTCAAGTTAACAGCCCAAAATCCACAAACTGGGATCCCAGCAGTGGAGGAGAGGGAGTAGAAGAATACATTGATGACTTTACCAGTCTTGATCCTAGTGATGGCTGTTCCCCAGTCCCCATTGTTATGTGCTCTCCTGACCCTCTGAGTGTTAGTCCGGAGCCCGCTTTCGCCAAAACACCAAGATCTCCTGCCGGTAGCGACAGTTCTGACAGCACCACGGAGCGGATCCACAAGAAAACTGTCCTCCCTGTGCCAGTCAAAGCCCCCAGCTCGCCACAGCAGTCACTGAGGGGTACACACATAATTCGACCACGTACTCTGGCCTCGGCACTCAGCGTTTCCTCGGATAACGATGACAGAGAATGGCCTCCTACTGTACGCTCCAGAGCAAAGAAGGCATCCATTACAGAGAGTTTCGAGGTATCGGGAAGCCGAAAGAGTGCTAAGGGATTTGAACCTCGGGACGTAGAGGAGCTGGGAGATGAGCTTGGTTCTCTGGATTTAAAAAACAATTATCAACACATCTCTGAACTTGTAGCCCACAAGCTCCCTGGATACACTATGTAAACAGCACAATATCTAGCCTTTATTTGTTGCTTTTATTTATGTATTATAAACTGTTTATTGGGTTTTGCTAGACTCTAGAATAGAGCATAATCAGAGCATTTATAAAAGGTATTATTAAAAAGTGACGTATTGACTTATTGCTAACTTGGACTTAGAAAATGAAAATAACACAACCATAAACACAGATGGGAAAAGTAAAATGCAAATGTTGGTAAACTGTGTCAATTATAGAAAATAGCCAGTATAGAAGGCAGCATATCGCTCACGCCACACAACACCAATGTAATACTACCCGAAACCACATGTTTCAATCAGAATGACTGGGAAATGTATTCCTTTCAATTAATTGCTTTATTTTCCAATCTTCTCCAGTGAGTATATGATAGAGGGATATACAGGAATTATGCAGCCTGATGTCCCAATTGTCTATATATTAAATCACCTATGTGAGCTAACTTGTGAACCTGTACCATCAGCTATTTTTTTAAATCTTGCCATAAGTGACTAAATAAAGGCATTGGCTGATTTCTGTAATTGATTACATTAAATTAAGCCTCCTTGAGTAGGGAATGGGATCGGTGTGAAGAAATAATCTAAAATGTAGGGTTAGTAACCCATAGTAAATGAATATCTGTCTGGGAGATGCTGAAATGATGTACAAATCCTATCAATACACAAATCATTAGTTAAACTAGGCAGATGCCTGTTGACTGTTGTACGCATTGTCAGACTGCCTATGCAATACCTAGTGATGCAACGAATATTCCTCCGCAGAACATATTCGGCAGAAAATGGCTAAAAATGCATTTTCGGCCTATTCGGTTTCGGCCCGAATAGGCAGAAAATATATCACCGACTAGTGTATGCAATTAATGCATTCAAAAGAGCTGAATAAATGTTTTATGGACCCAGGCCATAATAGTGATTATTATTTAAGTTAAGTTTTGCCATAACCATTTATTTTGCCATAAACCGGGTAGCTTTAAGGTGACATGGCATGGCAGAAATGGTAGGAAAAGATATATATAATATTAATTAATAATTATATTCGGTTTTTGGCCAACTGTTTCCTATATTCGGTTTTGGCCAATAATTTCCCTTTCGGTGGGTCACTATTACCCATTAGTCTATGATTTCAATAATACTATGACGATGAATGGATTAAAAGTATAACCAGTATATACATATGTCTGCTAAATTAGAGATGATTGATGTTTATCCATATATACCACTCGTCACTGCCCTGAATGGCATACTGATGAGCAGCATAATTATGGTTTAATAGCACCTATAGTGGTGCATAGATAGGAAATTATTGTACAGCGCTTTTAAACAAAGATCTTTTAACTGGGTTTTTTTTTAGGTTTTAACTGAATGGTTTAATAAAAGTATTTTGGTCAGATATAAGTTGTGATATTTTGTGTATTTATAAAAAATAAATCTTAAATACTGGGTGCATTTTTTTTTAAAGTCATTAAAGAGGGTAGAAACCACTACTCCTAAGCATGGAATAGTATTAGTAATAGTGAAGATATTTAGAAAGTTGAATAATATATTATTTATTCTAACCAACCTAACCTTGACAAACCAATTGTAAGTAGTTTGATCGAAATCCCTCATTTACATTACTAGCTTTGTATTTTAGAAGATGTCAAGGTCATGACCATAGACATATAAAGGCTTTCTTTAATATGGCCATGAAAAAAAGCACGCACGCTGGCACGTACACGCACGCCTTTATACTCAGTGCGCATGTGCGGGTTCAGTGTGTACGGAAGTGCAGCAGTGGGGTGGTGGTGAATGTGCTGTAAACCTACAACAATGTCCATAAAACACGTTTTCTTGACAGGACCTCCAGGTAAACGAGACATGATATGACTTGATGTTGCAGTTTAGTCTGAACGGCTAGGCTGCTCAGCTCAACTGATACATTAATCTGCGCCGCGACTGTGACGTTATCGTTGAAGACCGTTCTGTGTAGGTTCTGCTGAAAATGACAGGGAACCGAACGTATCGGGGCTAAAAACAACCCATTCTCTAATCTCTCCAGAACAGATTTGAGGCGCGCTGCGCTAGAATCTGTCCCAGATTGATACAAATCTACTCAATGGAAATAAACCATCTGGCTTTTTGCTTTATCCTTTTAGCGTCCTTTCTCCTTTGTGTCAATCTGAGCCGTTTGCAAACTGTTAAAGTATTCAATCAATCAAAAATACTAAGCAATAAGACAAACTGTAACATAATGCCTAGCCGGGCCCCATATGTGCCCTCTCCCTACGCTCATAATGAGTGTATGGAGAGGGCACATATGGGGCTACATAATGCCTTCACAATACATAGGGATTTTTACAGTTTAGGCTATTGTGTGAAATTTTGGCAGTAGCCTATCTATCCATGGAACAACCTACAAGACGGTCATTCGTCATAATAATAAGAATAAGAAGTCTTGTATCAAGGCTAGGAAGGAACCACCTGAGAGAAAAAGCCAGTCACTCATTTTCTAGACTAAAGCCAACCAAAGGTGTCATAAAGGGGTCTTTCTTGTGTATTTTAAAGCTACTTTAAGCATGGGAAACCATGGGTGGAATGCAGAACGGTGCCTTGGGCAAAGAAAATAATAATAGCACTCATACCAGCCATGCAATAATAAACCATAAATTACAGGCACAGAAGCCCTTCATTGAAAAAGCAATAATATTGCACTGTCAGTTTTTTTTTCTCTTCCCCCAACCCTTTGTTTTTGTATAGGTGTGGGGAAGACCACACTAGTCCAGAAGGCCTGCGAGGCTATGCTGTCGTCAGGCGTGGGCATGGATGGGTTTTATACACAAGAGGTCAGAGAAGGAGGCCGGAGAGTTGGCTTTGATGTCGTCACGGTAGCAGGAGAGAGGGGGCGCCTATCCAGAATAAGGTCACTGAATTGTCATGTCAAACTAATTAAACCAATTGTCATTTATGATTTATTTTTATTTTTTACCCCACATCTGAAGATCACCTCAAATTTTCAATTTACAGAGATGTTGCTGGTGCTTCTGATGGGAGACGAGAATACACTGTTGGACAATATGTTGTTGATTTACCTTCATTTGAAAGCCTGTCTCTACCGCTCTTCAGAAATGTAAGCTGAATAGTCTAGTGCTGCACAATGACATTGAAAATGACCCTCATTAATAGATGACGGGAGGGAAAACATTCATGTGTTGTACCCACTTATCAAGTCGTCAGCACTTTTCTTCAACCAGAACCGATGATTGTAATTGAAGGCCAAAGCAAAATGCCTGCATAAATTCCAGAGTGACACTTTTAGCGTTTCATGGTGCCGTCTGGCTGTCACTGGCCCTGATTAATCCTGCATGTAAATCGGAGATCCTGGTGTGCCGTCTCTAAACACATGTGCTTTGTACATGAAGGCCTCGGCGGCACATTTTCCACTTTCATCTCATTTACGGCCATTCTATAATCACTGCAGGTCACGTCGCATGTGTAGCTTTAAACGGCATACTGTGTGTGCCATGGCACCAGCTGTCAGTCATACTGGAATGTGACAACCAGTCAAATGTCACCATGTGGCTGCATATTTGTTCACGCTGCCGTAAGTGCTTTCCAGTAAATACAACAATAATTCCTGATTGTAAGCATACTGTATGAGAGCATCAATATTTCCGTGTAGGACGGTCTATGTACAGCCTTTAGTGTTCCCCCCCCCCTAATAAAGTAGCTTTTATTTGTTGCTTCCTCTTGCCCCCATGTAAAGCATCTTTGGGTACTCAGAAAAGCGCAATTTAAGTTTGAGATATTATTATTATTATTACAGTATGTATTGACATTGGGGTTGTTGTCCATCTCTTGCCTCAGGTAGGGACTGCTGATGGAGGCAGTAGGAGGTTGTTCGTCATCGATGAGATTGGGAAAATGGAGCTCTTCAGCCAGCCATTCATCAGGGCGGTGAGGCAGACCTTGGGCTGCGGTGATGTCTGCATCCTGGGCACCATCCCTGTCCCGAAGGGCAAACCTCTAGGCCTCGTGGAGGAAGTTCGGAGCAGGAGAGACGTGAAGCTCTTCAATGTGAGCGTTACATCATTGACTAGTCAGACAGTAACACGTGACCTGAATAAAAAGAATAATAATAATCATCAGACCAGTGTACACACACACACTTTTTAAGCCTCTCCACAGCATATCACTGAAAGCTGTTTACACAGCATTCAGCAGGTCTTATAGATAAGCAATCTGCTTAATTTCCCTTGTCTGCTCACTTTGGCAGGAGTGGTGTGGGATATCGTATACCGCATTATCCCTCCCCTATAGCAGGATTAACCCTGAGATGTTGCGTGACTGATCCCAACAACAATGGACACTCTGAAATGCCAAAATAATTTATCACAGGAATCTGATTGTACTATGAAGCTTTGGATATTTGCCATGCATAATGCTTACCATAACAGCCTGGGGAGTTATTAATAGTAGCGTTGTTCTTGTTATTTATTTTATTCTGATATATATATATATATATATATATATATATATATATATATATATATAATATACACACACACACACTATACTACCGGTATATATACTGCCATTTGTGGTATATCTATCCACATATTTATTTTTTCTTTGCAGGTGTCCAAGGAAAACAGAAATTCCATTCTCCAAGACATTATTTTTGCATTACAGGAGTGTCTCAAACACACAGCCTCTTAAGAAGAAGACTATGGACAAGCACAGAGGTTATGCATCATTATGCTGGCATTCACCTTTTATTTATTTATCTCTCTCAATGTAATATACTGTACAAAAAAGTGCACAGCCTGAAATCTAATAGAATATTTGCATCCTCTGCCTGACATGGTTGTGACCTGACCCGAGGGGTGTCAATATCAGCTGAATGATGTAGTGCGGTGTGTCACATACACGTACATTTATGCATTTCTTCACGTACAGTACAGCCGCAAAATGTATCTCATGCTGAATAATTAAATGTGAAATGGCAGAACAAAGCAGAAGAGTATCTGTGCAGAACATAGACACGCTGTGCTTGGAAGTCAGACTTGTCAGTCTCCAGAAATGGTGCTTCGTTTGATGGACCTGACATCTGTCATTGTGTGATGCTCATTTATTCTCTAGGTAGGATAAATGGTGCTTCTCCATATGAAGGGCAAGGTCACACAGGAGGACTTGTCCACCATGTCTCTTCCTTTGACATGTGAGCCTCTTGTGTATCGGTCTTGTCAGTCTGAGGATGTCGTTCATGCCGGGAAGATCAATCAATATTTAACAGGGCAACAATAACCCATGCCTGGCCTGCTGTACATGGTTTATTCATCTGGCGCTTATGAATAAGGAAGAATAAGACGTCACTCTTCATACCACTTCAGCATTTGTGACTGTTTTATTTTGCGTATCTGAATAGTTGAAGAGATAGCAATACCTGTGAGTGAATATTTTTTTCATGTTAAAGGGAAGTTGATCTAATGTTAGTTTTATTTTGAGATTTATTTGAGAATCTACCAGCTTAAGTAAAGATTTTGCAACAAAATAAAATGCATTTAATTAATTGTGTTCTTGTTTATCTGATCTGTTGATGCTGATATGAAGTCTGAAAAGGTTTGTTTGCCTTTTATTTGCTAATGTAATTATGCTCATAATAATTATCATTATAAAGTAGCAAACCATGCATAATAAGCTTCACACTTGTCCTAATAAAGAGTTCCCCCTACAATAGGAGTAAGAATTACAGAAATGTATATATTTCTGTAAATAAAAATTACAGTATTAGTTAATGCAGGTCGGTACATCTCATTACATAAAGGTTAGACAATAGACATAAATAAAATTAAACCATGCAGCTCTCAATGTCAAGACAGCAGCCGTTGCATACATTTAATAATATGTACTATATGTAATATGCATTTTTTTAGACTAATCTGTTTTTAATGGTGATATAACATATAATAGTTAAAGCATGCCGTGATACTACTGTTCCAGTAATACGTTTTTAAATATGGAGAAGCATTTATTTTCCTAAAGCCAAAGCCTTTTTGGTTTTAGGAAAATAAATTCTTCTCCATATTTAAAGGTATTATAATGTTTAATTTATACTCTGTCACTGTACAGTGTCGCTCGTTGAAAGCTCAGTTCGGCTTGTAGATTTCCTTTTCGGTGTCATTCTCATCGTTGTACTATACAAATTGTCTTCAAGACGTTCAAGTGACAAGTAGTTGGCAGTGTAAACGTATGTTTTCTCATGCCAATAAAGCCCTTTGAATTGGATTGACAAGTGCTCTTTAAAATCCTAGCCACGCCCCCTCCACACACCTGCTGCAAACGCAGCAAACAGTAAACAGACACAAGGTAGCAAAAAAAGAGTGAAAAACAACGTATAATGTAACTTTACACTTCATGGAAGTTGAGTGGAGTAGTTTGGGTTGTTGTGACTGAGCAGGTTTCACTTCCTAACTTGTGTGTGACAGTTTGAAAGAGATGAGATCTTCATCTTCGATTTGTTTTTAAACAGGTGAGTTAGCTACACGCGTGTGTGCACTGTGCAGTGAGAGGGACAGAGGGTGAAATTAATGAACAAATGTAACAAATTGGTGCTCGAAGTGCTGTGTGCACTTATAGAATAAATATACAGACAATGTTTTATTTGGGGTGTCACAGCACAAAATCCTTGTATGATTTTTTTTTTACCATGGTTTAATTGAAAGCCTCATGGTGGCGCTACAACAGACCAAGCCGCGTCACACACACACACACACACACACACACACACGTTTATATTGCTCCTAAACATTTTGCCAAACATCACACACTCCTATCCTCCTGGTGGAGACCCATGCCAAGAAGGGCACTTTTTCTAGTTGAAAGTGATATTTTATTGAACCAAGTGTTACAACCTGAATTGCACATCTATATATTTCTTTCTCTCAATTTATTTCAAGGCATATCCTAGATTCCTAGTCCAGGCATGTCCAAATTAAGTCCTCACAGCTTCTTTCATGTATTATTTATCCGATAATATAAAACTAACATTACGTACACTAGGCTGTGTTCAGTGTGTTTGTTGTGAGAGCGTGGATATAATAGGCAAGGCTATACACTGTACTGTATGCTATAGGCTGTATGTGTTGTACCCGGAAGGATGTAGTATAGGCCTACGTATAGAGCAGGGATGGCAACTTTGACGATAGAAATAAAAGAGCCACTATAGTTCCACACTCACTCCAGAGGGCCATATTACATATTACTGTCGTAGGAAAAATAGCTGATCTAAAAGCTCAAAAGTTAAACGCGTTGTGGGACATTTATGGGAATTGTAACGGCTGAAATATCTGTAATATATCTGTATTCTGATATTAACCTGCAGGCCGCATTAAGTGAAGGTGGGGGCCTCATGTGCCCCCCCCCCCCCCCTTCATGACGACGAGCACCCCGGAAAGACAATGTCCAAGTATTTATTTAAAGACCTGTAAGCCTCGGTCAAAGCCAACTCGGATCGTGACAACTCATGACAGTTGGCCCGAACAAGTAATCGGAATAAAGAAAAACAACAATAAGTGTTGTACCTGTCCTTTTTTTCTTCTTTCTAATTATTTGTTCGGCCCAAAAACATGTGTTGAACTTGTCACGATCTGATACAGGTCTTTAAATAAGTACTTTATGAAACGTCTATGGGAAAAAATAATTAGGAAAAAATAATTTGATTTTTTTTTCTGGGCCGCTTGTCGGGGCTGACTGCGGCGCTCTATGGCTGTGTATTGTCTGCTGTTTCTAGTGAGTTGTGACAGGGTACAGTCACAGTGTACACTACTACAGTATGTGGCTCTTGGTCAGCTCACCCTCTCACTTTCTTTCTTTCTACCTTACTTACTTATACTCTTATGGTGTCTCTCTCAACTTGCTCCACAGGTGCACATGGGCCCCCAGGCTCAGCTTCTTCTCAGCCCTGAGTCCATTCTCCTGTGATGACATGCTGTGAATGCTCCACTCTATATACCAGAGCCTGCCCTAAATCCCTGAGTGACCTTCACTACACCAGAATCCAAGGTTGAGTGAGAAGATGGTAACCAGGAGCATGAGGCGGGTCAGTGCCATTGATACTGGGAAGAAGGGTTGGCCAGCTAGTCACTAGCCAGATGTATGGACGATGGAGATGACTGGAGATGCCGCTGGAGGGCTCATCATGAACTACATGAACTACATCATGAACTACAGAAATCTCTATCTCTATCCATGGGTTCCAAAGGTTGACCCTGGCATCACTTACACACCTGATGAACTCAAGTAAACAAGGTAGGAACTTTGTTTTTCTCTTCTTTGCTGCTGCTGCTTGTGTTTTATGTATGCTGTCTTGCTGTGTGTGTATGATTCAAGCTGGCTATTACTGTCATTTTGGGACCCAATGACTGGGTGGCAATGAAACATGTTCAGTGACTGTTTGTGGCTCTGGAATTGAATGCTACAGTTTGTAACAGTATGTGGCTCTTGACCACTTCAATAATCCTATGAGTGAATTTGCTATTTCCTTTTGGTTCGAGCTAGAGGTTTTGGGCTTTATAACAAAGACTGATAAACAGTAGGTTATCTATGTTGTGCTGTGTTGTGTTGTGTTGTGTTGTGGTATTGGTTCATAATTGGCATGGTGGCAAAGAATGACTAACTGCTTTGCAGTGTAATTGTGACTTGTCATTTTGGCGTAGTTTCTGTTGCCCCCCTGATTTCTTTGCAACAGTTTGTCATTTATTTGTGTTGATATATGGAGTCCCCTCAGTGTGGGGCAGACCTCAGCACTGCACATAACATGATTCTGCGTTCCTGTGGGTCTAGAACTTCCGGGGGCCCCCACACGGAGTTGCACCACTCACTTCACACAGGTGTGATTTTTTTATAATGGGATGAATCTAGAGTTGCAATACCCTCCATTGACAGCCCATTGATCCAAATCCGAATTTCTGATCTGCTTGTATTAAACAACGTTAAACTCACCAACATTGCAGCTGTAGGGCAAGCTTGAATTATCCTCTTTCAATTTGCAAAGCGTTTATTTCATAAAAATCCACTGTAGACATGTTATGAGCTACTTTCTGCTGTTTTGGAGTGTTGGAGTTTGGAAGCACTCGTTTTCGTTAACGGGCCGCGCTGCTGCTTCCTGCAGCATGTGCAAATTCAGGTGGTACGTACGTACGCACTGGTACAGTGACTTCGATGAGCGTGGGTCTATGATGGACCCACCCGACACAATAGTGGTGGTCCCCAGGTTGCTCTTCGTCAGGATGGTGGTCCCTGTGTCAGAATCAGTTGAAAACCCCTGTACTACAATAGCACGCCATTGGCTTTTTTATTTTTTTATTTTTCCTAATGCTTGTCTAACTGATGTAACCTGTCAAAGCAGCTGGCAGAGAGGGTCATGCCAGCTGTGATCTGCATCAGGCTGCATGCTGCTGTATCCAGCATCTGTTGCAGACCACCACTGACCACCCACTCAACAGCCAGTTCACGTCCCTGAATAGTAGCATATTGCTAGTTGCTACAGTGGTCAGTTTTCTGTAAAAACTGAATGTTGCATTGTAGTATTCTACTTGTATTGTAATCTCAGAGCGCTGATAAACATTTTGCTAAAACTGTGCGGCAAGAGGTGGAAGAAGTTCTCAAATTACCAATAGGCGTAAAAATACCCACACACATTAGGCCTACATATAAATGGAAATGATTACGTAAAAAGTATCATCAGCGAAATGTATTAAGTATTAAGTAAAACTCCCTCAGATTGTTAATGCTGCAGCATCTGTGTAAGCAGCATGTTACTGTTTCAGATAGTCCAGTGGTTCCCAAACTAGAGGTCAGACCACTACAAAGAGTCGCCTGATACATTGAGATGATTAATGGGAGAGGGGGGGGAAGAAAAAACGAAGTTCTGATACACACATTCCATTTTTTACCGAATCTATTCATTTCTTTGTGAAATATTGGATTATTTCAATATGTATTGAAATGAAATTTCAATGAACATTTTGGGGATTTTTTTCTTTTTTGTTTGAACTGTGAACAACGCAATATGTGACCCTGACTATACTGCTATATTATGTTATGTTATTATGTTAATTTTTGTTTTGTTGTGATAATCCTCCCTACTATAGAGTGTGCTGGCCATATAAGGAGTTCCTCCCTGTCCCCAGTTAACCCCTGGGGGTCAAAAAACCTTAGGTTTCGTTTTTGACTCTCTATCCTGATTGGACGAAAGGCTGGGTCCCACAGCCAAAAACGAAACCTAAGGTTTTTTGAGTGAAATCACTGAATATACCTTTAACAGTGAGTGGACGACACCATAAAGCATTACAATAGGGCCCACCATTTTCAATTCATCAAAACATTTAGAGATGTACGAATATACACAACTATATAGTAAAAAATAAATCATCATAGGAGGTAAAAAGGGAAAGGAAACCTATACAGTGAGGGGGAACAGGGGTGGGTGGGGGATTCAGATTTAACGGGGGCCAGTTTCGAATTGCAGCCGTCCGTAGGTGCCCTTTGAGAGCAGAGAGTTTTCCCTCAGGAAATCAGAGCCTTGAATAATGACACAACTGCCAGGTCAACTGTATTTGACCTGTAAATACCCACTCAACAGAGCACATGGAGTATTGTTGGACAATATGTTCTCACAACCTCCTTGCACAAATTGTGCATCTTTGGATAAATTGGATCAAATCATTGTAGTTCACCACATGAAACTGTTATTTTCATTGCTAACTTCCATTCATCAGCATCAGCATCATATTTGTGTTGTTAGTGGGGTTATTGTTACACAGTACATCTGGATTTACCCAACCTAGGTGGATTGGATGCCATTTATAAGGCGCCCGGGGAACAGTTAGGTTACACGGCACCAGGTGAACAGGGTTAGGGGTTAAGTGTGCATGTGGGAGGGAATAATCACAGTATACCCTCTGCGATAAACTAGACTACACTACATTACTGCTTATTACTATACTACCTAACTTGTATCATATCTTGTATGTTGGAGTCATTTCTCGTAGCACTCTGTTAGTGTCTACTGCAGACAGATTTCACTGTACATGCATCAGCATGTGAGAAAAAATGTAAATTAATCTGACCGTAGCTCCTGCAGCGAGTGATGTCCCTTAATCCAATGTTTCATGTAGTTGTAATTTAGCCTCTATGAGCTTGAATGACCCTTAAATAGAAAGCCAGGAAACTTTACTTCACCATATACCATATACTTTTCAGAGCTATATGACAAGTAAGACGCGCAAACGCGGGAAGCTGTGTGTGTGTGTGTGTGTGTGTGTGTGTGTGTGTGTGTGTGTGTGTGTGTGTGTGTGTGTGTGTGTGTGTGTGTGTGTGTGTGTGTGTGTGTGTGTGTGTGTGTGTGTGTGTGTGTGTGTGTGTGTGTGTGTGTGTGTGTGTGTGTGTGTGCGCCCTGCGCCCTCTGGTGGTGGGCGGGTGGTGTCACAGCGGGACAGACAGACATGATCTGCAGGGTCTCATAGTTAGTGCTCACTTCGTTCGCAAAAACAAACAGCGAACGTCACTACCACCCCCTCCACGTTACTCTCACTTTACATCCTAAGTCCTAACTGTTACTAGGATAGTAGTACTAGTAAAAGTATATATTTTTAACACAATACTGCAAGAATGATGCAACTTCTCTGCCCAATCACATTGAGTCTACCGAAGTAGAGGCGTGAATGCGACCTATGACAGACAATGCCCTGCCCCGCTATACTAGTATACATTTCTATTATACTGTATGGACATATACTGACACCAGGGATCTCCATAATGGGCATAAAACGGATCCAGATCCTGAGTGACACGAGTATTGCATAACCTGCTGGTGTGGCATGCATGCAACTTGTAGGCCGAGTAGGCCGGTCTAGTATATAATTTAATTTAATTTAGAGGATAGCCCTTTGAGATGCATCATCTTGTTTTTAGAGGGGGTCCTCGGGCACAACACAATGAATACAGTACAGACATCATGTCGTTTTAGAGGGGGTCCTCCAGCACAACACAATGAATACAGTACAGACATCATGTGGTTTTAGAGGGGGTCCTCCAGCACAACACAATGAATACAGTACAGACATCATGTCGTTTTAGAGGGGGTCCTCCAGCACAACACAATGAATACAGTACAGACATCATGTGGTTTTAGAGGGGGTCCTCCAGCACAACACAATGAATACAGTACAGACATCATGTCGTTTTAGAGGGGGTCCTCCAGCACAACACAATGAATACAGTACAGACATCATGTCGTTTTAGAGGGGGTCCTCCAGCACAACACAATGAATACAGTACAGACATCATGTCGTTTTAGAGGGGGTCCTCCAGCACAACACAATGAATACAGTACAGACATCATGTCGTTTTAGAGGGGGTCCTCCAGCACAACACAATGAATACAGTACAGACAAAACAATACATAGAACATGTAGTACTCGTATTATGAGACAACCCATTCTGACCTGAGATCAGATTCATACGAGGTTTCCGCCGGACACACACTGCTCTGATGAACCCATTCTGACCTGAGATCAGATTCTAAAAATGTCAGTCGCTCTTTGATTTTTCAAAAATAGCAGACCTACAAGCTCATATCGCGCCACTCGGTGGCGCGATATGAGCTTGTAGATCTGCTATTTTTCAATAGCTAAAGCATAACATGATGCTGACACCAAAATGGGTGCCCGGTCAGAATGGGTTAAATCTTGAATCTTCTTGAATGTTGTGTGACACTGTAGAACACCAGGGGGTAAAGACAGCAATTTCCCTACTAATGTGTCTGTTGTATTATAATAATAATTATTATTATTATAATATCTGGGATTTATATTAAGTTCTCAAAGACACTTTACATGTGTGCGCGGCCAGGAGAGCAAAACAAAATAACTTTATTCGAAGAAAAAAAAGTTAAAATCAAGACGACTCTGTACACTGTAACAGAATAAACGTGTACAAAATGTATAGTGTTTATGCCTCATAGTCTAAATGAATCCCAGTTACTAAATGAAACATTCTAGGCCTCTGTTATTCATAGCCATACCAATTGGCCAGAATCTCTAGAGAGCTGCATGAGTTGATGAAACCCAAGGAGCGTAATCGTCTCTTTTTGAAAATCTGTATATTAAAAAGGCTTGAATGAATCTGAAGTGAATTTGTCCCTTATTACCATATTGCTTAGATGCATTCACACCATATCTGCGGGACAGATGTCTGCGTAGCACCCTATACACGCTTGATCCTTCTGCACATGGAGGGCACATAAACGCAGGGAGCTTACCAACAATCTGGGACAAAAGAGAGCTCAATGGGGGATGGCGGTGGCGACAACCGACAAGGATTTATTTTTCTATTGTGGTTTTGTACGAACATGTCCAGTAGACACAATGGCAGCTGTGGATGACAGGTTATCGTCCGTCCATTGTCCAGGCGATGCTTGGGCCAAAAGCTCAATGTGAGCAGATGTACATCTAACACTGTTCAGACCACATGGGAGACGATGCCGACATGTCAGCCCTTTCATACCATAGTGTGACCATTTTCCAAGGTGTCACAATGCAGATAGCTACTGCAGTCATTGCATATGTTCTAAGGCAGTGCTACTCAACCCGCCGCGTACAATTAATACAATTATGATATTTAGTTATTTTCATTGTTTTGATTGAACAAGATTGTAGGTATTGTATTGTTTGTTCCAAGAGAAAGTGATATGGCGTGATGCCTGCTGAGTATTAACCACTTATTTATTCACCTGTGATAATCTGTTCATTATATTATGCTCTCTTCACATTTTATGAATGAAGCCTCATTTTGTAACTTCATCATTAATTAATCACAATGTTTTTGTTCATGGGGTCTGGCCTTTATACCGTAGATGGAAATGTGGCTTTTCACTGCATTTAGTCATGTAGTCTGTTACAAAATAAATGTGTAAACGTTTCAAAATAATACTGCAATTTTTTTAGCTTGCTGCCCTTGGACTTTTGGAATGTTGCTGAGTGGCCCCTGAGCCATCTTAAGTTGAGTAGCCCTGAAGGGTACTTAAAAGCACCCTAACATGTGAGTGTTTGTGAAGGGTTTGTGCGAGGGAGGCTGGCAGACGGGTGCACTGCCTGAAGCACAGAAGTGTAAAGTCAGTGAGTCAGTGGCGCGCACAGATAGACACTAGGTGGTGCTAGAGCACCTGCCCTTTGCCCTCTGGACAGCAATGTGCCATTTAAAAAAAGAATTGTACAGTGTACACTGACTGTACAGTATGTGGACCATGGTGACATTGATCAATTATTCATAAAAAGCAACAAAAATCTATAAATCTCATAAATGGATATATTTTCAGTGAAGATATTATTGTAGTGTGTACTCTTTGAAAGTCTCCTAAACTATAAGGTCCCTTCTCCGCATATAATGTAGTTAATGAGCTCTTTAAAAGCCTGAATTATACTCCCACACCTAAAACTGCCCTGCACCTAAAACTCAGCTTGTAGATCTGCTATTGTATGGCATGATGACGAGATGCGCGACCAAGTATAAAAGACCCAAGCATAAATACCTGTCATCATGCTTCCACTTGCCTCCCTGCAGCAAAGCTGTCTGTGGTGTCATGTTTTGTTCAAAAGGCCATAATTGAGCTCTAGTACCCCCTTTTCGTTTTCGTGCTAATGGACATAATTAAGTGGTAACTTTGGTCCAGTGGTCTTGACAGGTGAGCAGTTGGCGTCAAATCCGATCCAAAGGCCTTTCAAAAGGAACTCATTTGATCTGGTTTCCTTAACCACTTCATTCCACCACGGCTGGCTGCCCACTACCAGTGGTTCCTAAAGCATTCTTCCCATTGCGTCACTTCTTTCATGGGCTCCCTGGGGATGCTTTCTGTACTTTAGCCACACAGTGTTGGGTTTCAAAGCTGCGAGCACTCCCCACGTCCACCACGTCCACGCTGCGTTCTAAAGCCTGGGATCAAAAGAGGTGCGGGGGCATGAAACGGTCTACAGACACAAGACTGTTGTTGTATTAGGCATAGTACAAAGGATTACAATTACCAATTGCCACCTTTTTTTTTCACTTTTCACAACAAGACAAAAAAAAGACAATACGAAAAAGAAGAACAAAAGGAGGAAGACAAAAACAAAACACAAAAGACAAGGCTGCATTTTTCATATTACAAGATACATTCATTGAAGTCCTCTTGCATTATCGCTAGGCTGAGAGAAGAGATCCCACTTCTCCCACTTTTTATAGAACTTATCCTCTTGTAGTCCAAGTATGAATGTTAGTTTTTCCATAACATACAGTTCCTCAGTAATGTCCTCCAATTACCACTTTAAACCTCGTCTTACTATTCTGGTCATGCATTTATAGGTGAAATTTCTCAATGATAGTTTGTTGAGTCAAAACTCAGAAATGGAGCAAGACACCTCAGACAAACTACATCTCTCAGACTAGTGCATGTAGCTGATCTACAAGCTCACAATGAATTGCAATCCAACACATTGTGAGCTTGTGAGATAGTAAATATCTAGTATTTTCACTATTCGTCATACAACAAAGTATAATTGTGCTTTAGTTGTTAAATGATGTGAATCTGTACTTATTTTTTCTATCCATTGATGCTCTACACACTATGACATTAAGCAGCCGCCACCAACGCATTTCCCTTCGAAATCTGTGTGTCAAGTGTCAAGAGTCATCTAGCCGCGAGGGCTGAGTGTAACACAAGCACCATTAGCTGTCAGCGAGGGGTCGATGGAGTGAGGGGGGGGGGGGGGGGGGTAAAGGAGGGCGGGGGTGGTGGTAAAGGAGGGTGGGGGGTAAAGGCCCCAGGGCATCATGCTCTTGTTACAGTGCCGGCTGGTAGCTCTTTGTGATCTCTGGCGGTTTCTCTGTGAAAGACTCTGACAAGGCAAGTGATCTGTGGGATGTTGCCTGGTGGAGTCCCTCTTTATCCGCCCACTGCTACTCGCACTACACTCAACCCGGGCCCTGTTACGCCTGTGAGCGAGCGGATGTGTCATGGTGGTTCTGAGCAGAAAAAGGGAAATGATTGCGGTCTGGACTGGAGGTGTTGGGAGGTCAGAATCAGTTGTATTGTCACGTCACTGGTTTACAGGTGTTTTCAGGAAAGAACAGAAAGGGAGGGGGCGATGCCTTGATGATAATAAAGTATCTAATCGTACTAATGTTCTATATTATTATTATTATTTTGGAGCTACACTGTTTTTAGTTCATCGTCTGACCTGTTCCATTTACCCCTTTAAACCCATTTTGGTGTTAGCATTATGTTATGCTTTAGCTATTGAAAAATAGCAGATCTACAAGCTCATAGCGTGCCACCGAGTGGCACGCTACGAGCTTGTAGGTCTGCTATCTTTGGAAAATCGAGAACGACTGACATAGAAACATAGCTTTTTCAGAAAACTGTCAGGATGTAGAATCTGATCTCAGATAAAAATGGGTTAACAGATATGCATCTACCTTTATTGTTAGTTCTTGCCCTCTCTTTTTATTTAATTGTAAAGACAATTCTCTTTAAGTTGTACCAGCAGCACTATCAATAATCAGGCAGCGAGCGAGAGGGTCCAGCCCTTTGAGTCAGTGCAGTACTTTCTGTATGGGGGGTCAAGACCCTCAGGGGTCCAGGGCAGGCACCAGGAGCTGTCAACGCAGTAGTACGGGGGTGACATGAAGCCGGGCCGGGGGGTCAGAGTGCAGGGAGGGGGCACAGAATTCAGGAGCATATAAGTGATCAATCGATCATCCTTTTTCCTCATCAATCACCATGGTTCAGAACATGTCCTGCGGGGAGGCCTGCTGGGCTGCGTATAATGCCTGTCAGTTCAAACCTGTAGAGCAGTGGTTTTCAACCAGTGGGTCCGGGGACCACCAGTGGTCCTTGGGGGGAGGGGGGGGGGGGTTCCAGGTGGTCCCCCCAGCTAAATGACGGAGAGTTGGACACTTATAGATCTTTAACTCTTTTTTTTAAATTTTTCTTTGTGGCTTTCGCCTTTATTTTATATTGTTTATGGAGGGACAGACAGTAGGCTGACAGGAAATGGAGAAAAGGAGAGAGATGGGGGGAAGACATGCAGTAAAGGCCGTCAGGATCGGGAGTTGAACCCGCGGCACACTGCCAGACTTGGACTACCGGCCAAGGTGCCTGGACCATTGAGCCATGGCCCAGGCCTAGATCTTTAACTCTTGAGAGCGTAAAATGAAACCAAACTGGTCTATTTGGTTTTATTTTACGCTCCCAGGAGTTAAATTATTGTTAAATATCGGCATTACTTAATTTACAAGAAGTCTACACAATTCCAGAATGTGAAAGAAGAATGATGTTATTTTGATCAACGTTCGCCTGTTGTCTCTCATCGTGATACAAAATCCTATCTAAGTCTTGGGACTAAGAGGCTAAGGGCTCCATTTTCCTCACCGCTAAACCCCTTATCCCTAAACTTCTTTACCTTTTTTTTTTTTACTATTTTGCAAAACATTTTTGAATAGTTAAAATGGCCAGTCTACAAGCTCACAACGTGTCAATGTAGATTGGCTCATTTTCATTAAAAAAAGGCAAAGAAGTTTAGGGATAAGGGGTTTAGCGGTGACGAAAATGGAGCCCAAAATCTCATCAAATGGTGGTCCGTGGCTCAAATGCTGAATAAATGATGGTTCTTGATATGAAAAAGGATTGGAAACCACTGCCGTAGAGAGAAGCAGCCTGTCAATGTCATTGCACTGCAAATGGACTGCCACCGTGCTATTGGTGCATTTGGTTCCAGTTGAAATGTAAAGGTTTTGAGGATCACTAACCAAATACAGTACTTTTTTGGGAGCTGATAAAAAGGCATTGTGATCTGATTCTGAATGACGTCACATGTCATGAGTGAGTGTTTTTCTTGAGCTGAGACGTGACAGAAGCCCATGAGGCTTTGTGGCTGTAAAAGGCTGAGTCATACTGTATTCATAATGTATTCATACTGTATTCTGCATAATGACTCACAGACTGCTGTGACTGCCATGATTAATGCCCCTCTTGGATAGTTCTGACAAATTCACACCACAAATGCAGAGGTTTTCCAAAAATGCTCCACCCCCCCCCCCCCCAATAACAAAGTGCCTCCTGCTATCCACGGAAAGATCCAGATTCAATGTGCAAGTGCAAACAGGCCAGATATATTATTAGCTCAAAGGTAAATCGTGCATTTATATAGCGCCTTAATCCAAGGCGCTTTACATAGATTGTGCATATGGCGGCGGAAACCATGCAAGGCACCAACCAGCACATCAGGAGCAATTAGGGGTTCAGAGTCTTGCTCAAGGACACTTCGACACTAACTCTGGGGGAGCCCAGGTTCGAACTGGCAACCTTACGGTTACCATCCAGCCACTCAACTAGAACTAAGATGAGAGAACATATTACTCCAGTTTTGGCTTCCGGTTGTTTTTAGGATTGATTTTAAAATTATTTTACTAGTCTATAAAGCTCTCAATGGTCTCGCACCTTCCTACCTACATGACTGCCTGCCTAAATATGTCCCAAAGCGCCCCCTAAGGTCTTCCACTGCTGGCCTGCTCGCTTTGCCTAAGAAAATGGCAACTAAAAAATACGGGGAAGCAGCTTTTTGCTTCTACTGGCCGTCGGCATGGAACAAGCTCCCACTGTACCTTCGTCAGGCAGCCTCTGTAGACATTTTTAAAGCTCAGCTCAAGACCCACTTCTACAACATTGCTTTTAATTGATCTTTTATTTTTTATTTTTTGTTATTCATGTCCTCACTGTATTGCATTACTGCTTGTTTTTTAATGTCGTTGCCTTGCTTTTCTTTTATTCTCCATTGTTCTGTAAAGCACTTTGAGCTGCATTTCATGTCATGAAAGGTGCTATACAAATAAAGTTTTATTATTATTATTATTATTATTATTACTCTACCCCTGAGCCACCACCGCCAATGCTGAATACTTCAGCACAGATTCAAATCCAGTGTTGTGTGTCCAGTGTTTTGTTCATGTAATGTGCGATGAAAATTTGTCCAAATTATCTTTCCATTTAAGCCTAGCAGTACAATTTTGGGGGTTTTGAATCCCAGGTATAGGACATCAATCTTGGGCTTTCTTGAGCTTTGCACTTTTAGAGGGTCCATACTGTAGAATGTCTGTGCATATAGGGATGGGTCTTTCTTTCTTTCTTTCTTTCTTTCTTTCTTTCTTTCTTTCTTTCTTTCTTTCTTTCTTTCTTTCTTTCTTTGGCACAAATAATGTTGCAGAGCACATCATGAGAATAACATGATGTCATACTGTGGCTCGGGACCAAGTAGAATGGCTTTAGCTCCTGATGGTCTGTGACTCGTGAGACTGTGAAGTGAAACTACCTGCCAACATGGAAGAAGTCTGATTCTTTTGTACGTAGCTATGTATTTAATGTCATTATTTGTTAATTAGACAGCCCCATTACCACTGGTGCATGTCAGATCTTCACTTGCATTATTTAAGTATGCTGGAGTGATGTGTGACTTAATAAATAATATAAAAAGGCTAGGTGCGGGGTTTGCAACAGTTATGTTATGCAAATATTCCTAAAGGAACATTTACACACCTGCATATATGTGCTGTCCTGCTCAACTTTCTTTTTTTAATATATGTTTATGGCAAGTTTTCCCTCATACAAAGGCATTTTCTAGAATAAAAAGAAACATGATTTAACAGATGCCACAAAACGTAAATGAAAGAGAAAGAGACAAAAACAAAACAAAATGACATAGAACACAACAAAACCAGACAATAGACAAATGACTAACATACTCGGAGGTTTACACAAACAATACCACAAGCAATCGCATCACAAACAAACTTGACGGGTATAGACAATTGACACTAGAGGGCAGCACATCACTTCGTCTGCTCACTCATCAAATGGTGACCAGAGCTTCTGGAATAGGAGGGGGCTTCCTATTTGACAGGGTAAATCAAGTTATCAAGTTATTTCCAGATGCAACACACCTACCACGCCCTTTAGCCACATATTGACTGTGGCTCAGGAGGTAGAGCAGGTCGTCCAATGATCCATGGGTCGGCGGTTCAAATCCCGGCTCCTCCTGTCTACATGTCGAAGTGTCCTTGGGCAAGACACTGAACCCCAAATTGCTCCCGATGTGCTGGTTGGTACCTTGCATGGCTTCCGCCGCAATCGGTGTATGAATGGGTGAATGTAATGCACAATCTATGTAAAGCGCCTTGGATAAAGGCGCTATATAAATGCACCATTTACCATTTATTTATTTACCATTTGGCAGACGTTATAGAAAGAGCAACCGCCTAAAACTTTATTTCCTCCCCAATTCAATTGTTCTACTGAACAACCGCCACATAGTTCATACTAGCTCTTAGTGGGGTATGGACTTCTTGACTGTGTGTGTGTGTGTGTGTGTGTGTGTGTGTGTGTGTGTGTGTGTGTGTGTGTGTGTGTGTGTGTGTGTGTGTGTGTGTGTGTGTGTGTGTGTGTGTGTGTGTGTGTGTGTGTGTGTGTGTGTGTGTGTGTGTGTGTGTGTGTGTGTGTGTGTGTGTGTGTGTTAAAAACGTTGATGTACTACTGCACTTTTGCCCAAGACAATTTTCCCATCCCCTGGGACAATAAAGTATATCTCATCTCATCTCAATAACTATGTATCACTTGATCTATCTCCACTCCATCTGCCTTATGGGTCCTCACTTGCTGTATACATTTCCACATAATCTTACTTGATAAACTGATCATTTGATCCTTAACGCTCTGTGTCATATAAAACAAGCTCATTAGTTAATTTTGACTTGAGTTGTTTAAAAAGGTAAAACAAATGTTTATTTTATGCCTGGTATGGTTTCCCTTGAGATTCTACCTCCATTTTCTGTGGAAGTTCTTGACATCCGACTTCCCAGTAACTGACAACATCGACACGTCATCATTTGTCACCAGATCATTTACTGCATTGTTTCTCAACTTTCTCTAACCCTAACCCAATACAATAAATTCAAATACGAATCTTCACTTTCCTACATTACTAAATGCATGGTCAGGGACCACATGCAACACCTTCATGGACCACCAGTGGTCCACGGACCACCTGTTGAAAACCCATGATCTAGAATATATGAAAGTTTAGTGTAGCATTACAGATAGGGCGAACATGACGCCAGCACAAATTTGTGACTCATTGACAGCATTAACAGCAAAATGAAATGTTTGATTTGGCCAGACGGCGTCCTGGCCTCACCTTATTGTAAATATGTCACTGTCGTCAGGACAGGTGTTCAAGACTATTAAGTACACAATGATACAACCCTCACACCCATGTCTCAGAAATGCTGACAAAAGGTCTGGGCCTTTTTCCTTCTCGTTATCTATAGTTTAACTTCCTTCTTTGTAACTTACTGATGACTTGATTTGCTATTTCGGTGCATTTCGGTTGGCAGTGACTATAGCGTCTCTTCGCTAGATGATTTTGATGAACTGTAATTTGATTATGACTCAGTGTAACAGTGTAAATCCGAGGTCTTAGATATTGATTGTTGCAAGTGAAATTCTTTCCATAGATGGCATATACTAGAAGGTATCTCTGCGGGCTAATTTCCACTGTCATCCTTTCCACTGTCATCCCGATGATGGTATATCTGCTTTTAATGCATAACGTCTCAGAGATGAGCTGGAATGCTAGCAAACGCATTTCTAACTGGTTGGAATACACAGCTGCTGATGGGATCCCTGAAGATGACTTTAAATGCTCTGCAATCCTTGAAGGAGACACGGAGACACTGCAGAAGGCCGAGCTATTGTTAATCACTAAAGACTTCAAGAGGAGTGTGGAGATCCCTGATGAGTATTATATTAATGCCACCCAGGACTGCAGGTATCGTTTTGTAAACCAAACTTATCTATATTTCAATATTTGATTACTATTACAACATTGAAATGTAACCGCATTTGTGGATTTTTAATTATCGATAATAAGTACCATGTAACCCCCATATTTCACCAATGATTAGGTATATTTAATTTGTTCATTTCAGGATGTTCAAGCTTAGAAGGAAGTATTTGACGTTCCCTCTAAGCCAGGAAGAGGAGGACTTCCCCCTAGCCTTTTCTATTGTTGTCCATCATAAGGTAGGCTATACAAAATGATATTCTTTCCAAACATATTATAAAACAAATGCTAGTGTGCGTCTCTTCCCCTCTGCCACTCTATGACTCGGTGTGTGTGTGTGTGTGTGTGTGTGTGTGTGTGTGTGTGTGTGTGTGTGTGTGTGTGTGTGTGTGTGTGTGTGTGTGTGTGTGTGTGTGTGTGTGTGTGTGTGTGTGTGTGTGTGTGTGTGTGTGTGTGTGTGTGTGTGTGTGTGTGTGTGTGTGTGTGTGTGTGTTGCTGTGGCTAGCAGGCCTCAGAGTAAAGGTGAACCGAAATACAGAAAGTTTCAAAAATGTGATAAACAAAATAGGCAAGGTAAATAACAACTTAACTTCAGATTTAAGAAAATGATTGGTGTTAGGATTACCAGTGTCACGGACAGTTACATACAGTATAATATTTTTGTGATCAAGATGTGTCAGATTTGTCTTGTTCCATTTCCGAATGGCTATAACTGACTTCCAAATGTGCTGGTCCTGGATAAAGAGTGCACTTTGCAAGACTATATAGCTATCAATTAAATTCAGTTGAAATGATAGTCACCGTATTTACAAATTGTGAATATTGGTAGCCAATAGAATTGAATTAAATTCCCCCTTTCTCATATACTGTAGGTGCAGAACTTTGAGCGCCTGTTGCGAGCCATCTACGTCCCTCAGAATGTTTACTGCATCCATGTGGACAAGAAGGCAGAGGCTTCAGTCCATGCTGCTGTCTCGGGTATCTCTTCTTGTTTCGATAATGTCTTCATGGTCAGCCAGCCTGTGAGTGTGGTCTACGCTAGCTGGTCACGTGTACAGGCCGATCTCAACTGCATGGCCGATCTCTACAACGTCAGCACAACCTGGAAGTATTTCATCAACCTGTGTGGTCAAGACTTCCCCCTGAAAACCAACCTAGAAATTGTGAGGAGCCTGCAGGCACTGAAGGGTAGAAACAGCTTGGAGTCTGAGCACGGTCCTGACTGGAAGAAGCAGAGGTGGCAGAAAGTTCATCAAATAGAAGATGGAGAGATCGAGGTAATCATTCATGTCACGTGTGCATGTTTGTTTTATTTATTTTCTTGTCTTGGAAGTTGTGTTCCATATTGTGTTTTTGCTAGGTTGTTGACATTGGTTCTTTGCTTTTCATTCTCTTTTGGAGCAGCAATATGCAAAAACGGCGCCAGATAAGGACCCACCACCCTTCAATCTGACCATCTTCTCAGGAAACGCCTACATCGTGGTTAGCCGGGGCTATGTAAACAGTGTGTTGGAGGACAACCGTGTACAGGAACTGAAGAAATGGTTTAAAGACACCTTCAGTCCTGATGAGTTTTTCTGGGCCACCATTCAGCGCATCCCTAATGTTCCTGGCTCAGTCTGGCCAAACGCCAAGTACGACATGACCGATGTGAACGCTATTGCACGGCTAGTGAAGTGGGCGTCCGATGAGGGATCAGAGGGTCAACTGGTGGCTGTCTACCCAATGTGCCATGGCAAACATGTTAGGCAAATATGCATATATGGTGCTGGTGATCTGAAGTGGTTAATTGAGCAGCACCACCTTTTTGCCAATAAGTTTGATGTAGACATGGATGTCATTGCCATCCAATGTCTGGAGAATTACCTCAGAAACAAGGCACTGGCAGGAGAACATTAATTGTATTCAGAAGAACATTCAAATGTAGAGACACAGACGGATTTAGTTTAATCTTGTTTCTAACAACTGCAGGTTACAGTTGTATTTAAATGAGCTCTGTGCTTTATACAAATTAAAACACCATACGTCTTGCACACACAAAACATGAAAATCTTCTTTTAATCGTGTCCAAGGTATTTGACTGAGTAGGGAAAAAAGACCCATTGACTGTTGTTCACACATGGTTATACTTTGACTAAGGAATAGACACACCTTTAGTTTACTTACTGTAGGGTGCCTTAACTGATAATTTCCTGCTTTTCTTACACAATACAGTGAACATAGTAAGTACTCCATGGCAGATGCAAAGATAAGAGAGATATATATATACGTAGGAACTCAGCTGGATTTGAACTCACAACCTCTGGCTCACATGGATGTCGTCTTAAAAAGGTTGCCACTGAGCTCTCTGTGATTTAAAGTTTTAAGTGGTTCTTCTTGGTGTCACTTTTCAAATGGGGCCTTGGGATCATGTACAGAGCATTTTAATGTTTTTTCATCTTTTATTTAAATCCTCAAAAATGAAGAAAAACGGCATGCTATAATAATTATGCCGTCCGAGGCCATGGGCTTAACCTGAACCCACGACCTGTGGCTCACATAGCCAGCAGCTTATCACAGAGAGCCACCGTGCTCTCTGAGAATCTCCTCATTCCATTGTTTTTCTGGGTGTTATTCTCCAAAATTTTGTCTACAGTGAAGAGTAGAAGGATCTCAGCTAGACTTTAACCCACAACGCGGGAATGTTCAATAGAGTGTTGTCTGATCCTTCACATAATATTATCTTCAGAGTATGAGCTGTTACCCTCTGGCAGAAGTTATAGAAAGAGCAACCGCTTCCCACTTCGATTGTTCTACTGAACAACCGCCACATAGTTCATACTAGCTCTTAGTGTTGTATGGACTTCTTGACCTCTCGTCTGTTACTTATTGTTCTTATCTTGTGATACTATACATTGTGAATACAGTATACTATATATAATATTTCTGATTGCAAATACTGTTGTGAGACTATACCGTGTGTGTGTGTGTGTGTGTGTGTGTGTGTGTGTGTGTGTGTGTGTGTGTGTGTGTGTGTGTGTGTGTGATAAACTTGGTAAACTGATTAACTCTCTGTGTCATATAAAACAAGCTCATTAGTTAATTTTGACTAGAGTTGTTTAAAAAGGTAAAACAAACAAAATATGTTTATTTTATGCCAGTTCACAGTATTTTCCTATTTGCTTCACTTTTCAGTTGGTTGACATCATTTCTATATTATAAGCCCCCCTTTTTCGTGGTCATTTTGAGATATGGATTATGCCATAATTGTCAAAGTTTAAAAAAAGAAAAAAAGGTTTGAAATATTTTATGTGCAATGAATCTAGAATATATGAAAGTTTAACTTTTTGAATTATATTAACGAAGAAAGTGAACTTGTTTGAGATGGATCTGTAAGTGGTTAAAAAAATAATACAATGCAATCGCTTTATTAATAATATCAGGTTCTGGTTCATTTATTAGTTTGTACCCGAGGGGCGATTTGTTGTACAGAAAAGCATCATAACAGGCAGACAACATAAATCACATAAAATACAGTAAAGACACATGGGTACACATAAAACAATAAAACAGGAACAAAACAGCCAGAACAAAGGTTAGTTAGTGACTCATTGACAGCATTAACAGCAAAATCAAATGTTTGATTTGTTTCAGTAAAGACACATGGGTACACATAAAACAATAAAACAGGAACAAAACAGCCAGAACAAAGGTTAGTTAGTGACTCATTGACAGCATTAACAGCAAAATCAAATGTTTGATTTGTTTCAGTGTAACAGTGTAAAACCGAGGTCTTAGATATTGATTGTTGCAAGTGAAATTCTTTCCATAGATGGCATATACTAGAAGGTATCTCTGCGGGCTAATTTCCACTGTCATCCTTTCCACTGTCATCCCGATGATGGTGTATCTGCTTTTAATGCATAACGTCTCAGAGATGAGCTGGAAGGCTAGCAAACGCAGTTCTAACTGGTTAGAATACACAGCTGCTGATGGGATCCCTGAAGATGACTTTAAATGCTCTGCAATCCTTGAAGGAGACACGGAGACACTGCAGAAGGCCGAGCTATTGGTAATCACTAAAGGCTTCAAGAGGAGTGTCCAGATCCCTGATGAGTATTATATTAATGCCACCCAGGACTGCAGGTATCGTTTTGTAAAACAAACTTATCTATATTTCAATTTGATTACTATTACAACATTGAAATGTAACCGCATTTGTGGATTTTTAATTATCGATAATAAGTACCGTTAGTACCCCCATATTTCACCAATGATTAGGTATATTTAGTCAGAACTGCAGCATCACTCCCAATCTTCTGCCGTAGTCTGAAAACCCACCTTTTCAGACTCCATCATGGCCCATAGCACTTACCCTACCCCCTTACATAGCATTTCTGTAGACTTAGATAGCATTTGATACAGACTTATAGCATGTTATGTAGACAGCACTATAATTGCATTGTATGTAGTCATAGCACGTCATAGTACATATGTATAGTTTATATGTATAGTTCATTATATAGATATTCCACTGTTACTTTCTTAGCTTACGCATGTTTCATGATAAATGCTTTGTATGTGATGTATTCCCATGCTTTTTTTTGTTCTTGCTTAATGTAAATCGCTCTGGATTAAGAGCGTCTTCTAAATGCCTAAATTGTAAATTGTATTTAATTTGTTCATTTCAGGATGTTCAAGCTTAGAAGGAAGTATTTGACGTTCCCTCTAAGCCAGGAAGAGGAGGACTTCCCCCCAGCCTTTTCTATTGTTGTCCATCATAAGGTAGGCTATACAAAATTATACTCTTTCCAAACATATTATAAAACATATATATACAGTGTAAGCGGCCCTCTGCAGTTGAAATGATGACAAAGTGGTGGTCTCAACTGTTTATTTCTGTTCCAACACCGTGAAAACTATAAAAAGAGAGAAGAACTGTTATGAACATATCAACTATTTCATAGTTTTCACTCAACAATAAAAGCTTCACTCGACAGCTGTGCATTAAAGGACCACTTCACCACTTTTCAACCTATCTTCATATAATAGGTCCTCACTAATAATCATGATAAAATGGCCCGATTTTTTTCTACTCAGTCTGTGTCTCATAGGAGGGCTGTGGGCAGTGACATCATCATTAGGCAGATTATTTTTTAAACAAGTTTTTTTTTACAAAAATCTTTAGGTTTTCATTATCGTGAGAACGATGGCTTCCATTTTCGCATTGCAACTTTTCAGGACTAGAAAGACTGCAGTTTCTATTAGCTTGTATTCCCCATCGATGATGTCACTGGAAGACGGTTTCTGAACTGCCCACATCCCTCCTATGAGACACAGACCGAGTAGAAAAAAATTGCGCCTCCTATTATATGAAGATAGGTTGAAAAGTGGTGAAGTGGTCCTTTAAGTTCATCACTTCAATATTACAACCAACAATAAAATGGTTCATTCATAGCCAATTATAATACAGTGATACAATAAATCAGTCCACTTCAATACATGTCCAATAAAATACCAAAGGAATAATGCACAGTAATCAAATATTATACACCAAAACATACCATAAACAAATACAATTAATTAAGTCCCAAACAAATCATGAATGAGACTCCAAACCAAAACAAACAAACATCATCGTGTACCTCACTCTGCTTTAGTCTGCTAAGGTATTTAGGTAAAGTTAGCTTAGTTGTAGCCTTGATACCCAGGCTTTCATTTCGTCTGCGCGAAAGATGAAAGCCTGGAAAAAGCCGTGGGCTGAACCAGTCTAAAAGTGGGAGTCAACCCTTCCGGGTGGGCGTCGCTCTAAATGATGTGACGTAGCGCTGCACTAGGGGGGAGAGGAGGGGCCGGGGGTGACGGACAGATCGATGAGATCCAATCAGGGTGCGCGCTTTTCTGAGGCGCGACCCTCCCATCTAGGCCAGAAATGTCTCTGCTTAGGTCAGGCTAGCTTAGTTGTGGCAAATCTGCAAAAGAAATGCTTACCACTAGCTTTCTTCACATGTGTTCATAAAGGTGTCTACCATCACAGAAAGAATTGTTCCAACCCAACTCCCTTGGGAAACTTTGTGACAGCTGCTGAAAGTTGGGGTACCATTATCAACCAATATGGGCAAGGCAAAGAATTCCAAATGTCATTATACTTTAAGCTGAATCCATTCTAAGCATTAGTTTTGCACGGAAATTATCCTTGTACTAAATTCGGCCATAGCCACTATGGCTATGGGCATATTTTGGCAAAGGAGTGTTTTTTGTGCAAAACTAATGCTTGCAACAGATTCAGAATCTTGAAAACCCCCTAGTTTGACATGTCACATGCTACTTAAAGTATAATGACATTTGGAATTCTTTGCCTTATCAACTTGGAAATTATTGGTTGATAATGGTACCCCAACTTTCTGCAACTGTCACAAAGTTTCCCAAGGGAGTTGGGTTGGAAAAAATCTCTCTGTGATAGTAGACACCTTTATGAACACATCTGTGAAGAAAGCTTATGCAGATTTGCCACAACTTAAGCTAACTTTACCTAACTAAGGGCGCTAAAGGGCTGTATGAACCAGTTGAACCTCAGGGCACATCATCAAACAGTCACAGTACACCAAACGGTCACAACATAGTGTGGCAGGCGCTGTCAAACAATAAAAACAACTTCAGTCAATAGGTTCTCTTAAAGGACAACTTTAGTTTTTTTCAACCAATGTTCATGTTTTAGGTTGTTATTAGAGAAACTAAAAGGTGAGTGTTCATTTTCTTTCATTTGCTGCTTTCTTTCGTTTTAGGGATTTTAGCTGTTTTTGACAGGGGGGCGGGGGCATTCGAGCATGGGACTAAATATGGATTATTTTTACAACATTTTATGGCGATTCTTTTTTTTAATTATTTAATATAGTCCTACTAGACCCCAAGATATTACATCTGGCCACAAAAGATCACAGGATCTATTGAATGTGACAAACTGACATATTGAGCCTATACACACAGTAAGCCTTCCCCCAGTAGACTACCTTCACATTCAGTAGATCCTGTGATCTTCTGTGGCCAGATTTAATTTCCTGGCGTTTATTAGGACTTTAGTAAACCATAAAAAAAGAAATCACCATAAAAATGTGTAAAATAATACATATTTAGCCCCATGCTCGAATGCCCCTAAATCTAAATCCCTAAAATGAAAGAAAGCAGCAAATGAAAAAACACTCATCTTTTACTTTATCTAATAACAACCTAAAACATGAACCTTGGTTGAAAAGTTGTCCTTTAAGCTGTGTCTTAGGCCTACAGGCAACATTTACTTAATTGAATAGGCCTACAGTACAGTACACTTTGCATATAAGCAATCAAACGTTTTATTTCATACCTTGCTGTGTAGTGTAACAAAGGCACGCTGTGCAAACAAATGCTAGTGTGCGTCTCTGCCCCTCTGCCACTCTCTGACTCGGGGTGTGTGTGTGTGTGTGTGTGTGTGTGTGTGTGTGTGTGTGTGTGTGTGTGTGTGTGTGGCGTGTGGCTAGCAGGCCTCAGCTAAGTATGGTGTGGTAACAGGAAGTTTCAAAGTAAAGGTGAACCGAAATATATACAGGAAGTTTCAAAAATAAGATAAACAAAATAGGCAAGGTAAATAACAAATTAACTTCAGATTTAAGAAAATTATTGAAGTTAGGATTACCAGTGTCACGGACAGTTACATACAGTATAATATTTTTGTGATCAAGATGTGCAGTGTCAGATTTGTCCTGTTCCATTTCCGAATGGCTATAACTGACTTCCAAATGTGCTGGTCCTGGATAGACAAGAGTGCACTTTACAAGACTATATTGCTATCAATTAAATTCAGTATTTACAAATTGGTAATATTGGTAGCCAATAGGATTGAATTCAATTCCATTAAATTTGCCCTTTCTCATATACTGTAGGTGCAGAACTTTGAGCGCCTGTTGCGAGCCATCTACGTCCCTCAGAATGTTTACTGCATCCATGTGGACAAGAAGGCAGAGGCTTCAGTCCATGCTGCTGTCTCGGGTATCTCTTCTTGTTTCGATAATGTCTTCATGGTCAGCCAGCCTGTGAGTGTGGTCTACGCTAGCTGGTCACGTGTACAGGCCGATCTCAACTGCATGGCCGATCTCTACAACGTCAGCACAACCTGGAAGTATTTTATCAACCTGTGTGGTCAAGACTTCCCCCTGAAAACCAACCTTGAAATTGTGAGGAGCCTGCAGGCACTGAAGGGTAGAAACGGCTTGGAGTCTGAGCACAGTCCTGACTGGAAGAAGCGGAGGTGGCAGAAAGTTAATCAAATAGTAGATGGAGAGCTCAAGGTAATCATTCATGTCACGTGTGCATGTTTATTTTATTTATTTTCTTCAAGTTGTGTTCCATATTGTGTTTTTGCTAGGTTGTTGACATTGGTTCTTTGCTTTTCATTCTCTTTTGGAGGAGCAAAGGGCAAAAACGGCGCCGGCTAAGGACCCACCACCCTTCAATCTGCCCATCTTCACAGGAAGCGCCTACATCGTGGTTAGCCGGGGCTATGTAAACAGTGTGTTGGAGGACAACCGTGTACAGGAACTGAAGAAATGGTTTGAAGACACCTTCAGTCCTGATGAGTTTTTCTGGGCCACCATTCAGCGCATCCCTAATGTTCCTGGCTCAGTCTGGCCAAACGCCAAGTACGACATGACCGATGTGAACGCTATTGCACGGCTAGTGAAGTGGGCGTCCGATGAGGGATCAGAGGGTCAACTGGGGGCTGTCTACCCAATGTGCCATGGCAAACATGTTAGGCAAATATGCATATATGGTGCTGGTGATCTGAAGTGGTTAATTGAGCAGCACCACCTTTTTGCCAATAAGTTTGATGTAGACATGGATGTCATTGCCATCCAATGTCTGGAGAATTACCTCAGACACAAGGCACTGCAGAAGAACATTAATTGTATTCAGAAGAACATTCAAATGTAGAGACACAGACGGATTTAGTTTAATCTTGTTTCTAACAACTGCAGGTTACAGTTGTATTTAAATGAGCTCTGTGCTTTATACAAATTAAAACACCATACGTCTTGCACACATAAAACATGAAATTTTTATTTTAAACAAGGTATTTGACTGAGTAGGGAAAAAAGACCCATTGACTGTTGTTCACACATGGTTATACTTTGACTAAGGAATAGACACACCTTTAGTTTACTTACTGTAGGGCGGCTTAACTGATAATTTCCTTTTTTTTTTCTTTTTTTTTTCTTCTACATTTTTATCCCACGATTTTTTAACCCAGTTTTCTTTTCACCCAGTGCCAATTATCTAATGTAATCCTGGGCGCTACACTTCCTCTGCCAACCTGGGGGGGCAGCGGACTGACCTCATGCCTCCTTCTATGCATGAGGAGTCCAAGCTGCTTCTTTTCACCTGACAGAGGGGAATTTCCCCAGCCGGACGTATCGCGTGGAAGGGACACGTTATTCAGACCAGTTCCTTTCCCCTCCATCAGGCGCCCCGGCTGGCCAGGGGGAGGTAGTTTTAGAGACCAGGATTACGGCATGTTTTTGTGAGGGTATCTACCCTAGGGGACACAGGGAGAACATGCAAACTCCACACAGAAAGGCCCTATCGCCTAACTGCTTTTCTTACACAATACAGTGAACATAGTAAGTACTCCATGGCAGATGCAAAGATAAGAGAAATTGAGAATTGAGAAGTGCATAGCAAGTTGGCAAGTATATACTGTAGCTCCTTATTTACAGTAAGTTATATTTTTTGGTTGAAGAAAAAGTCTCTATATTGTTAAATTTTAATGTTCCAGTTCCAATTTAGTTCGCTCTCTGTTTTCTTATATATGTATATATATGTATATATATGTATGTATATATATATACGTAGGAACTCAGCTGGATTTGAACTCACAACCTCTGGCTCACATGGATGTCGTCTTAAAAAGGTTGCCACTGAGCTCTCTGTGATTTAAAGTTTTAAGTGGTTCTTCTTGGTGTCACTTTTCAAATGGGGCCTTGGGATCATGTACAGAGCATTTTAATGTTTTTTCATCTTTTATTTAAATCCTCTCCAAAATGTGGTCTACAGTGAAGAGTAGAAGGATCTCAGCTAGACTTGAACCCACAACGCGGGAATGTTCAATAGAGTGTTGTCTGATCCTTCACATAATATTATCTTCAGAGTATGAGCTGTTACCCTCTGGCAGAAGTTATAGAAAGAGCAACCGCTTCCCACTTCGATTGTTCTACTGAACAACCGCCACATAGTTCATAGCTAGCTCTTAGTGTTGTATGGACTTCTTGACCTCTCGTCTGTTACTTATTGTTCTTATCATGTGATACTCTTGTGATACTATACATTGTGAATACAGTATACTATATATAATATTTCTGATTGCAAATACTGTTGTGAGACTATACTGTGTGTGTGTGTGTGTGTGTGTGTGTGTGTGTGTGTGTGTGTGTGTGTGTGTGTGTGTGTGTGTGTGTGTGTGTGTGTGTGTGTGTGTGTGTGTGTGTGTGTGTGTGTGTGTGTGTGTGATAAACTTGATAAACTGATCATTAACTCTCTGTGTCATATAAAACAAGCTCATTAGTTAATTTTGACTAGAGTTGTTTAAAAAGGTAAAACAAACAAAATATGTTTATTTTCCTATTTGCTTCACTTTTCAGTTGGTTCTGGTTTTCAGTTGGTTCTATATTATAAGCCCCCCTTTTTGAGATATGCATTATGCCATAATTGTCAAAATTAAAAAAAAGAAAAAAAGGTTTGAAATATTTTATGTGCAATGAATCTAGAATATATGAAAGTTTAACTTTTTGAATTGTATTAAGGAAGAAAGTGAACTTGTTTGAGATGGATCTGTAAGTGGTTAAAAACATAATACAATGCAATCGCTGTATTAATAATATCAGGTTCTGGTTCATTTATTAGTTTGTACCCGAGGGGCGATTTGTTGTACAGAAAAGCATCATAACAGGCAGACAACATAAATCACATAAAATACAGTAAAGACACATGGGTACACATAAAACAATAAAACAGGAACAAAACAGCCAGAACAAAGGTTAGTTAGTGACTCATTGACAGCATTAACAGCAAAATCAAATGTTTGATTTGTTTCAGTGTAACAGTGTAAATCCGAGGTCTTAGATATTGATTGTTGCAAGTGAAATTCTTTCCATAGATGGCATATACTAGAAGGTATCTCTGCGGGCTAATTTCGAATTTAGAAGAATTTAGAAGTGGGCGTCCGATGAGGGATCAGAGGGTCAACTGGGGGCTGTGTACCCAATGTGCCATGGCAAACATGTTAGGCAAATATGCATATATGGTGCTGGTGATCTGAAGTGGTTAATTGAGCAGCACCACCTTTTTGCCAATAAGTTTGATGTAGACATAGATGTCATTGCCATCCAATGTCTGGAGAATTACCTCAGAAACAAGGCACTGGCAGAAGAACATTAATTGTATTCAGAAGAACATTCAAATCTAGAGACACAGACAGAACCAAACCAAATTTATTATTTCTAAGGCAAGCACTGTCTGGGAATCATTGATTAGTTTAATCTAGTTTAACTGCAGGTTACAGTTGTATTTAAATGAGCTCTGTGCTTTATACAAAATAAAACACCATACGTCTTGCACACATAAAACATGACATTTTTATTTTAAACGTGTCCAAGGTATTTGACTGAGTAGGGAAAAAAGACCCATTGACTGTTGTTCACACATGGTTATACTTTGACTAAGGAATAGACACACCTTTAGTTTACTTACTGTAGGGCGGCTTAACTGATAATTTCCTGCTTTTCTTACACAATACAGTGAACATAGTAAGTACTCCATGGCAGATGCAAAGATAAGAGGAATTGAGAAGTGCATGGCAATTTGGCAAGTGTATACTGTAGCTCCTTATTTACAGTAAGAAAAAGGCTCTATATTGTTCCATTTTAATGTTCCAGTTCCAATTTAGTTCGCTCTCTGTTTTCTTATATATGTATGTATGTATATATGTATATATATATACGTAGGAACTCGGCTGGATTTGAACTCACAACCTCTGGCTCACATGGATGTCGTCTTAAAAATAATGTTTTTTCATCTTTTATTTAAATCCTCAAAAATGAAGAAAAACGGCATGCTATAGTATGCCGTCTGAGGCCATGGGCTATAGTCCATGGTCTGATTTTCGACTTTTTCTCAAATCCTTAAAAATAATGAAAAACTGCATGCTATAATAATTATGCCGTCCGAGGCCATGGGCTTAACCTGAACCCACGACCTGTGGCTCACATAGCCAGCAGCTTATCACAGAGAGCCACCGTGCTCTCTGAGAATCTCCTCATTCCATTGTTTTTCTGGGTGTTATTCTCCAAAATGTGGTCTACAGTGAAGAGTAGAAGGATCTCAGCTAGACTTGAACCCACAACCTGTGGCTCACATAGACAGCAGCTTATCACAGAGTGCCACCATGCTCTGAGAATCTCCTCAGCTTTCCATCTCTTTCCAGTGTTCTTATGGATGTTATTCTCCAAATCATGCTACAGAATGAAAGTAGGAACTCAGCTGGATTTGAACTCACAACCTCTGGCTCACATGGATGTCGTCTTAAAAAGGTTGCCACTGAGCTCTCTGTGATTTAAAGTTTTAAGTTGTTCTTCTTGTTGTCACTTTTCAAATGGGGCCTTGGGATCATGTACAGAGCATTTGAATGTTTTTTCATCTTTTATTTAAATCCTCAAAAATGATGAAAAACGGTGTGCTATTGTATGCCGTTTTTCATCCTTATTGGTCAAAAATGATGAAAAACGAGGATTTGAAAAAAAAAGTCGAAAATCACTTCAAGACCATGGGCTATAGTCCATGGTCTCGGAGTGATTTTCATCTTTTTTTTCAAATCCTCAAAAATGATGAAAAACAGCATGCTATAGTATGCCTACATATATATATATATATATATATATATATATAATCCTCTGGTATCGGCTAAAACAGAAATTGTGGACATCCCTAGTTTTCACCACGATGTGTCACTATTGTGCAATGCGCAGCCTATACATTAACTGTATATATGATGATTTTGGGTGTGACAGTACAGACTAGTACAGTAGAGGGACCCCCTGGGGACCCCCACACGATAACTCTGTCATTTCTCAACCATTTTGGATGCGGGGCAGGGGCCCGGGTCACTCCAACCGCCACTGAACAAACCTGTTCCCTATTGGCCTGAATATAAGACGTTTCTTTCTCTTTTTTCTTCCAATGTAAATATCCTAAAAAACAGGGTCATATAATTACCGGGGACTAGACTATTTGACGTTCTAAAGCGAGAGAGGCCAACTAAGTGGCATTGTAACTTGAGTCAAAGTATAGATGCTCCTGGTAAAATATTACTCAACTACAAGTGAAAGTTGCTCAGTTAAATTTGTAGCCTACTTGAATAAAAAAACAATAAGTGAGTGAGGGTAATCAGAGAGTTGGGCATTTATTTATATATTTTCAGAGAGTTGGGCATTTATTTATATATTTTCATAGTAATAATATACTGTATGACTAATAATTGCATTTGACACAAACGTAATAAAATCTTTTCCTGTTTTTGTCTTTTCTTGCACTATAGATGTTTGTTATGTCCTGTGTATGTAAGACTGAGAGTGCTCTGAGCAAAATAAAATTCATTGTATGTATACTCTGTATCTATACAAATGACAAATAAACCTGAACCTGAACCTGAACCTGTTACTAAACAAGGCTTTATTTGTTAATATAAATGTTGTAATAATTATCTACAGTACATCTACAAAGTATAACCTTTAACTTGTTAAAACGAACTAAACTAAGCAAATAGGTAAAGCAAAGCAAAGCAAAGGTACTATGTTTACCCAGGGTAACTGGACTAAGCTCAAGAACTTGTTTACAGCCAGGCCCTGCTCATAGAACATTTCATGGTAGGGGTTTAATGCCTTGCTCAAGGGCACTTCAGCGGTGGTAATTTTAACATGCAAATTATTAAGGGGTGGGGTCACTTGTGTGTCTATCCAATCACATTCCTAACAGAGATTTGGTTTTTTTGGGAGGTTGGGTGAGGACTGAGGGTCATTCTCACACAAGAACTTCAAGAAGTCCTGCTGACCTGTTGATTTTTTGACTGCTTTGAAAATGGTAAGCTCAAAGCTGCTACATTATCTTATTGTAGGTTATACTGTATATTGTATTTACTTTGATCAGTTCCCTAGTCTGTTTGATCAGTTGTAGGCTAGTGTTTCTTTATACCTACATGAGGTCATATTTTTGATGACTGTGTCCTTTAAGAACTCCAATGGAAACAAGCCATAAGCCTTCTTGTTTTTACAATACTCTTAGCAGGCCTTGTATTGAACTGTACTTTCCTGTGCTTTTTTGCAAACTGCTAATACATTATTCAATCAATCAATCAAAGTCTAGTTGAATGGCTAGTCAATTCATTCCATGATTTAATTTGTCAGCATTTATGCAATCTAGTACAATACAGACTTTGCAAAGTCTTAAAAAATAGGCCTGTTTCAGTGGAGGTTTTCTGATGTTTAATTGCTATATATTTTACAATTGTTGGCAGGTATAAGCTCCAGCAACACACACCCTCTTCTTTTTTATGAAGGCTGTCAAATTCAGCAAGATTTTCTGTACTTTTACTTTGATAATTTAAGTATATTCCACCGCCCACCAATTAGCATCTGAGCAGAGTGGGCTAGCCTGCAGACCTCAGAAAACCTGTATTTCTACATACAGGGATTTCTTACAATTTACAATAGACAATTTAGGCATTTAGCAATCCCTCTGGATTAAGAGTGTCTGCTAAATGCCTACATTTACCTAGACTTACATTAAGCAATAATAAAAACATGGCATACATGATCACATATATAAAAAGTAGTTACCATGAAACATGCGTAAGCTAAGAACGTAACAGTGGAGTATCTATGTAAACTATACATACTATACTATATTATACATGTGTACTATAAAGTGCTATGACTACATAAAATGCAATTCTAGTGCTGTCTACGTAACATGCTATAAGAAAGTGCTATATTTAAAATATATTTAAAATATTTAATGACTTGTGCCTTGTTTATAACTACAGTTTTTTCTTGATTCAATACAATAGTAAGATATTTATTATTATTTGGGGTTCCAACCATATACTGATATATCTAATAGTGGTTTCATTGCAAACCGACCACTAGGGGGCGAGCCAAATTAGTTTGCAATGTTTTTTGAAAACCTTATGCCCATACCTAACACCATGCCAAAATTTAAAAACTAGTCACCAAAGGCCAAATCGTGGTGATTTATTAGGAGTTCGCCCCCAGCTATGAATGACAATGTTATCTGTAGCAAGGATGAATGTATTTTTTTAATTGTATTTATTTTTCTTTCTTACTTTCAGGACTCCTGACATAAGAGACCAGCCACCTGCATCTGTGGACCTTAAGATTAAACATCCTCAACAGATATGGCATATATGACAAGAGAACACATGGATTGTTATTTTATTGATTTTGATGGACTGTAACTTGATTATGACTCACTGAACAGTGTAAATCTGAGGTCTTACATTTTAATTGTTGCAAGTGAAATTCTTTCCATAGATGGCATATATTAGAAGGCCACTTTATTCTTTGCTGCATATCTGTGGGATTTTGACTGTCATCCCGATGATGACGTGGCTGCTTTTAATGCATAACGTCTCAGAGATGAGCTGGAATGCTAGCAAACGCAGTTCTAACTGGTTGGAATACACAGCTGCTGATGGGAGCCCTGAAGATGACTTTAAATGCTCCGCAATCCTGGAAGGAGACACAGAGACACTGCAGAAGGCTGAGCTATTGTTAATCACTAAAGACTTCAAGAGGAGTGTGGAGATCCCTGATGAGTATTATATTAATGCCACCCAGGACTGCAGGTATCGTTTTGTAAACCAAACGTATATATATTTTAATATTTGATATACCATGTTTGTACCATGTAACCCCCATATTTCACCAATGATATTTAATTTGTTCATTTCAGGATGTTCAAGCTTAGAAGGAAGTATTTGGCGTTCCCTCTAAGCCAGGAAGAGGAGGACTTCCCCCTAGCCTTTTCTATTGTTGTCCATCAAAAGGTTATACTTATACTCTTAATTATACTGTATGATTTCCAAACACATTATAAAACAAATATACAGTATAATATACATTTTTAAATATGTATTTATATTGCCACTGGGAAGGACTAACCCAGTGAAAGATTCTGGAGCAAGGGGACCTTATTTTAAAATACTAGAGTGGTGGCACTGGCCTACTTGGAACGATGCAAGTTGGAAATGAATGACCCGCCCAATTATGTCTGTGTCCCATTTATGCCTGTATATGGACTTCTTTATCAGGCATGCCCAAATAGTCTATGCAGATGTCAGAACTTCACTGTGATGTCAGAACAGGCCAGCTCCATATACTGTATGTATAGAGGCTTTTGTGCTGGTTCTGGACAACTGGCTATCCGACGGATAGCCAGCCACAGCACTCCCTGTGGAACACGTGTGTCGAATTTGAAGTCGGTGGTCGTGCGGCGAACACTTCTTGAGTACGTGGTATACAGAAGTACACACGTATGTACGTACGTACGTACTGTACACACAGAGACTTGGTGCATTTATATGGAACTATAAACACGATTATAGTTCCATTTCGTCAGAGTCAAAGTAATTGATCATTTATGCTAAAACCGGCACAAATCTCTGGAGTCATGTGATCAAGATGTGCAGTGTCAGTCAGATTTGTCTTGTTCCATTGATTCCGAATGGCTATAAATTACTTCCAAATGTGCGGGTCCTGATAGACAAGAGTGCACCTTGCAAGACTATATTGCTATCAATTAAATCCAGTTGAAATGACAAACACATTATTTACAAATTGTGAATATTGGTAGCCATTAGAATTGAATTAAATTCCCCCTTTCTCATATACTGTAGGTGCAGAACTTTGAGCGCCTGTTGCGAGCCATCTACGTCCCTCAGAATGTTTACTGCATCCATGTGGACAAGAAGGCAGAGGCTTCAGTCCATGCTGCTGTCTCGGCTATCTCTTCTTGTTTCGATAATGTCTTCATGGTCAGCCAGCCTGTGAGTGTGGTCTACGCTAGCTGGTCACGTGTACAGGCCGATCTCAACTGCATGGCCGATCTCTACAACGTCAGCACAACCTGGAAGTATTTCATCAACCTGTGTGGTCAAGACTTCCCCCTGAAAACCAACCTAGAAATTGTGAGGAGCCTGCAGGCACTGAAGGGTAGAAACAGCTTGGAGTCTGAGCACGGTCCTGACTGGAAGAAGCGGAGGTGGCAGAAAGTTCATCAAATAGTAGATGGAAAGCTCAAGGTAATAATTCATGTCACGTGTGATGTTTGTTTTATTTATTTTCTTGTTTGTTTTTCAAGTTGTGTTCCATATTGTGTTTTTGATTTTATCGTTGACATTGGTTCTTTGCTCTCTTTTGGAGGAGAAATTGATCCATAGTCATTAATTTATCCCCTCATTTATCTAAGGCGACGTGGCAGGCTAAGGACCCACCACCCTTCAATCTGACCATCTTCACAGGAAGCGCCTACATCGTGGTTAGCCGGGGCTATGTAAACAGTGTGTTGGAGGACAACCGTGTACAGGAAGTGAAGAAATGGTTTGAAGACACCTTCAGTCCTGATGAGTTTCTCTGGGCCACCATTCAGCGCATCCCTAATGTTCCTGGATCAGTCTGGCCAAACGCCAAGTACGACATGACCGATGTCAATGCTATTGCACGGCTAGTGAAGTGGGAGTTCGAAGAGGGGTCAGAGGGTCAACTGTGGGCTGTGTACCCAATGTGCCATGGCAAACATGTTAGGCAAATATGCATATATGGTGCTGGTGATCTGAAGTGGTTAATTGAGCAGCACCACCTTTTTGCCAATAAGTTTGATGTAGACATAGATGTCATTGCCATCCAATGTCTGGAGAATTACCTCAGAAACAAGGCACTGGCAGTCTGGCAGAAGAACATTAATTGTATTCAGAAGAACATTCAAATGTAGAGACACAGACAGAACCAAACCAAATGTATTATTTCTAAGGCAAGCACTGTCTGGGGACCAGTCATTGATTTAGTTTAATCTTGTTTCTAACAACTGCAGGTTACAGTTGTATTTAAATGAGCTCTGTGCTTTATACAAATTAAAACACCATACGTCTTGCACACATACAACATGACATTTTTCTTTTAAACGTGTCCAAGGTATTTTACTTAGTATGGAAAAAAGACCCTTTGACTGTTGTTCACACATGGTTATACTTTGACTAAGGAATAGACACACCTTTAGTTTACTTACTGTAGGGCGGCTTAACTGAAAACAGGTGGCTATGTTTGGAAAAATACGTAGACAATCTTGTGTCATTGTCGTGTATAGAAATAGTTTCTTGCTTTTCTTACACAATCATAGACTGTAAAATAATATGGACAAAGCGTTCTCCGGGTCTGATATAGACTTTAAACTAGTGACTGGAAGCAGAAAGTATGTTTATTAAGGTAAGTCTAGGTGAAGTTGGGCCCAAATATATGGAGCTTTCAGGAAGTCAGGATTTCCTACTGGCTTCAGACACTATTGACTTCACTGCCCCCCTGTACACAATACAGTGAACATAGTACTCCATGTCAGATGCAAAGATAAGAGAACTTGAGAATAAGTGCATAGCAAGTGGGCAAGTGTATACTGTAGCTGCTTACAGTAAGAAAATTGTTCAATTTTAATGTTCCAGTTCCAATTTATTTCGCTCTGTTTTCTTCTTTATACAAATATTTATATTAAATTAAATTACAAATTAATTTGTTTTTCCTGTGTCCTGTATGAGCACTCCATCCTGATCGTGAATGACATTGGTATCCCGACCTGAAAATGTGTTTTCTGTTTGATTGATTGAAAATTGTATTCATAATTTGCAGAATGGGTACATTTCAAATGAAAGCATCGGTATCGGAAAAGTATTGGGGCATTTCAAATGAAAGCATCGGTATCGGAAAAGTATTGGGGCATATCGGTATCGTGCCGGCGAATATGCCCTGTCTAACCACCGATCCAACACAGGGCGGGGCAAGGGGTTGACACTATGGCAGGTAAATGTTGGGGCATGTGGAGTTTGTTTTAGAGTTGCCCAAACTGCAAGTGCACATTTTAGGATTTGATTTGAGGATAAATATTATTCTCTGGTATCGGTATTGGCTAAAACAGAAATTGTGGTATCAGATCGGGAATGATCCCTAGTTTTCACCACAAAGTGTCACTGTTGTGCAATGCACAGCCTATACATTAACTGATGATTTCGGGTGTGACAGTACAGTACAGTAGAGGGACCCCCTGGGGACCCCCACACGGTAACTGTCATTTCTAAACCATTTTGGATGCGGGGCGGCTCACCGGAACCGGGCCACTCCCCTGGGCACGTTCCTATGGGTCTGGAACTTCCGGGGACCCCCACAGGTGTGAAGTGAGTACCAGTACAGTTTACTGTTCTCGTCTGTTTCAATATCCCTCTTTTAAAAATCTAAATATCTTTTCCAAGAGTGACCTGGCCATGGGAGCAGGCATCAACACTGTTATTTATATTAAAAACCATGCAAATCCAGTTGCAAATGGAAACCATGCAAAAACCATGCAAAACCATGCAAATCCAGTTTACAGAACTAAATGGTTCAAATGCATAAACGGGAGCAAAACCAATCCTCAATAGTAATAATTTCTCTATCTTTTAAAATACTTAGTATTAGCCCATAGTAATCAACTCTGATCATTTTAGGTCATTCTGATGATAGATTGTTCACTAGACCGGAACTATATGATGCAACCTTCACACCCATGTCTCAGAAACGGTGCAGACTTGGTCTTTTTCCAAGTTCCTTGTTTCCTTGTTATTTGTTTCCCGCCATCAACTAGACTTAATTTGTGGGCAAAACAAAAGCTTGTTTTGGTTTGGCAAGAGATATTTGTATGGGCCTATGAACCTGGCACCTCATACCGGTACGTGAAAAGGAAACGCGCTGTGCTTATACAGCCACTGATGAGTGGGCGGAGGATGGGGCTGTGACAGCGTGGGAACTCAGCCACATCCTGCCACATATTAATCGCATAAAGGAATGTCTCTTATCAGCCAGGCAAATGCTCAGGTACTGCTTGTCTCCTACAGTGTGTGTCTGCACATGCCTATATCTACTATATTGGAACAGGACCATGCACATTACGTCGCTTCGCTAGAATGGTCTTGGAAGTTTACAGTAAGTAGCTGACATTTAAACATTCACACAGTGTGATGCATTTTAAATTAATCATTGATAGCCGGGGTCGCACTTGTAAAGATTTGGCTTTTTGTGACTAGTTTTTGAATGATGAATAGCCTGACTGCCACACATTTGAAATGATTATTTATGTCCACATAATGAGAAGTACAGGAATACCTTGTACAAAGGACATAAACACTGCCAGTGCAGTTTGACAGTGGGAGATCAGCCAGTTACAACGTGCATGGACGGCAAAACATCTTTACATACAGTACAGCTGACATGTCGGACACAGGGCAGCAGACATAAATCATGGATAAAGGAAACAACGCCTCCTCCAAATTGAGCGGCTTCCTATAATGGCTGAAACTGAGCAATACCTCGCTAACTGCTTGGCTCTCCTTTTGGAAAGGCCGGCCATTTGTAAGCCCCTCACAACCAACTTACGAGGGGCAAGTTGGTTGCCAAAGATAAATAAAAACTAAAAGGTTACATCTGTAGCCTAGCTGTGAGATGGTCTGCACTAGCTGCTGATACTTCATCACTTTGGTTAGAAAGGCTTCTTCCAGGCTATAGTCAAAGGTACAGCCGACCTCGTTTTCCTTACATTTACAACAATGGGGTGTTAGCTGAAATGTTAGAGAACACAGAATCATCATTACACATGTTAAGCAGTGGCGTGCACAGACATTTAGAGGGGCAGGTGCTCAAGTGAAAAAAAAAGGGCACCTTGTGCAGCGCATTTTGGGGCGGGAACCCATTTTGGTGCTTTAGCTATTGAAAAATAGCAGATCTACAAGCTCATAGCGCGCCACCGAGTGGCGCGCTACGAGCTTGTAGGTCTGCTATTTTTCTTTAATCGAAGAACCACTGTCTGACATAGAAACATAGCTTTAGATTGTGTGGGACTAAATAATATAGTAGAAGCGTTTTTTTTATCAAGATTTGATCAATGTCACCGCATGGTCCACACACTACAAATTAGGGAAAATAAATAAACCTTTTTTTTTTCCTTTTTTTTTAAGAGCAAAATTGCCAAATGGGCAGGGGGTGCTCTAGCACCCCCTAGTGTCTATCTGTGCACGCCACTGATGTTAAGCATCCTCGGCGTCACAGTAGAATGCTTATATAAAGCATGATGGAGGACCTGAAAATGGATGAGATGTCTTTCGATATCAAATCCACTATTCTGTCTGCCTCTGTCTGTATGCCTACATATGTAAAGGCCCCTGGACATGGTTTCAGCCATTTGTTCATGGCCATGATGGATACAGTGAGGAGCATGATTGCTTGGAATGGAAACCAGATGGAGAGATTAAGTTTAGAAGGTAGAACCTGTAATCTCGCTTTCAAAGTAAAAACAACAATGCACTCATCCATGGCAACATTTTTTAACACAGAGTGAGAGACACAATGGTCCGCAGCAGGAATACATGCAGTCTTTCCTTGTAATCTCAATATCAACACACACACACACACACCATTGTATAAGAGTCACAGGAATGAAAAGATTGTCTTGCGATCGAGACAGTAATACATTACTGGTATTACTGGTTCACAGTAACCTCAGCCTCTGGGGATGTTTGTACTGTATGTACTGTATGTATGAGTATACTGTACGTATCACAGTGGAACAATCTGTCATCACACACATGATGGATATGAGTAAAATAAATACACAAGCTAATTATATCAATACATTTTTCACCCATCATTCCATCATTCTGTCTTGTCTGTCTGTCTGGAAAATGAGAACAAGGATACACACACACACACGCGCGCTTGGTTAAAATGGAGTTACAATGGGTTTGTATAGGAAGGGGGCGGGGCAGCTAAAATTAATATCTAAATACTGAATTGAGCTACTTCAAAACTGTCTGTGTTCACATGAGCCTGAGTGGACAATAAAATGATTTTTGTAAAATGAGTGAAATATATATGTTGTAGAGGAGGTCTCCCCGGACATGTGCATATGTCACACGTACTACTAGTCGATACATAGAAGGGATTTTTGTCCATGCACTCCAGTGAATAGCATTTATCCATTTAGATAACTTTTTAATTAAGTTTATCTTTACACAGAAACATTACTTATTTTTACATTTTTACATAACGTGTGTCTTATAGCATCGTTTAAATGCTTAAATTATAGTTTTAATGTGCAAATGAATCTTTTTATCAATACTCTAGAGGGTACTCTTATTTTGCAGAGATTGTCCACCAGAAGTCTTATATATTTGCTAGCTTAGATTTGCCAGAATAAACAGTGCCCCAACTGGCTACTGGCTAGAGGAGGTTGAATGGACTGAAACCTCAAACCAGCCGCTCCCCAAAACAACAGGTTTGGAGATCTGTTGGGAAATGTTTAATGTTTGCAATGAGCTACTGGTTACTAATGCAGCCTGTTTAGCAGTGTAAAAAGTATTTGTGCAGTTGTGTGATTGTGAACATTTATCACGTTGTGTCCGCATTTTATACTGAAATGAATGCTTATTAAAGGTATATTCAGTGATTTCACTTAATTCAAATATCACTTATTTTTTTGTTTTGTTGTGATAATCCTCTCTACTATAGAGTGTGCTGACCATATAAGGAGTTCCTCCCTGTCCCCAGTTAGCCCCTGGGGGTCAAAAAACCTTAGGTTTAGTTTTTGACTCTATCCTGATTGGACGAAAGGCTGGGTCCCACAGCCAAAAACGAAACCTAAGGTTTTTTGAGTGAAATCACTGAATATACCTTAAGTTTAAGCGACGCGTGGCGTGCAGTGAGAACGCCCCGGGCTTTAATTATTTGCTGCACCCTGGCTAGCAATTAGCCGTGGCCAACGCTGGCTGGACAGTTTACTCTGTCAACTAACTAACGGTAGCGTGGTAAATGGTGGAGGAGTCCTGTAGGCCATGAGGTTGTGTGGTGATGTTTTGTGAGTTTTATACATCCATGAAGAGTCACGTTGGTATAACACACGGACTCTGTGGCTGTGCCATAGTTTAAAGCACAGCGCCGACCGGCACGGCCGCACGAGTGTTAGTGAGTGTCAGTGATGTGTGCATTTGCGCAGTTATTTTGAGTGCAATGCATTCTGGGTAATGTAGTTAATGCTAGTTATAGAGCCACTGGCGCCCACTGTCACTAGCCCCTTCGGATGGCTTCAACCAGAAAACTCTGAACAGAATCCATTGAAAATCTATTTGATCAACTATATTGGTTTACAACCATAGCTATACGTATCTAATATTTGCACAGCTTTTTGAAAACCTTATGCCCATACCTAACACCACGCCAAAATTAAAAAACTAGTCACCAAAGGCCAAATCGTGGTGATTTCTTACGAGTTCGCCCCCAGCTATGAATGACAATGTTATCTGTAGCATGGATGAATGTATTTATTGTATTTATTTTCTTTCTTTCTTTCAGGACTAATAACTTCTGAGACCAGCCACCTGCATTTGTGGACCTTAAGATGAAACATCCTCAACAGATATGGCATATATGACAAGAGAACACATGGATTGTTATTTTATTGATTTTGATGGACTGTAACTTGATTATGACTCACTGAGCAGTGTAAATCCGAGGTCTACCGTCTTACATATTGATTGTTGCAAGTGAAATTCTTTCACATAGATGGCATATATTAGAAGGCCACTTTATTATTTGCATATCTGCGGGCTTTCCACTGTCATCCCGATGATGGTGTATCTGCTTTTAATGCATAACGTCTCAGAGATGAGCTGGAATGCTAGCAAACGCATTTCTAACTGGTTGGAATACACAGCTGCTGATGGGAGCCCTGAAGATGACTTTAAATGCTCTGCAATCCTGGAAGGAGACACGGAGACACTGCAGAAGGCTGAGCTATTGTTAATCACTAAAGTCTTCAAGAGGAGTGTCCAGATCCCTGATGAGTATTATATTAATGCCACCCAGGACTGCAGGTATCGTTTTGTAAACCAAACGTATACTATATTTCAATATTTGATATACCATGTTTGTACCATGTAACCCCCATCTTTCACCAATGATATTTAATTTGTTCATTTCAGGATGTTCAAGCTTAGAAGGAAGTATTTGACGTTCCCTCTAAGCCAGGAAGAGGAGGACTTCCCCCTAGCCTTTTCTATTGTTGTCCATCATCAGGTATACAAAATTATACTCTTTCCAAATATATATCTACAGTATAATATTTTTCAAAATATGTATTTATATTGCCACTGGGAAAGCTACCGGAGCACAGGGACCTTATTTTAAAATACTAGAGAGGTGGCACTGGCCTACTTGGAACGATGCAAGTTGTAAATGAATGACCCACCTAATTATTATGTCCCTTTTATGCCCATATGTGTTTTTGAATTTGAAGTCGGTGCGGCAAATGGTTCTTGAGTTACGTGGAATACAGAGTACAGACCTACACACAGAGACTTGGTGCATTTATAGATCGATTTATTCAGCAAACACGATTATAGTTCCATTTCGTCAGAGTCAAAATAATTGATAATTTATGCTAATACTCACAAATTGGTACACATCTCTGGAATCATGTGATCAAGATGTGCAGTGTCAGATTTGTCTTGTTCCATTTCCGAATGGCTATAACTGACTTCCAAATGTGCTGGTCCTGGATAAAGAGTGCACTTTGCAAGACTATATTGCTATCAATTAAATTCAGTTGAAATGATAGTCACCGTATTTACAAATTGTGAATATTGGTAGCCAATAGAATTGAATTAAATTCCCCTTTCTCATATACTGTAGGTGCAGAACTTTGAGCGCCTGTTGCGAGCCATCTACGTCCCTCAGAATGTTTACTGCATCCATGTGGACAAGAAGGCAGAGGCTTCAGTCCATGCTGCTGTCTCGGGTATCTCTTCTTGTTTCGATAATGTCTTCATGGTCAGCCAGCCTGTGAGTGTGGTCTACGCTAGCTGGTCACGTGTACAGGCCGATCTCAACTGCATGGCCGATCTCTACAACGTCAGCACAACCTGGAAGTATTTCATCAACCTGTGTGGTCAAGACTTCCCCCTGAAAACCAACCTAGAAATTGTGAGGAGCCTGCAGGCACTGAAGGGTAGAAACAGCTTGGAGTCTGAGCACGGTCCTGACTGGAAGAAGCAGAGGTGGCAGAAAGTTCATCAAATAGTAGATGGAGAGATCGAGGTAATCATTCATGTCACGTGTGCATGTTTGTTTTATTTATTTTCTTGTTTGTTTTTCAAGTTGTGTTCCATATTGTGTTTTTGCTAGGTTGTTGACATTAGTTCTTTGCTTTTCATTCTCTTTTGGAGGAGCAATATGCAGAAACGGTGCCGGCTAAGGACCCACCACCATTCAATCTGCCCATCTTCACAGGAAGCGCCTACATCGTGGTTAGCCGGGGCTATGTAAACAGTGTGTTGGAGGACAACCGTGTACAGGAACTGAAGAAATGGTTTGAAGACACCTACAGTCCTGATGAGTTTCTCTGGGCCACCATTCAGCGCATCCCTAATGTTCCTGGATCAGTCTGGCTAAACGCCAAGTACGACATGTCTGATGTCAACGCTATTGCACGGCTAGTGAAGTGGGAGCCCGATGAGGGATCAGAGGGTCAACTGGGGGCTGTCTACCCAATGTGCCATGGCAAACATGTTAGGCAAATATGCATATATGGTGCTGGTGATCTGAAGTGGTTAATCGAGCAGCACCACCTTTTTGCCAATAAGTTTGATGTAGACATAGATGTCATTGCCATCCAATGTCTGGAGGAGTACCTCAGAAACAAGGCACTGGCAGAAGAACATTAATTGTATTCAGAAGAACACAGGGCCTACATGGGCCTTCATCAGGGTCAACTGAGGATGACTGTTTGACACGTCATTAAGTAGTGCCAGTAATCAGCATCTCGTTAGATCACATGACTTTACATCATCATTTAGAATGATGCAGAGATACTACAAACACCTGGGTGTGCACACCTGACTATTACAGACCAATAGTGAACTTTACATACACAAAAAAAAAAGATATATATATATAAATATAATCAAATAAAGTAATACAGTATATAAATAGAAAAAAAGTATAAATGTTGGTATGTTATACTATGTATGAGGATGGAGGGAAATGGAGAGAAGTCACTGTAGGGAGAGAAATCGACGTCCTCATTAATTTCTCTCCCTTCCTATAAAAGTTTTCATAATTCTAAATGATGATGTAAAGTCATGTGATCTAACGAGATGCTGATTACTGGCACTATACTTAATGACGTGTCAAACAGTCATCCTCCGTTGACCCTGATGAAGGCCCATGTAGGCCGAAACGCGTTGGTCGTGGTTTTAACCCTTTTAATGAAATAAAGGATTTTTCTACTTGAACTGGACAGAGCTGCCTTGGACCCTCTTTTAAGTTCGCCACCTTTTACCTCCTTCCACAGTGACATTGACTCAAGGTACAGAACTTTTTAAGAAATCTTGTGCTTTGCTATATGAAACCCCTCTCCAAAGAGCACCAGTTTTCTGCAAATTAAAACGCCATACGTCTTACAACGAGTGCAACCACTCCTACAACCAGCAATGTCCGTGTACCTGTTTACGTACCTGTGTGTGTACCTGTATAAGTGAGCACGAGTATGTGACTTATTTATACCAGTAGGGGGCACCAGAAACAGAGAGAGGGGTATTGCTGTGCCTGCTAATTAGAGAGAGAGAGAGAGAGAGAGAGAGAGAGGGGAAGGGGGGTGTGTGGGGGGGGGGAATTGCACCACTCAGTTCACACGGGTGTGATTTTTCTTTTAAACGTGTCCAAGGTATTTGACTGAGTGGGGAAAAAAGACCCATTGACTGTTGTTCACACATGGTTATACTTTGACTAAGGAATGGACACACCTTTAGTTTACTTACTGTAGGGCGGCTTACTGAAAACAGGTGGAAAAATACGTAGACAATCTTGTGTCATTGTCATAATTTCCTGCTTTTCTTACACAATACAGTGAACATAGTACTCCATGGCAGATGCAAAAAGATAGAAATTACGTATTCTCTCATATGTGTGGAACATTGGTGATTGAGAATAAGTGCATAGCAAGTGGGCACTCTTGTGTAGCCTTTCAATCATTGAAGGCTTATTATTATTTATTTCTATGAAAGCATGGACTCATAGCAAAATAATTATGTATTGGTTAATTAGAGAATACAGTTGTTTTCATTATAGGTGTCTTTCGCGCATTTGAATGTAATTACCGTAGTCTTTGTTTGATGATCTCTGACTTGGACCAGAAGGAAAACAACTAGCGTAAACGCAACAGTTTTTTTTTTACAAAATCTCATTGCTTATACATCTTTCTTTGAGATTTACATTAGACAATCCGATATTTTCTACTCGATTCCGATCTTTTGAAAAGTTCTGAGCGGATTTCCGATCACCAGATCCGATCGGGACAACCCTACATTTAATGTGTGTGTTCAGAGTAGACGACACACACATTAAACTATAGCTGTTTATAGGACATCACAGAAGAGGAAGAAACATCCGCGCACTCGTTTCTAGAGCTCCAAAGAGAGAAAATGCAACATTTCGGCCCTTTAGGTCTTCAGGAAAATCTGAAACCCCTGAACAAACACTCCTTTGCTATTGATCATTCATTTTAACAAAATGTATCTTATAAACCTAACTACTACATTGTGCAATGTTAGTATAGAATCACTATACAATCTAACAAAAACATGACAACGCCTGCTTTATTATTTATCTAAGTCATTCATGGAGAAACATTCTTGACTACATATCACTGTTTGAGGACAATGGAATGACCTACCTGTCAAGCTGCGCCTATAGCAAGCTTACTGTGTGAGCTTTAAGTTAGGCTACATATTAACCACTTATTTTAACCTTTTTTGAGCAGATCATTATAGGTGAAAACATACACATTTTACAAAAGTATTGGAATTATGACGTGCAAAGTACAAAAGTGGTTAAACCTCTCCTGTGCAGATTCCTGTCCTATTGTAATTTTTGTATTTCATTGAAAATATTCTTCTGGAAATTACTGTTAACCAAACATGTCATCATCTAGGCAACAATACCCAAGTGCTGGACTGTCACGCTATGTTACCATGGTTTCAGAGTACAAAGCGCCTTGAACGAGATGGGTCTAAACGCATAGCCTCGGATTGTGAGTCAGTGGAAATGTCTGCAATCTGAATTCATTCATGGATATAAAATGTTGATTAGAAATGTTTTCCGGTGGCCTGGGCCGTGGCTCAGCGGTCCAGGCACCATGTCAGCCTACTGTGTGTCTGTCTCTAAAAAATAAAAAGGCAAAAAACATGTTTTCTGATCACTGATCCCAATAATATTTATTTTTGAGTGGTGCAGCCACTCCTATAGACAGACAGCTATGTGTGTCCATGCCTGCCTGTGTCCCTGGCTGGCTGTGTCCGAATAGAGTTTGGTTGGCTTTCACCACAAAGTGTCACTGTTGCGCAATGCCAAGCCTAACACACGCGCACACTCTGGGGATCGACATAATGGGTATTGTGAGAACACAGGCAATACTGATTTTGGTTCATAAACATAGCTATTGCATACAGAGATCGACACTCCACAGCAGCATAAAATATAATCATGTACAAGTGTTTGCTCTGTGAAATAATTAAATGTGTCCATATCATCCTAGTCTCGCATGGTTGGTGAGATCTCTATCTAATGTCATCCATCAAAGGCAGTGGGTGGAATCTAACACCTGCTTGGTTTGACTGCACGTTAAGTCAGGATCAATCGATAGGCTTCTCGTATGGCTTCATGTTCTGGTCCAGCAGAGTTGATTTGCCAGCCAGACAGTAAGTCAACGACCACCAAGCAGAAGAACATAGGAACTTGAATCTGATACAGTATCATGAGAAAGTATTGTATGCAAGTGATACTGTAATACTTTCTCATGATACTGTATGCTAGACAGCTAGAACAATGACTGGGCCAACAACAAGGCTTGGTAAATACTATAAATACATGTTGGAGGGGGTGTTACAGTAGTAGAACATCCACATCAATGTACTTGCCAGAACAGTATCCAGGTCCATGTCAGGTCTCAGGCTCTTTGCATTTTTGAGCGGTGCCTACCGCTCTAACTAACGTAGACTATACGGTGCTGCGTTACTACTTGCCGGGCCATGGCTCTTTAGTCGACTGGTAACGTACTGTGCCTGTGGAATGGGGAACCCGGGGTCGCCTCCTGGCCCGAGGCTACACTAAGGGCCGATTCATACTCCTATTTTACCGCTGTTTCGGCGTTGTAGTGCCGAAATGATTTAGGATTTTCAGTAGCACCGAAGAGCCGACTTTAGGACAATACCCGCCCCCCCGAACCTCAAATGACGTCACATTGTAGGCTCTACAGAGCCGAACAGACTTTTATTCGGCTCTAAAATAGGAGTATGAATCGGCCCTAACAGCTATGTGTGTCTGTCCGTCCATCCCTATATGTCTGTTGCCGTTTGAGTACGGACAGCTGCAGTATGGGCGTGCCCATAATAAGGGTGAAACGGAAATTGGCTCAGGAGGTAGAGCGGCCACTTGGTAAATGTAAGGTTCCCAGTTCGATCCCGGGCTGCCCCAGAGTTGGTGACTTGGTGTCGAAGTGTCCTCAACGCTGAACCCCTAATTGCTCCAGATGAGCAGGTTTGTGCCTTGCATGGTGTCCTCTGCCATAGGTGTATGAATGTGTGTATGAATGTGCCCCCTCCCCCTGGCCCCCTCTATTTTCTTCATTCCCCATGATGGACATCATGTTGACTCAGCTGACTAGCATAGTGTATTTTCATGTAGTGTTTGTTTAAACAAAATAGCAGACAGTGGTACTGGTACATATCTGAACTAATCTTCTCCTCCTACAGTGCGTGTCAACCACATTAATCCCCATAGCAGATACTAGCATGGCCCTTCTCAGCTTCAATGATGTTTTTCATACCAATCGTTGCATAGAAGCATCATGGTTTTGTTATGTGTACACAGTACCCATAGTACTGTGACAAGAGATCTCACAAATCAAAACAAATGCACGCACACGCAGTCAAGCGTGTCCGGGGACAGCACACCTAAACCTAACCTTAATCCGGTAGTCTTAACGCACCCCTCACCAACCTTATGTCTAACCAAAGGATGCCTCCCGAGCCACTCCCAATGTGATTGAACTATAGCTATTTTGTTTCTTAACTTTGTGTCTTATATCTTTATGGGTCCAAGCCGTGTCGGTCTGTCTCTGCCCCAAAAAGAAAAGAGAATTTCAAACCCACAAAACGTATATTTGTGGGTTTTGTTATTTTAATCCATTGGATGATATGCCCTAATCTATATCGTCAACGGACATGGAGAAAACGGATTAGAAAGTAAATAATAAACTTCATTAATTAATTAAAAATTCATCCACCGCAGAGGAGCTGTCATTGGTCAAAAGCCAGTGCACCTCACGGGGCCAGAGGGCTGAGCAGAGCCTTCTATAGGCTCTGGGACGGACAAATATTAGCCCCAATGTTGAGTAAATCAACGGAGGTGTGGCACCCCCAGGAGAGTGTGACCCAACTTAATGTGTTTTAAGAGTCTGTTTAATTATTTAATAATTTGGAATGTTTGTTCTAGCCCAGGTTCTCTGGGGTCCCCCAATATAGCTGGGTTTCTACGTATCTTATAAAGGGGGACCAGGTTGTGTCGAATTTCTCTGATCTTTTCTAACTTCAATGAAAACGTCACTTCCTTGATCCATTGTTTAAAGGAGGGTTTTTTTTTCTTCGATTTCCAGTTTAACAGGATGAGACGACGAGCTAAAAGTGAGGCAAAGGCGAACAATTCTTGTGATGTACAGATAATCCTTCCTCTGTCTTCACCACTCCCCTCTGTTGATGTCAAGTCTTAATAGAGGGTATGCGCATGCTTAAAGTGAATGGCACATCGAGTGGCAAAGCAACATGCAAAGTGAGTTTAACATTGTTTAACGTTGTTTAATGCAATCAGACTTTTCTGTTTGGATGCATGCATGGGTTCATTGGGCTGTCAAGGCCAGAAAGTAGTGTTTTGCCACTCCGTAGGCATTCCTGCGTAACTTCCAGGTTTGATGTCACGTGCATACCCTCTATTGTTCAGAGCTTATGTCACACCTCTGTAAAGTGTACACTGCTCATCTCTGGCGTGAGAACAGGGTGAGGAGTATGCAGAGGCTCAATGAGTGGGTCACAGGTGGGTACACCTGCAGTCACAAATATTTGACTGGCACTATGCCCACTAGGAATGTGGAGCAACAACCTCATAGCATCAATAGCTTATTAATGCTATGATGTTGTTGCTCCACTCTACGAGGGCATTAAGGGCCCTCAGTGGCTGGGCCCCTCCCAGGGTCTGACCACTTTTCAACTTCCTGCTTCCTGCTTTCAACATGCTAAACAACCGCTGTAACGCTCGTGTAACCGTTTAAAGTTGGATTCTCTTGGCCGTTGCTAAGTTTGAATTGGTGTAACTGTAAAACGTTTGTGGCCCTTCACTTTTTGGATTCACTGTGCAGAAAAGGGTAAGAAGCGTTCCTTGTGGAAACATGCGCCGTTTCTGAACCGCGGTGGGAGGGGCCCAGGGTGTGACCTCATCTCGGAGCTACACACATGGGGCTGTAGTGGGCATAGTGCCAGTCAAATATTCGTGACTGCAGGTATACGCACCTGTGATGCACTGTTAAGACATTGATGTATAAATTATAATTTTGTGTCTCGGCTCGATATGTGTCAGAACAGAATCATAGAGCTCTAACCAGCCTCATGAAAAGCAGTTATCGATACACATCTAGGCTTAGAGAGCGTTGGTGTAAACAGCCTCTATACTTTTTAGTTATTATTATTAACGTACCTGCCTGAATCTTGTGGAGTTGGCACTAGACAGACGCCTCATGACATGTACTGGTGTGTGTGTGAGTTATGGTGATCTGACTTGATGTATTTTATTGGTCTCAGTTTACTATGAAATCGTGCATTTCCTGTCAGTCACGCCAACTGTATGGTGTGTTTATTTAGCATTTTTTAATACAATCAGATAGAACTTTTCTGTTTGGATCGGCTGTGGTTGGTGCATGGTTGGTGTTGCAACTCTATTCAACAAATTGCGGCTTGCGGCTTGATTGATTGATTTATTAACAGTTTGCAGAATTACAGTACTACATTTCAAGCACAAACTCAATACAAAGACTGTTAACTGTGAGTGGATGACCCAATTAAGCATTACACTTGTTTACAAGAGGGTCCACCATGTTCAATTCATCAAAACCTTTAGAGACGTACAAATAGACACTTCCATATAGTCAAAGAACAGAACAGGAATTCATCATAAAGGAAGCAAAAAGGGAAAAGAAACATATACAGTCAGGGGAGAAAGGGGGGTGGGGGGGGGGGGCAGTTTCGAATCGCAGCCGTCCGTAGGTGCTCTTTGAGAGCGGTTTTGAAGGAGTCAAGGGATTCACACGTCTTAATGACTGTTGGCGTTCCACATTTTGGTGGCATAGGAGCGACAAGAATTTAGTCCCCTGTTTGTGCCGAATCTGGGTTGCACATGGTTTGTTGCACTCCCTCTGGTGTTGTGGGTGTGGACAGTGGGACTGGGACACACAAGATCTAGACAGAGACATGATCAAAATATCCATATGCAATTAAATAAGTAAGTTGGCATGCTGTCATCTTTTCATTTCAGCAAGATACTTTACAATACAAGGATTGCTGGGTTTGTAATTGTATTGAATTTCACCATAGTGTTACAGTGCCCTCCTGTGGTTACAGTTGGTACTGTTCCTCCACATCCTTTGCTGCTGACAGAACCCATCCAGACCCACGTGGTCTGATAGCATGAAGCTCATTGACCGGTCCTGTTGAGGACAACAAGGTCACCCCAATGTCACCATGTTCACCGGTCACATATTCATGAATTCCTGCTGCATTCATAATAATGGACATTATACAAAAGTGTCTGACCACAATTCAGTTATACATATAGGCCTATTTTATGACATACAGGTATACAATTGCTCATGACAGACAACCTCTGTAAACCTGTGACGTGACAATACAGCTGATTCTGATTTGGCTTATGTTCCTTCCTGCTGGTCACTCTAAACTGCATTTAGTTTCTTTGTGAGCTTGTAGATTGGCTATAAGTAGGGCATAAAAAAAGCTAATCATAAATCATAATCCTTAGCCCTTAATTGATCCATCCACGGCCACCTCCTCCTGCAGCTCTGATCAAAGTTATAGGCACCTTTGCATCAAACTATTGTGACACTGAATGCCTTTCAATCCTGCAATGCCAACCCCTTCATAATTATTGACATAATGATATTTTTTTGAGTGTTTTTCCATTTCTCCGTCAGCATACCTCACGACTTTCTCATCAACATAGACCCGAGGACGATTCTACAAATGCCTTCTAAATCATGACAGTCTGTCAGTGGTGCTCAACCTTTTTCGTGTCAAGGACCCCCACAATTATATGTAATTGGCCACTGAACCCCCATCTGAAAATATGTTGTATATATTGAAAGATTCGCTCCACATTTTCTTTTTTTAAGATATTTTCTTGCGGTTTACGCCTTTTATTGATTCTTTTTTTTTTAAGGGACAGATAGTAGGCTGACAGGAAACGGGAGAGAGATGGGGGGATGACATGCGGTAAAGGCCGTGTCGGGTTCGGGAGTCGAACCCGCGGCACACCGCGACTGGATCACCAGTCCGGTGCCCAGACCGTTACGCTACGGCCTGGGCCTCGCTCCACATTTTCAATTATGTTTTTCCCCCAATCGATAGCAGATCTACAAGATCGTAGCGTGGCACTATGAGCTTGTAGAACTGCTATTTTTCAATAGCTAAAGTATAACATAATGCTTAAAACACCAAAAGGGGTTCCTGCCAAGAATGGGTTAATGGAAACCACAACCATTAAAGTTGACAAACAAGCTGGTAGAATTTAATCTCTTCCTGTCCTCAAGTCTGACCATTTTTCTCCTGCAATGTAAGATGGAAGCCCTGTCTGCACTGATGAGACCCAATTATTGAAATCCTAAACATGGAATATACTTCCATGCCACATGTAATGCTGGTCTCAGGACTGCCACCAGTATACAGTCGATAATTTACCAGTCTCCAGATTAAGGTTTTTTATAGCTAACCACTAACCACTTTAACCCTGTCATCCCAATTTTGGGCATGTCATTATACTGTAGGCACAAAATAAATTCTGATCCACAAGCTCAGCATGCTGTTATGTGTTCTATTATCTTATCAAAAACAAATTAATATATGAAACACTCCAGAATAATACCGTACACAGATGTTAGGTGCCAATTTCAATTGTTTAATTATGAATATGACCATCCTTTTCTAAAAAGTAGCAATAAAGGATTGTGTCAACATTACAACAATAAGCACAGGCAGTGTCAAACTGCTGATTATGTTAGAGTAAGAATGTCTTTTTGTGCATGTATTACCATGTAATTATACATTCATAAGTGAATTGGGGAAACTTGCACATTAAATGAAATTAGTACATTATCCTGTATGGTCAATTCCTGGTCGTACTATCAATTATATGAGGTTATTCTTCCAACTGAGCGTCTCCACTAAGCAGTGTCTACTTTGGGTAGATTTGGGTATGTTCATAACTGTTTATCAAACAATTGGGCAATTTAATAAGAATAAAACCTTCAAAATACTTTACAGCCGATGAATTGTGATATTGTCGGGCAAATCTACAGCCACACAGTGCACACACAGAGAATGTATTCCTTATTACACTCAAGAGATCTATCAAGAAAATCATGTGAACAGACTTGTGTAAATTATTTAAAAGGAACAATGACTTTAAAAAGTGTTATTTCCCTTGAATTCTTAAAACACATAACACAACACAACAACACCTGACGCAAAAATAAAACCATGGTAACTCTGCCAAACATAAATATAAAAGTCTATATAGTAAAAAGAAGAAGAAATTGTGCACTGCACATTACAAAATATATGATCTGCAAAACCGTGATTCCTGGTTGATACGCGGGTGTGCGTCGTGTTGCACATCGACATTAGACCCACGAGCTCACAGCGCGTTGCGAGCTCGTAGATCTGATATTTTCAACTCGCAACACCGCAACGCACGTATACACCAGGCCTTTTTTATAGAGCTCGTCCAGGGCTCAGAGGTGTCCGTCCTTTTTCCCGAAGAATTTCTTGAAGACGGACTTGTTGCGAGGCCGCGGCAGGCTGGCGTAGCTCCTCAGAGCGCCACAGTCCTGCTGGACCTGGACGGCAGTCTGCGGCCACCCCACGGTGGCCTGCAGGGGGCGCTCAGCGCCGGCGGACGGACTGTCTGACGACTTGTCTCCTATAACCAGAGTCACAGAGTAGCTGGAGCCCACTTCCTGCCCTCTGCCTCCAGGGGGCGCCTGCAGCGCCGCTGGCCTGATCCGCTGGTACGTCGCTGTTGGAACAAAAATATGAAAGGTGTTGGTCATATACACTGACATCACGGTGCTTATTCAGAGCGTCAAGCTGTGACTCCGCCCACCCCCGGGGTGAGTTGTGATTTGCTCTCGTTCACTGCGATGCAATTTGCGGCATTTCCAAAACAATATTGCGCAGAGTAGCGATTATCAAACGTATTTGCAATGCCATACGTTGAAAGATCTGTTGCCCGTGGACGAGGCACGCTACCTCCGCAAGTTAGATATTATCGGCATAGATGTTTGTCCGTATGTGATTAAGGATTGGACCAAGTTGCATTGGCAGCCGTAGAAAGTTCTTACCCCGGGCTAAAACCGGATGTGACGTTTATGGGCGTTCCTGTCTAGCGTGGTGTCAGTCTATGTCTCTATGACGTGTTTTCACTTCACTGTCTGGGACCACTTAACCACCGCTTAAGCCTGATTTATACTGTGTTGTATAGCAGCATGTAGGTCCGCTATTGTTGCTTTTCCCAGTGATATAATCAAAACGGCACTGTTTGTGTGCGACTGCGCATGTGTTCGGGTTCCGACAGCAGACAACAGTTAGTTGTCCAACTGCCTCCAACGTAGACTTTTGCAGGGGACAGGCTATGGTTATTTTGACCCCTTTCAAATTTGCATAGAAATTGTACCCCTTGCATACGGTGGTTTGGAAATAAAATAATATACAGTACATGATTACTATATGGATTACACTCAAAGCTGACGGGCACAGCTGGGAGAAGAGGAGGTTACAGATTCTTTCAGGTATGAAGGAAGCAAACCCCCGAGGGGTGCTTTCGTCTCTTTCACATTTTTACCTCTACTTTAATTTCATAATGAACTTCAAAGGATGCTCTGATCGAGCTGAAAGCTTGCCCAAATTGTGGCGTCATATGTCTTAGATACAGTTAATTGACAACTGACGTCCAAAGATCTCCATGGGAGCCATGCCGTTCCAATGTGCTTTTTTTCTTCAGTTGAACAGCTATAGTGGCCAAGCAGCAGCAGTGGTGGTTGAACATGTACCTGAGGTGAATGAGTGGGAGCGACGCTTGTCGCTGAGCCAGTCCTCCTGAGTGCTGTACGCAGGGGAGGGAGCAGGGGAAGAAGTGCTGGTGTTTCTGGTGCCCTGACTGCTGTACGCAGGGGAAGAGGTGCTGGTGTCTCTGGTGGTGCCCTTGGAAAGTCGCTGAGTCGTAGTCCGCTTCAGGCTGCCGAAGTCATCATCTATAGAGGGCAACAAAAACACAGTGAGCAAGGCAGGAGCATTGAAGGAAACGAGAGAGGGAAAAAAAAGAGACTGGGAAACAGAAGGTCACCAGTGGCTGGTTAGCCGCTACTTAGAGTTCTCAAATTGTATCTTGTTCTCAAAATGTATGCTAATTAGTAGGGCCGGGCTGTTTTCTGTTCTGTCTGTCTGTTCTGTGTATTTATCTATTATGAAGATGGTGCTGACTGGCGTTTCATATTTTATTCTGTGATAGAGTTCTCATTCTATCTAAATCCCACCTTACCCGACGCTTTTAGGCCGGACTTTTTAAGCAGTTTAGGCCGGGCCGGTCCTAAAATGTATGCCAATTAGTCGTGCCGGGCCGGGCCTCGGGCCAGACCAGTTAGGACCGGGTTAATGTTCAGGCCCGTTGAGAACTCTAGTACTGCTAGCTAATTGAGGACAAATTTCATATTATTATGTGCAAATGTATAGAAATTAACTGGGTCATAAAGCAGAGGCATGGATTTTCCACCCACCCCCTCCAGCGAATAGTTTACTGTAACTGTTAGATTGAAAGGCAAAATAAACAGGAATACGTACAGTTCTTACCACAGGGACTTGTGTATGAAGATGAGATATTATGTAAGCGCTCCCTTTGTAATGTGTGACTGTGATCTCTGGTGAGGACAACGATCTCTTTAGCGTGGCCACTGCTTGTGGCTTTGCACCTCGGGAACGTTGACGTGAAGACACCTGAAGGGACCGCTTCACTGAAACCTGTTGAGGGTTATCAATTGAGTCAATCACTGAAGGGACCGCTTCACTGAAACCTGTTGAGGGTTATCAAATGAGTCAATTACTTTGTTTTGCATACAGATGATTATTCCCCTAGATAGACGAATCCACAGAGGGGTGCCCTGGGCACGGCCATTGCTGAGGTGTACCTTAACTGATTAGCTACACCTGGCCTACAGGACTAGTTGTTTAACTACCTATTATGTAAAAAAAAGAAGAAAAAAAAAGTTGTACATTTAAAAACTGTACATTGGTGACTATAATCTAGCATTCTAGCTGATCTTGAGGCCTACAAAAACGGGAGAAAAAAATAACTTTTTCTCCTTCTTATCAACTAGTCAACTCGTACCAACGAGGTCAACTCGTGGATTTAGTTGAATAGTCGACTAGTTGCTCAAAGCCCTACTAGGCCAGGTGTAGCTAATCAGTTAACAGTACAGCCTACATCTCAGACATGGCCACACCCAGGGCACCCCTCTGTGGATTCGTCTATATATACTGTACACTACAGTGTATTGAAGAATTCACGTTCTATATACCAGCATTTGCTTGTAACTTCAACATCCATTTCTTCATCATGAAGCGTGAGCAGGCGTTGAGCAGGTATTCGGAACCGTCACGCAACCTGAAGGTCAGAAAACACAGCTGTCACAGACTCTGTGTAAGGAATTCAGGCACAGCGCAGCAGTTTGGTGCTTTTCAAACGTGTCTGGGATGCCACAAATAGCCAGAACCTCTTCTGTATCTGATTCCATTGACTTTATTCATTAAAAGGTGCTTTGCACGGTTAGCTGCCATAAAATGATGTGTATGAATGTGTGCGTGGATGGGTGAATGTAATGTACAATCTATGTAAAGTGCCTTGGATTTATTTATATAACAATGCACCATTTACCTTATATTGGACACATTTATTTGTATTATATTGTATTGTATAGTATAGCGTTCATGGTGGTTTGTGTTCTCACCGCAAACTGAAGCAGTTGGGCTTTTTGGTGTACTCTGGGACTGGTGCGCACTCGGCTCCGATGAGGTTTAGCGGCAGGCCACATAACGAACTCTGTGCAGGTTCACGACACAAATGGACCGTTATTGAGTATTGGGGAGGCATACTATGGTCCGACGGAGCATTGGTTCGAACTTAGGAGCATTGGTCTGAGGTGCGTTGGGGGTCGGGAGAGGGTTGGGGTTAGGTTTAGGTGTGCTGCCCCGGGGGAGGTTGGGGTTAGGGTGAGGGTTGGGGTTAGGTTTAGGTGTGCTGCCCCGTGGGAGGTTGGGGTTAGGGTGAGGGTTGGGGTTAGGTTTAGGTGTGCTGCCCCGGGGGAGGTTGGAGTTAGGGTGAGGGTTGGGGTTAGGTTTAGGTGTGCTGCTCCGTGGGAGGTTGGGGTTAGGGAGAGGGTTGGGGTTAGGTTTAGGTGTGCTGCTCCGTGGGAGGTTGGGGTTAGGGTGAGGGTTAGGTTTAGGTGTGCTGCCCCGGGGGAGGTTAGGGTTGGGGTTAGGTTTAGGTGTGCTGCCCCGTGGGAGGTTGGGGTTAGGGTGAGGGTTGGGGTTAGGTTTAGGTGTGCTGCCCCGTGGGAGGTTGGGGTTAGGGTTGGGGTTAGGTTTAGGTGTGCTGCCCCGTGGGAGGTTAGGGTTAGGGAGAGGGTTTGCGGTAGGTTGTCGTTCGGACCAATGCTCCGTCGGAACCAAACACATGAACCCGAGTATAGACCGTTTTGACCCAATTTCAGCATGATTCGCCAGAATCCCTTTTCCGTTCCCACCTACCCTTAATGTGTCCTTTCTGTCCTGGTAAAAGCACAGGGTGTGTCTGTGTAGGACGGCATGGTAGGAATTCCAGGCGCGGGATTGTGCCTGCATGTGGAAAACCAGATCAATGCTGTAAAACTCTCACTGTTCTTCTGACTACTGCCTGCTCATAAACGTTGAAAAGCAGCTTATAGGCCTTCTCACTTTCTTTCCTCCCAGCTGTAACTTCTGTTTCCTCTCGAGGGTTCCCTCCATAGACTGGAGCTCGGCCTTTCCATTCTGTTAGGGTCACACACAACGATTTGGACAGAGAAATCTCCGTATTACATTAACACATTAACACATTACAGTAAATCCTCCAGTTTTCTGAAATAAATATTTGTACGATTTTTCAAAAATAGCAGACCTACAAGCTCGTAGCGCGCCACTCGGTGGCGCGCTATGAGCTTGTAGATCTGCTATTTTTCAATAGCTAAAGCATAACATGATGCTAACACCAAAAGGGGTTCCCGCCCCAAATGGGTTAAACAAGCAATTTGCCAGGCTTTCATATTTAATTTTATTTCAGTGAGGTCTGAGTACATGTAATTAGTTAGAGAAAATTAGCTAAATGTGTGGCAAAATCTGCAAAAGAAATGCTTACCACTAGCTTTCTTCACAAATGTGTTCACAAAGGAAAGGTGTCTACTATAACATTATACATTTGTTCCAACCCAACTTCCTTGGGAAACCTTGTGACAGCTGCTGAAAGTTAACAACCAATATAAGGCAAAATTCCAAATAAATCATTATGCTTTAAGTAGCATGTGAAATGTCAAACTGTGGGGTTTTCATGATGCTGAATCAATTCCAAGCATTAGTTTTGCACGAAAATACTCCTTGGGCTAAATTCGGCTGCTACTTTAAATTTGGATTCTTTGCCTTTGCCTGGTTGTTAATGGTACCCCAACTTTCAGCAGCTGTCACAAAGTTTCCCAAGGGAGTTGGGTTGGAACAAATGTATATGTGATTATAGACACCTTTATGAACACATATGTGAAGAAAGCTAGTTGTAAGCGTCTCTTTCTTTCCAGATTTGCCACACATTTCACTACTTTTCCCTAATTATAATGCATGGATCTTATTCCGTGGAATCTCACCATGCTGTTACATCGCCCCCCTGTGGCCATCAGTTGGTACTGCTCCTCCACATCCTCCAGACTCTGTGAGGCCATCCTCTGCTGCTGACAGAACCCGTCCAGAGCCATGTGGTCCGACAGCATGAAGCTCATTGATTGGTCCTGTTGAGGACAACAAGGTCAGCCCAATGTCACCATGTCCACCGGTCACATATTCATGGATTCCTGCTGCATTCTTAACCCATTTTGACTTGAGATCAGATCCTAAAAATGTCGTTCTTCGATTTTTCAAAAATAGCAGACCTACAAGCTCGTAGCGCGCTATGAGCTTGTAGGTCTGCTATTTTTCAATAGCTAAAGCATAACATAATCAATCAATCAAGTCAATTTACTTAAGTACTGTACCATTTTGTGGTATTTTTTCAGTACTTTTACTTATACTCCACTACATCTCAGAGGCAAATATTGTACTTTTTACTCCATCTGCTATTTTCAAAATATTTTGTATACATTTGAAAATAATGCATAATGAGTACTTTTACTTTTGGTACTTTGTTAGTACATTTTGATGCCAATACTTTTGCACTTTTTTGAATTTAGAATTCCACTGTGTACTTCATGAACCATGATATACTTACTATAAAAATGTCTCGTGACAAGAGAGGTGGAATAAAATATGGTGCGACATCACAGTGTATCAAACGTAAACCTCACCTTCCAACAGCCTGCAGGCTTCTCCACCCCCTCCTCCTCCTCCTCCTCTTCCTCCTCCTCTCTATATTGGTAAATGTATCGTTCAGTATCTTCGATATTCGGCAGCTTCACGGGGTCCGACGCCGTCTCGTTCACCACAGAGGAAGAAGAAGAAGGCGTGCAGTCGGGTTGGTCCGGGTCGGCGGCGGCGCTGTTGGGAAAGGCCGCCCAGGACCTCCTGTCTCCCTTATTGGCCAGAAGAAGAAGAGGAGGGCGCCGTTGGTCTTTATTTGGACTCTGCTCTTCTTTGTCCCGGGCCAGCAGGTTCTGGACGGAGGACGGCAGCGTGAACTGGGCCACCAGCAGGTTGGGCGCCGAGGCCGTGATCAGGTTCCTGTAGAGCACCGTTCCTGTAGACGCCCCCGGGGAGGAGCCGGAGGCGGCGGCGTCGTCGTTGGGCTGCTCCGGTCGCGTCGTCTCGACCTCCTCCTCCTCCGGGTGGGGCTGATACATGATGTCCGAGCAGATGCTCTGCCTGTAGCTGTTGGTGCGGTTCCAGATGTCCTCCAGCTCCTCCTCCACCTCCTCGAACTGCTGGTGGTCCGGGTGGACGGGCTCCACCTCCGCGCTGTTCGTCCTCGCCTTCGAGCGCTCCGCTACTATCCCCCCTACTTCCAGGGACACCAACCTCCCGACCACTGCCCTGGGTTGGGGGTTGTCCACGACGCACGGAGCCTCGGTGGAGGACACCAGCCTCCCGGTGACCACTGCCCTGGGCTGGGGGTTGTCCACGACGCACGGAGCCTCGGTGGAGGAGGACACCAGCCTCCCGACCACTGCCCTGGGTTGGGGGTTGTCCACGACGCACGGAGCCTCGGTGGAGGAGGACACCAGCCTCCCGGTGACCACTGCCCTGGGTTGGGGATTGTCCACGACGCACGGAGCCTCGGTGGAGGACACCAGCCTCCCGACCACTGCCCTGGGCTGGGGGTTGTCCTCCACGATGCACGGAGCCTCGGTGCACAGCTTGAAGCTGCCAGAGCTGCTGGACACCCCGGAGTCCACGGAGTCCTCTCGAACGCTGATGCTCATGGTGGACTTGAGGTTGACCACCATGTGAGAGGCCTGTTGGCTCTGTGGACCCTGTGCCAGCTGAAGGCCGGTGCTCTCCTCGTGTCCAACGCCGGCCTGGTGATACTGGTGTCCGTGTAGGTCTTTAAGGAGCGTGTGTACACTGAGGCAGTCGTGATGATGTGCGCTCTCAGTGCAGCAGTGGGGTCGGGCCTCGTGTAGAGGGCTGCCTCCACATGCTGGGGACGGTCCACCGTCGCTCTGCTCCCTCCCATCGTACTCACAGTCCCACTCCTGATCTCTTTCCGCGTGCAAACTGACGACGCCGGAGCAGCTGAGCTCGGACAGGTTGTCGCCATGAGGCACGGCCTGATCCTCGTCCTCCTCTAGGGAAGGAGGAGGTGTCGGCGAGCGGAGCCCCGTGTCCACACCGCGAGGCAGATCTTTCACAACGACCACCCGTTGGGCGAGTGATTCGGGAAGGCCTTTCGCCACGTCGACGCTGTCCGCTGCCGGGCTGCTCCGCGTGTCGGGAGGAGCAGGCGGACGGGTCCGTCTGAACGAACTCAACACCGAGTGTCTCTGCTGGTCGGGATGAGTCTTGGCCTCCGGGTGAGCTATAGTGATGATGTCCTGGATGCTGGGGATCAGACTCACGTCCTTGGGCAGCTCGAAGCTCAGAACGGAGCCCAAGGAGAGCAGTCTGCAGTGGCTCCTCACCGGGCCGGTGGAGGGGGCCCCGACGGACGGGTCCTCCGACACGGCGTACGGGCACTCCACATCAATGTCCTTCAGCAGTGGATTCCTCACATAAGCCGTGAGTTCTACTCCGCCCCCAGCGGCTGCACTCACCGCCGCAGCGGCGTTCTTCTTTCTGCTCCTGCCCTCCTTGAGCGGCCACGTCCGCGTGTCATACACGACCGGCTCGCAAGCGCAGTGTCGCGCCTGCGCCGCGTCGCCACTGCCACACTCCTCCACCCCCATGATCTTCTGGATGGAGTGTCGGCGAGCGTCTCTTTTCCACTTGCGCTTCTTGCCCATTCTCTTCAGGCTGCTGAAGATGGAACTGCTGCCGCTCCGCGGCCGCTCGCCCCAGGCGGCGGCGGCGGGCGCCTCCTGGGGCGCGTGCGGCGGCGAGGAGGAAGGCGGTGAAGGGGAGAACCAGGACAGAGAGGAGGAGGAGGCCGAGACTGAGGAAGCGGGGCGGGCGGTCTGCAGGCGGGGGAGCGTGATGCTCTCATATACGGGGGTCAGAGCCATGTTGGTGTTATCCGTCACGTGCAAATAGGTACTTACCTATAGAAAGGAGAGGAAAGAGGCATTAGTCCACATGTGTGTGTTGACGTCTTATTTCAACTGAACGGCGAGAGCTTTATTGCAGATGCTGAAGCCCAGAGAGACTGCAGGCCCAGAGCCCAAAGTGACTGCAGGCCCCAAGCCCAGAGAGACTGCAGGCCCCAAGCCCCTGCAGGCCCCAAGCCCAGAGAGACTGCAGGCCCCAAGCCCCTGCAGGCCCCAAGCCCAGAGAGACTGCAGGCCCAGAGCCCAGAGAGACTGCAGGCCCAGAGCCCCTGCAGGCCCCAAGCCCAGAGAGACTGCAGGCCCCAAGCCCCTGCAGGCCCCAAGCCCAGAGAGACTGCAGGCCCAGAGCCCAGAGTGACTGCAGGCCCCAAGCCCAGAGAGACTGCAGGCCCCAAGCCCAGAGAGACTGCAGGCCCAGAGCCCAGAGAGACTGCAGGCCCAGAGTGACTGCAGGCCCCAAGCCCCTGCAGGCCCCAAGCCAAGAGAGTCTGCAGGCCCCAAGCCCAGAGAGACTGCAGGCCCAGAGTGACTGCAGGCCCAGAGCCCAGAGAGACTGCAGGCCCAGAGAGTCTGCAGGCCCAGAGAGACTGCAGGCCCAGAGAGACTGCAGGCCCCAAGCCCAGAGAGACTGCAGGCCCAGAGAGACTGCAGGCCCAGAGAGACTGCAGGCCCCAAGCCCAGAGAGACTGCAGGCCCAGAGAGACTGCAGGCCCAGAGAGACTGCAGGCCCCAAGCCCAGAGAGACTGCAGGCCCAGAGAGACTGCAGGCCCCAAGCCCCTGCAGGCCTCAGTAAAAAAAACAAAGGCTCCTTGGTTCTCCTTTCACATGTGCTACAGATGAATAATGACACAAGATCAGAAATGACTGCGACAATCGGCTACCTTCCAGTGACACACATGACACATCGGCTCTCGTTTCCTACACACACAAATCACACACAGGTCTAGCACACAATGTACAGGCTTTTCTTAAAAAAAAAAAAAAATCAGTCAGCGAAGTGAATGCACTAAAGAACACAAGAGACGAAAGCAATTAGAGAGGAACAGACACGGTTGCAATAGTAAGTCTTTCTCTTTGCAGGACTTAATCAGAATCATGTGTGGTTGAACATGCCGTCATATGCAGCTGTAATGGCTTGACCTTTCAACTCTGTGACTAATCTCATGTTGCCGGGGCCAGCCCCAGACTATAAATCATAGCATGCAGTCTGGGGGCCTGTCTTGAAAGTTCAGCAACAGTTCTTTTTGTCTAATGACCGAGGAGGCTGTGTTACAATGATCCAGGCCCCCGGCCCCCGGCCCGGCCCGCTGTGCTGTGAGACATTTTTTGGAGAGCGCAACTTTCACGGGAAGTAAAGCGTTGAGGTCACATCATTGGAGAGAGAGACAAACAACAGCCGCCTTACATCAGGCAGGGCCCCGCAGCAAAATGACACCAGAAGAGAGAGAGAGAGAGCTTCTGTCCATGTTCACAGCAGGCACACTGTTCACAGCAGGCAGACTGTGCCTTAATATGTCGTCACTACCTTTCAATTTGAAACGCTTCTGTCTCCTCTTAACCACTCCAGCCCTATATATAATATATACTTCATGGTACAATAGCGAGAGGAGCCAATCTATGAGCTCATAATGTGTTGCATTGTACTGTACATCAGCTAGTTTTTTTCAAACTTTCAAAAAGTGAAATCATAACGTTTTTCTTTTAACTCACTCAGTAGTGATTCCAGGTTGAATGTGGCCTACAGGTTGAAGGTCAAGGTGCAATGTTGGGGTCGAAACTCTTTAAGGGAAAATTCATCTAAGTACGTTTACATGAAGACAATGTTGAAAGTACAATAATAATAAATGTCATTCCAGAGTAGGCTTCAGAATGACTCTTAACAAGTCCAACATATACAAATATAAATGTTCAGTGCCATTACCTCTCTTTTGAAGGGGAGTTTTATTAGCTTTTAGCCTTTTTTACTGGGTTGTTAAGCCTCATGTAATTCCCCCTGTGTGATGCCAGCCTGGGGTTGTATGGCAGATTATGCCAAACCAATTTAAAATAAGCGATTTTAACTTGAAGAAATATTACATATTAACACAAAGGATTTTGAATGTAAATGCTTAAAGGTAACTCTCTCACGGAGACCATGGATCTAGCCTAGCCCATTTTGGGGCGGGAACCCCTTTTGGTGTTAGCATTATGTTATGCTTCAGCTATTGAAAAATAGCAGATCTACAAGCTCATAGCGCGCCACCGAGTGGCGCGCTAGTGGAGCTGCTATTTTTGGAAAAAGCGAAGAACGACTGACATAGAAACATAGCTTTTTCAGAAAACTGTCTGGATGTAGAAGACATTTTTAGAATCTGATCTCAGGTCAAAATGGACTAGTGGCAGGAGTTAGTAAAGCATGCCCCCCCCCCCCCCCCCCCCCCACCCCACACTGCAAACCCCCCTCCCCACCCAGCATGCAACTCATCACTCTATACTAGATGCAGCATGCAGAACCATAACTCACGCCACACAACGTTACCTCGTCTGTACTCTGGCGATAAATCTTTCTCTTTCGCTTTAAACTACCCAAAGTATTTTCCAAAAGCCCCTGGCAGCGCCTCCAAAAGCTTTTACAGGCAGAAGATTGAGACACAGTGTTGGGCTATAGAAGGGAAGAGAAGGGGAAAGAGGCAGAAATGAAGGGCCAAGACAGTGGGAAATGCAACGAGGCTATAGCAAAGGGAGAGGCGGAAAAGGAGCAATTAAAAAAATTGAAGTTATTTTGTTTGCCATTCCATCAGGAACAACAAGCGAATATGGATAGATGACTCTTTCAGTCCTGAGAGTGTGAGTGTTGTCCAGTTGTCCACAGCATTAGCCAATTTAACCATCCTATACTTCATCGTACATAATTGCTGTCGGGAGGAAACCTCATAACTCCATTTTTGAGGTTTTTGGCATAAATCAGTGCTATTGAACACCCTTTACGTCTGTGTGTTTCGAAAATATTGATATATGGCTATAGTATATATAGCAAATCTTCAAGCTCACGCATCGTGACATCAGATTGCATGCTTGTAGAGCTGCTGTTTTCACTTATTTTGGGAAACATTGAATTTAACACACAAAATAGCTAACCCATTCTGGGCGGGAACCCCTTTTGGTGTTTTAACTAATCATTATGTTATACTTTAGCTATTGAAAAATAGCAGATCTACAAGCTCAGCTAGCTTGTAGGTCTGCTATTTTTGAAAAATCGTAAAAATGCGGCACAAATCTTTGAATATATATTCTTTCAGAGCGAACGTTTTTTTTATTTCGACGTCAGGCCTAAATGACAAAGTTAGAAATTTCGACGTAGCCCAAAATAGCGACACTGAGTTGAAAGTGTACAGTGTATTCCCAATGTATGAATGAATGAACCATTGTAAAGTCCTTTGAGCACTTGGAAAAGCGCTATAAAAATGCAATTCATTAGTGACTCCCAGAGTGCATAAAAGGTAACGCTATGCATCCCTCACCCTGTGGAGCGGTTCAGAGCTCTCCTCCTCCATCATGGGAGGGGACTCTAACACCTCCACACGGCTGTCCCCAGAGTGTCCGAAGCTGAGGATGAGGTTGACCGTGCCCCCCAACGCAGACCCACTGGGGTCTTTGAGGACCAGCACAGGGGGCAGCTTATTGCAGGGGGACTCTGAAGAGGTGGTGGTGGCGTCACCTCCCCCCCGCGGGGGGCCGATGCTGTTCATGACCTCGTAGCCGGCGTCCGCTGCCTCGTCACCCTGCTGCTGCTCGCCGAGCGTGGCGGCGGGTGGCGGCCGGCAGTCCGCGGGCGCGCTTTGTGCGTCTACGTCTACGCAGGCACTCGGTACCAGGAGGGACGGGTGAGGTCGGCACGGCTCTGGGTCAGGAGTTGAACTCTGCAGTGAAGACGGAGAGATGGGAGAGGTTTTTATTATACTTATTTACACGCACCTCGACAGTGGGTGCCTTATTGGCCAATAAGGCAATTATGGAAGGAGGTATAGGGCCCGCACACCATTCTGTTGGTAAAGAATTACTTTATTGAGTTAAACGACAACGTTTCGATCTTGATAGATCTTCGACAGGTCAGTATTGACCTGTCGGACAGGTCTGTAACTCTGAGAGTGTACAAATGGAACCAAATGTCAGGGTACATTTGGTTCCATTTGTACACTCTCAGGGTTAAATTAACATTGATTTTACTATATAAAGTGGGGTTCCAGAGATATAGATATGCCATTAAATGGGGGGTCCGTAGACTAACGCATGTCAAACTGGGGGGTCCTTGAAATGAAACGGGTTGAGAATCACTGCTATAGAGCCGTAAAAATCTTCTCTTATGAGGAGTCTTTTCAAATGGGGGGGGGGGGGGGGGGGGGGGGTCTGTGGGGCTAATTAGTGTCAATTTGGGGGGTCCTTGGCATGAAAAGGTTTGGGAACCACTGGTCTACTATACCTGCTGTGTGTGTTGTGGCGTGCACTGCCGACCGTGCACGGCCTCTGAGTAGATGTATACCTGCTGTGTGTGTGGTGGCGTGCACTCTGAGTAGATGTATACCTGCTGTGTGTGTGGTGGCGTGCACTCTGAGTAGATGTATACCTGCTGTGTGTGTGGTGGCGTGCACTCTGAGTAGATGTATACCTGCTGTGTGTGTGGGGGCGTGCACTCTGAGTAGATGTATACCTGCTGTGTGTGTGGTGGCGTGCACTCTGAGTAGATGTATACCTGCTGTGTGTGTGGGGGCGTGCACTCTGAGTAGATGTATACCTGCTGTGTGTGTGGTGGCGTGCACTCTGAGTAGATGTATACCTGCTGTGTGTGTGGGGGCGTGCACTCTGAGTAGATGTATACCTGCTGTGTGTGTGGGGGCGTGCACTCTGAGTAGATGTATACCTGCTGTGTGTGTGGTGGCGTGCACTCTGAGTAGATGTATACCTGCTGTGTGTGTGGTGGCGTGCACTCTGAGTAGATGTATACCTGCTGTGTGTGTGGTGGCGTGCACTCTGAGTAGATGTATACCTGCTGTGTGTGTGGGGGCGTGTCGACCGTGGCCTCGGAGTAGATGTTGTCGTGGTGGTGTGAGCTGCTGCAGGGCTCCCCGGGGCCTCTCTTCACCTTGAGAAGCCACTGTTGTTTCTGAGCCCTCCAGTGCACCGAGATCCATGCCAGCATGCTCCTCAGCTCCTCCATTCGCTCTCGGACCTGCAGGAGAATGTGTGGAGAGAGAGAGAGAGCAATGTCAGGAAGGGGACGTGCAGAGAGTGCCAGGGGCTGAAATCCCGTAAAGAGGGCACTTTTGGCCGAAAATAGCTGATCTACAAGCTCACAACGCGTCGCGCTGCGGCAAATGGTAAATGGTAAATGGTGCATTTATATAGTGCCTTTATCCAAGGCGCTTTACAGAGATTGTGCATTACATTCACCCATTCACACACACATTCATACACCGATGGCAGCGGAAACCTTGCAAGGCACCAACTAGCACATCGGGAGCAATTAGGGGTTCAGTGTCTTGCTCAAGGACACTTCGACAGTAACTCTGGGGGAGCCCGGGTTCGAACTGGCAACCTTACGTTTACCATCCAGGCACTCTACCCCTGAGCCACCGCCGCCCCGCCGCGCCACCCCGCAACGCGGCGCGTTGTGAGCTTGTAGATCAGCTATTTTCGGGGCGCAAGCCAGCACTCTTTAGCTAGTGGAGATGCGGTGTAACGACATGGATTTCTAAACAAACTTGTTCAACGCAACATACTGTGTTCACGTTCAGGAGACTTCGGGGGGAAACAAACAATTCTCCTGAATGCTGCCTTCCAGTATATGGCATGGAAAGGAGAGGAGGGCATTTGCATCTCTTCCACCATGTAGTAAATGCTGCATTCGTGGTCTGGAGAGGGCAGTTGTTTTACAGACGGGTAAAAGGGTAGGGGGCTGAAGCCCCCTTTGATGTCTATGTGTGAGCATGAGAGCATGTCAGGGTTTGACTGATGATGGGGCCTGTTCTACTGCTCTGTTGGTTTACTGTAGTCCTGTTCTACTGCTCTGTTGGTTTACTGTAGTCCTGTTCTACTGCTGTGTTGGTTTACTGTAGTCCAGTGTTACTGTAGTCCTGTTCTACTGCTGTGTTGATTTACTGTAGTCCAGTGTTACTGTAGTCCTGTTCTACTGCTGTGTTGATTTACTGTAGTCCAGTGTTACTGTAGTCCTGTTCTACTGCTGTGTTGGTTTACTGTAGTCCAGTGTTACTGTAGTCCTGTTCTACTGCTGTGTTGGTTTACTGTAGTCCAGTGGTACTGTAGTCCTGTTCTACTGCTGTGTTGGTTTACTGTAGTCCAGTGTTACTGTAGTCCTGTTCTACTGCTGTGTTGGTTTACTGTAGTCCAGTGTTACTGTAGTCCTGTTCTACTGCTGTGTTGGTTTACTGTAGTCCAGTGTTACTGTAGTCCTGTTCTACTGCTGTGTTGGTTTACTGTAGTCCAGTGTTACTGTAGTCCTGTTCTACTGCTGTGTTGGTTTACTGTAGTCCAGTGGTACAGTGAATCATGTGGCAGAAGAGGTTAGGAAAGAGAGGGTGGCAGGCGGGCGGTAATCCTTTATAAATTATGTCATCTTATCGTTACTGTCGGGTTGGAAGCCTTGTATACATGTCCATTTTAGAACCTGTATTCTACGTCTAATAGATCAAAATGTAATTATTTAGTCATACATGTTTTATATAACACCTGGTATTGCTAATTTGGTCATATTACTATAGGTAAAACAAATCCCCAAAACCTGAACAAAAATATTGTCTCTGCTTTTGGGGGCGATAAATAATAAATAGTAATATGACAAATAATAAAATATAGGGCATTAATTTATGACAAAACTTTGGAGATACACCGGTATAGCAGGTGCTATTAATACTGCGTCCGAGGTAGACATCGTGTTCTTAAAAGTTGTTTTTGATTGATTGATTGATATTTTTCAAACATAATAATAATAATGTAAAATAATTGAATCCAGATCAACTTGTGAACCATATAAGTGCGTAGACGTAGAACCTTCTCACCATCTCAGCCAGGTGGTGCTCTGTGTCCAGCAGGTCTCTCCCCGCGGCCGCCAGATCCTCAAACGCCACAAACCTCTGCTCGATCTGCAGGTCCAGCTTCGCCGCGAGCGACTCCTGTCCGTCTTTCCCCAGATGCAGAGCAGTGTCGGAGAATATGCACGCGCGGGTGTCTTCTGTCCACGAGCTGGGGGACGGGGGAGGGAGGGGGAGGGAGGGGTGGTTTAGCACCGGGAGAAGAGAGTTATGAGGAGAAGATCCAATGCGTATGTATACACTAAACATGAGACTAACCAGATCCACTGACTGCGGTGCACAGACACTCATTGGTCTTGTCACACGGGCCTGACCCAGGAAACTAACACTAACCTCCTCAAAGCACAGCTACAAAAATGACATACTGTATGTCACCGTAGGGACCCCGTGGGCTCCACAGCGAGAACATCCTGTTCTTAACGCATTTTGGACTGAGGTCGATAAAAGAAAGGCTTCTTAATTCTAAAAAAAAATCTGAAAAACCCATGTTTCTATATGTCAGCGGTGCTCAACCTTTTTCATGTCAATGACCCCCAGAATTATCTATTGGGCCACGGACCCCCATCTCAAAATATGTTGTTCCAGGGACCCCCCAGAAGCCAATATTTTAGTTAAAATGTTCGCTCTGAAATATATATTCGTAGATTTGTGCCGCATTTTTACGATTTTTTGTAGATCTGCTATTTTTCAATAGCTAAATTAGAACATAATGTTTAAACCACTAAAAGGGGTTCCCGGCCAAAATGGGTTATTACATCACTGGTTCCCAAAGTTGTTCAGGTCGAGACCCAAAAGAGAGATTATAGATTTTGCCCAGGACCTGTGAAAATATCAGATCTACAAAACGCATGGCTATTTTCACTATACTTCTTGATTATTATTTCCTGTTTTATTCATGGATTATTTTTGTTTTGTTTGTTTGTTTTAAAATGTATACAATTATAAAAAAAATGTTTTATTAAAAAAAAAAAAAAAAAATCTTTTGATATATTTTTAAATATTGGAAAAATCGAATGGGATTTTTACTCGAGTCGCGACCCATAAAACATTTGCATGGTCTGTGACCCACAAATTGAGTCCCGACCCAGTGTTTAAGTGGGAAACTTTACATGTTGGGCAGTTCTATGGACGTGGTAGTGGGCTTATGCAACCAAGAGGGGGCTGGGGGGGTCATGCGACCCGGAAAACAATTCCCTGTTCATTTTCCTCATAGACTTTTCAAAAAGTATTTATTTAAAGACGTTTACGCCGCGGACAAAGCCAACTCGAGTTGTGACAAATCATGACAATAAACACAATGTTTTGGGCTGATCAAATCATTTCTAAGAAGAAAAACAAAACATTTTTTCTAATTATTTGATCGGACCAAAACATTGTGTTTATTGTCATGATTTGTCACAACTCGAGTTGGCTTTGTCCGCGGCGTAAACATCTTTAAATAAACACTTTTTTTTAAAGTCTAAGATGAAAATGAACGGGGAATTCTTTTCCGGGGTCTCTCGAGGGGGCGGGACTGCGACGCTATATAGTCTGTCGAAACTAAAGCCTTCATGTGCAACTCTCTTTTACAAGTGACAGACATACAATGCTCATAAATACAGTACCCACTACCGAAGAAGCTTAAAGGGAGAACAGGAACGTTTAGTAACGCGACTAATAAATAAAAACTAAGCAACGGAAATTGCTAGTAGACTAAAAAGCAAGCAGACATTTGCTATACGTCAAAGCAGGAGCAGTGTATGGGAAGTGTGCCCATGATGGCAATCCTTTTAAAGCTCACCAGGGGAATCACAGCAGCCAGTTTGAGTCTGGTCTGTAGGTCATTCCAAGACCATAGGGTCCGAAATAAGCAAGGCTTTTTTTTCCAGCCTCAGATTTTGTTGGGGGCACGACGTAGCGTAACCAAGCATTTGATCTGAGGTTGAGAGAGTTTCTATCCTTACATCATGGCGAGGTATCTCCTGAAGAAGTCCTGCAGCTGAAGGAACTCCCGCAGCCTCCCTCTGTTCTCCACCATGCTCCTGCCGTGGCCCTCCGTCCAGCCTGGCAGCGTGGCCCGTATCTTTGCCCCCAGAGCGCTCAGCCTCTCTGGGCACAGCGCCTCCAGGCGGGAGGCCAGGCGCTCCGTCTCCTTCACCTCCTCGGCCATGGCCTCGTAGTCCATCTGAGGGAGAACCGTCACCATGACACTGGTATAAAGTAACTAACCATCACCATGACGCTGGTGTAAAGTAACTAACCATCACCATTACGCTGGTGTAAAGCAGGGTTGTTTTCGTCGACTAAAAACTAAGACGAAAAATGTTCGTCGACTACCCTTTTTCACTGACAAAAACTAAATAGAAACTAACTAATTAAGCTACGATGACTAAATATACTGACGATTTCATCAACAAATAAAAACTAGACTAAAATGTCAGGAAGGGACTAGTGGACAAGAGTATAAGTCATTTTACACTTTGTTGCATGCTGAAAATAGCCGACCTACAAGCGTTGCGACGCGTTGTGAGCTTGTATAGGTTGGCTAAGTGCCGGCTAAGGTAAAATGTGGCTAAGTGTAAACTCAGTCATTACGACGGCATCAAGGCCCGCCAAAAAAAAACATTTTCGTCGACTACAGTAAATTAACATTTAGTCGACTAAAATTAGACTAACACTAAAATATTCCAGGTGACTAAAATTAAATTAAAACTATTCAAAAGACTATGACTAAAACTAAAATCAAATGTTGCTGCCAAAAACAACACTGGTGTAAAGTAAATGGTAAATGGTGCATTTATATAGCGCCTTTATCCAAGGCGCTTTACATAGATTGTGCATTACATTCACCCATTCACACACACATTCATACACCTTTACATATATTGTGCATTACATTCACCCATTCACACACACATTCACACACCTTTACATAGATTGTGCATTACATTCACCCATTCACACACCCATTCACACACCGATGGCGGCGGAAACCATGCAAGGCACCAACCAGCACATCAGGAGCAATTAGGGGTTCAGAGTCTCAAGGACACTTGGACACTAACTCTGGGGGAGCCCGGGTTCGAACTGGCAACCTTACGGTTACCATCCAGCCACTCTACCCCTGAGCCACTGCAGAGTATTTTACTAGTATTAAAACGTCAGTACTTTTACTTCTACTCCACTACACGTCAGAGGCAAATATTTTACTTTTACTCCACTACAATTATTTGAAAACTTTAGTTACTATAGTTCTTTTTTTTATTATTATTTTAGAAAATAGCCGATCTACAAGCTCACAATGCGTCACATTGTGAGCTTGTAGATCTGCTATTTGAAAACTTGTGAAATGGGACATTCTGCACAGTAAAGTACTTTTTGTACTTTAAGTACATTTTGATACGAATACGTTTGTACTTTTAATCAAGTAAATGTTGTATTCCGGACAAGTATTTCTATATTTGCAGTATTGTACACTTTTTCCACCTCTGCAAAATATGAACCTATCATCTCGTCATCCCAGGGAATGGGATCAGTCAAATATAGGATCCCTAAACCATGAGTTCATCCCCGCCGCTTTATCCCATATTGGGTGGGAACCCCTTTTGGTGTTTTATGTTATACTTTAGCTATTGAAAAATAGCAGATCTACAAGCTCGTAGTGCGGCACCGAGTGCTGCGCTACGAGCTTGTAGGTCTGCTATTTTTTTTTTAAATCATGAAAATGTGGCGCAAATCTTTGAATATATTATTTCAGAGCGAACGTTTTTAAACTCATATCTTTGCTTCTGGGGAATGAAATATTGAGAACCACTGACAGAGAAGACATTTGTAGAATCGAGCTCAGGTCTAAATGGGTTAAGCGTAATGTTCAATGTAGACCCCCATATGGTCTGCATATGGCCCGGGAATCTATAGCCAGCAAGCAATCTTGGCTGTTTCTTTCTCTCTCTCTCTCTCTCTCTTCCATTTGACGAGGCAGTAATTAATAGCGTTAAGCAAAAAGTGTCTCAATGGGAGCGATGCTTTATAATGTTTCTCAGCTACGGTTAGCCTCGGGAACACAGAGTAGCGGTCCGGATGCCTGTCCTCTGACGACACACTTATTTCAGAACGGGGAGATTAGGTCATTTCTGTTCTTCAATGGTATCGCGGCCAGACAGCTGTGTGTGTGTGCGTGTGTGCGTGCGATAAACACAACGCTGCCCAAAGATGACTCACACAACTCCTCTAAGCCCCTAAACTATAGAGACATATACAACACACACACACACACCCCACCGAATAGGACCTTTGTAATGCACGCACGCACTCACACACGCAGTTAACACTCACAGTGAGCAGTGACTCACACACACATAAACAAATATCCTTGGTGAATAATAAACATTTGCACGCTGTGTGTGTGTGTGTCCGTGTGCGTGTGTGTGTGCGTGTGCACTGTGCACGGTGCACAGTTTATATCATAAATTAAACAGCGCACAAAGCCGGGGTCTGGCCCGGGCCCTCTCCATCCTCGCTGTGGATGTGAGAAAATTTGGCACAACAGGAAACAGACTGTGGAACAATGTGTTAGAGGAGAGACCACAGGGGGGGGAGGCTTCCCCTAACCCATTCTGACCTGAGATCAGATTTAAAAAAATGTCTTCTACATCCTGATAGTTTTCTGAAAAAGCTATGTTTCTATGTCAGTCGTTCTTCGATTTTTCAAAAAATAGCAGACCTACAAGCTCGTAGCGCGCCACTCGGTGGTGTGCTATGAGCTTGTAGATCTGCTATTTGTCAATAGCTAAAGCATAACATAATGCTAACACCAAAAGGGGTTCCCGCCAAAAATGGGCTAACACCAGGGGGCTTCGGCCCACAAACACGGCGGAAAATACGGCATCGTATTAACACCGCTGTGTGTATCGCTTAAATGTTTATATATATACGGCATTGTTGTGATCACACTGTGATGTGGCTGCCATCATGTGGACTTTTCCTCAGCCCTCCCTCCCTCCTTACCTCCCTCCCCTCCCCTCCCCTCCCTCCCCTCACATCCCCCCCCCCCCCCCCCCTCCTCCCTCCCTCCCCTCACCTCCAGGCGGTCCTGCCGCTCCTGCAGGTCTCTGAGGCCGTAGCGGTCCGGTTCACACTTGACGGCCATGTCCGTCTCCCTCTCCAGGATGTCGGCGCTCAGCGCCTTGCTGCGGAGCGCGCTCTCCTCCACGCGCGCCGCCAGGCTGGTGTGCTGCGTTGATTGGGCCACAGGAGCAGAGTCATGAGACAGGGGACAGACAGAGGACAGACAGGGGACAGACAGGGGACAGACGGGACAGGGGCAGAGTCATGAGACAGGGGACAGACGGGGGACAGGAGCAGAGTCATGAGACATGAGGGGACATGCAGAGAGTGTTAGAGAGAGGCAGGACAGGGCTGAAATCCCGTAAACGCTAGGGCACTTTTGGACAAAAAAACAATAGCGAAAACAGCAGATCTACAAGCTCACAACGCGTCCCGCTGCGACACGTTGAGAGCTTGTAGATCAGCTATTATCCGAGCGCAACTCAGCCAGAGGCGTATCTATACGATAAGGTGAGGGCAGGTGTCCGCCTGTCCAAATCCATTTCTGGTCTGGGCAAAATCCACACCAATAAACCCAGCGCTCTTTAAGCTAGTGGAGATACGGTGTAATGACATGGATTTCTAAACAAAGTTCAGGAGACTTCGGGGGAAAAAAAGCAATTCTCCTGAATTGAGGGCTTGTACAGTACAGTACAGTACAGTACAAGTACAGCACCACTCACTTAAGACGGGTCTGATTTTAATACTTGTCACTGGTTCTCCTCTACATGGACAAGCATCTTCATGGATATTTTGACATGCATATGTCTCTTTTAGCCCAAAAATAAATCAAATAAAAATACAAATAAAAACACCACATATTGTATAGGGAGTGGTGGCTCATTTGGGGTCTATTAAAGCCAGCATGCAGCCACAGACAAAAGAAAAGCAGATGTTGGTGTGTGCAGCCATGGGCCAGCCAGCTGTTCATGACAAAAAGGAGGAACTTAATGTATTGGAATCTTGGACGTGCTGAACTTCATGTAAGATCATTGTAACGAAACCTTATACTGACATCTATCTATTGGATGAACTTTGGGTCTTTGTGGTCGGTTACATCACTGGTTCCCAAACCTTTTTTATGTCAAGGACCCCCAAAATGACCCTAATTAGCCCGCGGACCACCATCTGAAAAGATATGCCAGAGAGACACCCCCAGAAGAGAAGATTTTTACGGCTTTAACAGTGATTTTCAACCAGTTTAATTTCAAAAGACCCCCAGTTTTACATGCATTTAGGCTACAGACCCCCATTTAATGGAATTTCTATCTCTGGGACCCCAATTTATATTGTAAAATCAATGTTAATTTAATTCTGAGAACCAATTTGGTTCCATTTGTACACTCTGAGTTACAGAACCAAAATGGTTCCTTTGGTTCCAAACTGTCATTTAGCTGGGTACCCCCTGGAACTCCCTCAAGGACCCCTGGTCCCTCAAGGACCCCTGGTCCTTGACATGAAAATGTTTGAGAACGACTGACATAGAAACATGGGGTTTTTCAGAAAACTGTCATGATTTAGAAGACATTTGTAGAATCTTTTCTCTAAGTCTAAATGGTATCATAAATGTGTGTGGCGTACCTTGCTCAGTAGTTGGTGAATGGCCAGGTCGTGTGTAGTGTGTGGTGTGTAGTGTGTAGTGTGTGGTGTGTGGTGTGTAGTGTAGTGTAGTGTAGTGTAGTGTGTAGTGTACCTTGCTCAGTAGTTGGTGAATGGCCAGGTCGTGTGTAGTGTGTAGTGTGTAGTGTGTGGTGTGTGGTGTGTGGTGTGTAGTGTAGTGTAGTGTAGTGTGTAGTGTACCTTGCTCAGTAGTTGGTGGATGGCCAGGTCGTGTAGTGTGTAGTGTGTAGTGTGTAGTGTGTGGTGTGTATTGTACCTGTCTCAGTAGTTGGTGGATGGCCAGGTCGTGTAGTGTATAGTGTATAGTGTGTAGTGTACCTGTCTCAGTAGTTGGTGGATGGCCAGGTCTTGTAGTGTGTAGTGGGTAGTGGGTGGTGTGTAGTGTAGTGTACCTGTCTCAGTAGTTGGTGGATGGCCAGGTCGTGGCTCTGCGAGCGGCCTCTCTCTCTCACCGTGTCGTTGAGCATCTCCACGGCCTCCCGCAGCTCCTCCACAGGGGGGTCTCCCATGCTCTCCATCAGGGGCTCGCCACCCCCATCCCCACCGCCACTACTGGGGAGTCCCAGCAAGGTGGGGGTCGAGGTGATGTCACTGTGGAGAGGCTGTAACACACACACACACACGAAATTCGTTAAGAAATAGCCTGACACTCAGCCCGAAGTTTCATTTTGTTTCACTCCATTATTCGGCCTCAGTGCAGCCGTTCTCTGAGACGGGGCAAAGTGTTGAGACTCTTTGGCGATGGGTTCATTCACACCAGATCATCCCCATCCCCATTGAGCCGGTTAGAACCCTGCCCTCGACAGTGTCAGCAGAACCCTGATCGTGGATAGCGATTCAGGGGCTGGAGTCCAGTTAAGAAAGCAATTTTGACCAAGAAACAAAGTCTTCTTTTACAGCAAAACTCCCCGTCAAAAACTTGAATACAGCGTACCTTGCTCAAGGACATTCCAATGTTGGCTGCAAAGTGAAGTTGATTTATACTTCATTGTGTGCCTGCCTGTGTCATGGAGCCAAAACAGCTGATCTACAAGCTCACGATTACATCCCAAAGCAAGAAGATGGGACACATCTCACCTGTCCCATGGGCTGTACTCAGTGTTGTTTTCGTCGACTAAAACTATGGCGTTAAATGTCCGTCGTCTACCTTTTTTCACAGAGGGAAACTAAAAACGTAAAAGCTATGAGGACTAAAACTGAGACTAATTATACTCTAAACATCTCACCTGTCCCAGGCTGAACTGACACCCGCTGCTGAACTCCTGGCTCTCCTCCAGCTCCACGCGCTCCAGGAACTCGGTGAGCATGCGTGTGTCCTGCAGCTTGGAGCTCTGCTGGGTCAGAGCACTCTGGACACTGTGGTACCTGCGTGGGGGAAACGGTGGGGACGTTAATAACCAACCCTGCAGCGCAAAGGCGGGGACGTTAATAACCAACCCTGGAGCGCAACGGCGGGGACGTTAATAACCAACTCTGCAGCGCAACGGTGGGGACGTTAATAACCAACCCTGCAGCGCAACGGTGGGGACGTTAATAACCAACCCTGCAGCGCAACGGTGGGGACGTTAATAACCAACTCTGCAGCGCAACCTCAAATGTTTTTCTGTAACCAGGAACACAGGCCCGCGCTTCCTTCAACGGAACCACATCACAGCAACTATTAAGGGCACAGTTTGTCACGCAAGAGTGTCGCTCCTCTAAAGCAATTCATAACATCATAATGTCTTGTAAATATACACTGCGGGTCATGAAAGAACCCTGCATGGCCACCCAGGGTTTATGTTATATTAGAGTTTGCAAATGGAGCGACGTTTTCTTTTTTCTTTACACAACAAATGAGCCTTGAGCCACTCGTGTGCCGGGTTCAATAGTCAGGTCATCCCCAAGTGTCTCACAGCTGCTGAGAGAGAGAGAGAGAGAGAGAGAGAGAGAGAGAGAGCTCCTCGTACCTGCATCCACACATCCGTCACTAACCTCATCCCAACACAAACCTCGCCCTGGAAACACTTAACCGGAGCTCTTTCCTTTTTATTTATTTTCTTTGGTTAGCTAGGTGTCCTTTACAGAGTCTGCTCTTGTGTTTATAGACATTTAGGTGCGTCCAATAAACCCAACCGGCATTGCCACGCGCCAACTCGCCCTCCTCCCAGAGGCAACCAGAGCCTCGCCAAGGGGGCACGGGCATCGACTTGGAAAACATGGGCATGAGTGATTCTGACATACACTGACAACCCGCGGGTGAAGTGTAATGTCACGATACGTCTCAAATGAGTCAACGTTTGCCTCGCTATGAATGAGCACATGGGGGAATTATATTCTGCCCCAAGTAAAAGAAATAAATACGTTTACAAATCGAGTGCTAGTATGAATGAATACGATATTAGTTCGTGGTTCGTGCACTTTATGAAGTGAAATTGTTTTTCTTTGAATAAATATAACCTTTGGGTTTTATGAATAACTCTCTTCCACGTTTGATTCTGTACACGGTGTATCATACATTAATGGCAGACATAACTCTGTAGTCACTTGGAAACACTGACAAAATGCGTGCTTTATTTCCTGACCACAGCGAACACCCAGACCACAGGGTAGGGTCTCCAACGTTCACATCCATAACATGAATCTCCTGTGACTGCGACTTCCCCCGAAAACCCCTTTGCAATGGTGGAAAATATTGTACGTGCATGCATTTATTCACTGTACTTGAGTACAATTCCAATGTACTTTTTATATACTCCACTACATTTCTTTGACAGCTTTGGTTACTAATTATTTTGCAGATTTAGATTATCTAGATTTAGATATTAGAATATATAATTGATCAAATTATTAACCACATTTTTTATAAATTATTCGAAAATTGTAGAATAGTACGCTATTTTGAAATTGTGAAGCATAAAATAGGCCATAAGTGGTTCATAATAACAGTCCAATGATGGTAATAATGGTTCTGAAATGGGCATTCTGCATGTGTACATTAACTTTAACTTTTGCTAGTATAAGTCTATTTTGATACTAAGTAGGCAAGTAAGTATGTAAGCAACTAAAGCAAGTACGTATAGGTAAGATCTTCAACGCAGGACTTCTACTTGCAACAAAGTATATTAACGCTGTCGTCATTTTGGACGGGAACCCCTTTTGGTGTTTTAACTAAGCATTATGTTATACTTTAGCTATTGAAAAATAGCAGATCTACAAGCTCATAGCGTGCCACCGAGTGGCGCGCTACGAGCTTGTAGGTCTGCTATTTTTGAAAAATCGTGAAAATGCGGTGCAAATCTTTTAACATATATTCTTTCAGAATACTTATTTTTTATTTCAATTTTTTTACGTCAGGCCTAAATGGGTTAATTGCTCCTTTTACATTTTAAAATGTCAATACTTCTTCACTGGAACTAACCCTGACCCTAACCACTCACTTCCTCTGGACCTGGTCCATGCGGGCGGGCAGGCCCTCTGCGTGGGGCCCCGTCTGGCCCCGGAGCCTGTCCACCTCCTGCCGGAGCGCGCTGAGCTCCGGGCTGCGCGCCGACACCTCTCGCTGCAGCAGACGGCTCTCCCTCTCGGCCCTGCTCATGGTGTCGGGGTCCCCCCGCTAAGGAGGACTCTCGCATGGACAGCTCCACGGACTCCAGCCAGGCCTCCAGGCTGCCCAGAGCCTGCAGCACTTTTACAGCCTGGATAGGGAGAGAGAGAGAGAGACATATTATATTATAATACAACCAGTGTTGCTTTTATGGCAGCAAATTTAGATTTAGTTTTTAGTCATATAGTCTCTGGAATAGTTTTCACTTAGTTGTAGTCACATTTTAGTCACCTGGAATGTTTCAGTGTTAAGTCTAGTTTTAGTCGACTACATATAAGATTTTAGTCGACTAAATCTACAGTTGATTTAGTCGACTAAAATGTATTTTGGCGGGCCTTGATGCTGTCATAATAGCTGTGGAAAAAGGTAGTTGACGAACATTTTTCGTCTTAGTTTGGCGTCATTGTTGTAGTTTTCGGTGGTTAGTGAAACCCGCGGCGTGACGTCATTGTTGTAGTTTTCGGTGGTTAGTGAAACCCGCGGCGTGACGTCATTGTTGTAGTTTTCAGTGGTTAGTGAAACCCGCGGCGTGACGTCATTGTTGTAGTTTTTGGTGGTTAGTGAAACCCGCGGCGTGACGTCATTGTTGTAGTTTTTGGTGGTTAGTGAAACCCGCGGCGTGACGTCATTGTTGTAGTTTTCGGTGGTTAGTGAAACCCGCGGCGTGACGTCATTGTTGTAGTTTTCGGTGGTTAGTGAAACCCGCGGCGTGACGTCATTGTTGTAGTTTTTGGTGGTTAGTGAAACCCGCGGCGTGACGTCATTGTTGTAGTTTTCTGTGGTTAGTGAAACCCGCGGCGTGACGTCATTGTTGTAGTTTTTGGTGGTTAGTGAAACCCGCGGCGTGACGTCATTGTTGTAGTTTTCGGTGGTCACATCATCACCGAGTATGAAATGAATAGGCCTTCACATCGCACCACATTTTAGACTCTAAATCACTCACTGAGTAAAAGACAAAAGAGAAAGGCTGTTCATGAAGTTAAGTACGAAAAGTCCAATGAAGCACAAATTGGCAAGTTAAACACACTGAATACTCTGGAGGTAGACCCTGACCTGAATAACTTCTGTTCCAATAAAACACTTACTTATTCCCAGACTTAAATTTGGGGGGAATTTGCAGTCTCTTTCCATCCCATAATTAAATGATATGGCTGAGCAATTTATATGCTTTGGATCAACCATTTTTAAAGATAGGTCTACCTTACAGGCTTTGCCAATTAAGGTGGTAAAAAGCAAAGTAATTGAGCTCCTAAACTGGGAGTGTATATAGCTCAGGCCCCGAGCCACTATAACACCTTCAAATGAGGAATACCAGTCTAAGATTATCCGTCACACACCCATGAATTACTCAATTACACTCCAGCTTAACCCATTTTGGGCGGGAACCCCTTTTGGTGTTTTAAACATTATGTTATAATTTAGCTATTGAAAAATAGCAGATCTACAAGGCGCGCTACGAGCTTGTAGGTCTGCTATTTTTGAAAAGTTGTGAAAATGTGGCGCAAATCTTTGAATGTATATTCTTTCAGAGTGAGGGTTTTGAACTCAAATCTTTGCTTGGTACAACATATTTTCAGATGGGGGTCGGTGGCCAATTTCATATATTTTTAGGGGTCCTTGACATGAAAATGTTTGAGAATGGCTGACACATAGAAACAACATAGGGTTTTTCAGAAAACTGTCATTTGTAGAATCGTTCCCAGGTCAAAATGCGTTAAGAAATAAAGCAATTTACCTCATTATGACTTATGAGAAAAACTCCTATTCTGGGAAACTATGAGCCGGAGGACCTTACCCTGAAACCCAGCTCCTCTGAAGCCTGCAGAAAAACAGCATTCCTTTGGTGCCTGCGACGCAACTCTTCCCACAGGAGCTCCAGTTGGCCGAGGAACTCCTGGATCTTGGCGCTGCCGGGGTGCTGTGCTCGGATCAACCCACGGCCCTCCTGGGGGACAGAGAGAGAGGGTGCAGAAGGGCTGAGAACATGAGCCATGACTGAGAACTGATGGAATACATCATCTTTTCAACCAGTGGTCCAACCGGGGACCACTGTTGTTTTTGGCAGCATTTATTTCATTTATTTTTCTATCCCACGATTTTGCAACCCAGCTTTTTTTCACCCAGTGCCAATGAATTATGTAATGTAATCCTCTGCCAACCTGGGGGGGGGGGGGGCAGCGGACTGACCTCATGCTTCCTTCTATGCATGAGGAGTCACGCTATTCCGACCAGTTCCTTTCCCCTCCATCAGGCGCCCCGGCTGGCCAGGGGGAGGCAGTTTTAGAGACCAGGATTACTGCATGTGTTTTGTGAGGGTATCTACCCTAGGGGACACGAGGAGAACATGCAAACTCCACACAGAAACGCCCTTTCGACCCACAACGGGTATATTGGCAGTTCAAGTGGATATAGCTGAATGG
>NC_139704.1:31622232-31742232 GCF_964188405.1 Protomyctophum parallelum
AGACAGACAGTCCCTCTGCCCACAGAGAGACAGACAGTCCCTCTGCCCACAGAGAGACAGACAGTCCCTCTGCCCACAGAGAGACAGACAGCTCCCCTCTGCCCACAGAGAGACAGACAGCTCCCCTCTGCCCACAGAGAGACAGACAGCTCCCTCTGCCCACAGAGAGACAGACAGCTCCCCTCTGCCCACAGAGAGACAGACAGCTCCCCTCTGCCCACAGAGAGACAGACAGCTCCCCTCTGCCCACAGAGAGACAGACAGCTCCCCTCTGCCCACAGAGAGACAGACAGCTCCCCTCTGCCCACAGAGAGACAGACAGCTCCCCTCTGCCCACAGAGAGACAGACGGCTCCCCTCTGCCCACAGAGAGACAGACAGCTCCCCTCTGCCCACAGAGAGACAGACAGTCCCTCTGCCCACAGAGAGACAGACAGCTCCCCTCTGCCCACAGAGAGACAGACAGCTCCCCTCTGCCCACAGAGAGACAGACGGCTCCCCTCTGCCCACAGAGAGACAGACGGCTCCCCTCTGCCCACAGAGAGACAGACAGCTCCCCTCTGCCCACAGAGAGACAGACAGCTCCCCTCTGCCCACAGAGAGACAGACAGCTCCCCTCTGCCCACAGAGAGACAGACAGTTCCTCTCTGCCCACAGAGAGACAGACAGCTCCCCTCTGCCCACAGAGAGACAGACAGCTCCCTCTGCCCACAGAGAGACAGACAGCTCCCTCTGCCCACAGAGAGACAGACAGCTCCCTCTGCCCACAGAGAGACAGACAGCTCCCCTCTGCCCACAGAGAGACAGACAGCTCCCTCTGCCCACAGAGAGACAGACAGCTCCCTCTGCCCACAGAGAGACAGACAGCTCCCCTCTGCCCACAGAGAGACAGACGGCTCCCTCTGCCCACAGAGAGACAGACAGCTCCCTCTGCCCACAGAGAGACAGACAGCTCCCCTCTGCCCACAGAGAGACAGACAGCTCCCTCTGCCCACAGAGAGACAGACAGCTCCCCTCTGCCCACAGAGAGACAGACAGCTCCCCTCTGCCCACAGAGAGACAGACAGCTCCCCTCTGCCCACAGAGAGACAGACAGCTCCCTCTGCCCACAGAGAGACAGACAGCTCCCTCTGCCCACAGAGAGACAGACAGCTCCCTCTGCCCACAGAGAGACAGACAGCTCCCTCTGCCCACAGAGAGACAGACGGCTCTCTCTGCCCACAGAGAGACAGACAGCTCCCCTCTGCCCACAGAGAGACAGACAGCTCCCTCTGCCCACAGAGAGACAGACAGCTCCCCTCTGCCCACAGAGAGACAGACAGCTCCCCTCTGCCCACAGAGAGACAGACAGCTCCCTCTGCCCACAGAGAGACAGACAGCTCCCCTCTGCCCACAGAGAGACAGACAGCTCCCTCTGCCCACAGAGAGACAGACAGCTCCCCTCTGCCCACAGAGAGACAGACAGCTCCCCTCTGCCCACAGAGAGACAGACAGCTCCCCTCTGCCCACAGAGAGACAGACAGCTCCCTCTGCCCACAGAGAGACAGACAGCTCCCTCTGCCCACAGAGAGACAGACAGCTCCCTCTGCCCACAGAGAGACAGACAGCTCCCTCTGCCCACAGAGAGACAGACAGCTCCCTCTGCCCACAGAGAGACAGACGGCTCTCTCTGCCCACAGAGAGACAGACAGCTCCCCTCTGCCCACAGAGAGACAGACAGCTCCCTCTGCCCACAGAGAGACAGACAGCTCCCCTCTGCCCACAGAGAGACAGACAGCTCCCCTCTGCCCACAGAGAGACAGACAGCTCCCCTCTGCCCACAGAGAGACAGACAGCTCCCACAGCCCAGTCCAGAGAGACAGACAGCTCCCTCTCTGCCCACAGAGAGACAGACAGCTCCCACAGCCCAGTCCAGAGAGACAGACAGGCAAACCGCTGAGTCACAGTGACTGTATCCCACCAAGCCCAGCTACTGCACCATATAAAATGATATCAAACTGCGGGTGCTAAAATGTATCTTTCCTTAATTTTTATTACATGTTGTATCATTTTCTATAAATGGAGCCAATCCTTTATATAAAAGTTTAGGATAAATAATTTCTATAAATGATTGGGTTAGGACCTAGATGTAGGTCGAGGACAGCCGTTGGCAGTGAGACGTAGTCTCAGAATAGACGGGGGAGTCAGCGTTTCAGTGCAGTGTAGGACCAACCGTTCCCAGATCTATCAATCTGACCAAGTGTGCTGTTTTGTCTTTTTGTCCGTTTGTTTCTCTCTCCCTCTCTCTCTCTCTCTCTATCTCTCTCTGTATCTCTCTCTCTCTTTTATCAGGCCTAAGCCATCAAGATTATTCCTTCATCCTTCCCTCCTTCCCCAACACAATAGCAAAAGGACGTGTGTTGTGCCGAATCCCCCCCCCCCCCCGGTGTTCTCTCTCTCCCACCAATTGAACAGCTCGCTCTACCATTCCTGGTGCCCTGGCAGAGACTCAGACCACCCCCCAAAAAATCCCCCTCTTCTCCTCTTCGTCAACTGACACCTGCTGGGATGATCGCTCTTCATCACCTCTCACCTCTCCTTTTCTTCACCCTTTCCTATCCTGTTGACGGATCACTAACCCTGTTGTGCACTCTGTCGGGAGTCATTTCACTGCTTCTCTCTCACTCTCTCTCTTTCTGTCACTCTTCCTAGTGTCAATAATAACACATTGAAAATGTCACATTAACATTTCTCTCTTGAGGAACTCGCCCACTTTAATTCTCTCCATCTCTCTCTTGAGCACCCATTTGTACTTTTCACATGTATGTAGTAGATATATTTGACTAAATAGAACCGTGTTTAGGAGTTGGAATTGTATTCTGTTTGTTGGGGAGGGAAACGAGAGCTTTTGAAAGATGAGGATCGTTGTCTGACTATGATTGGAACCACAACTCCAGATGTCACTCCAAATCCCAGTTTGAGATGCTGTAGAAAGTTACACTCGCTAATAATAATGCCTAACGTTGTTTGGATATCATATCAAGACAAGTTATTACTGTACTGGTCTCAGACCAGTCTGTATGTGCATGTGCTGCTTGCATTGAGCAGCACTCTTGGCCCCGTTACTGGGTCAAGTCGCAGTGAGCATAGAAAGGGCCTCCAAATGGACTGGTTTACAGCTGACCAGCTGCCTTTAGTCATATTTAGTTAATTTCATAATTTGGAAAATGTGTTCAAATGCCTGAGATCAACGAGCTATACCGTAGTTCAAGAGGTACTGTATAGTTACAGAATGTCTTCTCTTTAACTTTTTTCTTTTCTATTTCTTTTAACAAAACATGTGTGGCCGGGTTAAGATATGTGAAAGGGTTGTGCATTGTGGGTCTCCCCCCCCCCCCCCCCCCCCCCCTAAACAAGCATTGGGTATTTTTTTGCTTTTATAAATTATTTTGTTAAGTTTAAATTTTATATGATTTATTTCAGTTTACATTTTTTTTTGTAATGTTTTTTTGGGGGTTTCTTGCGTGTATTTTATGGCTGAGTATTCTAGACATTACGGTTTTAAAACAGTACTAAAGCTTTTAGCCTCTATAAAAGGTTCTGACTGAAGTACATCAAACATTACGGTTTTAAAACGGTACTAAAGGTTTTAGCCTCTATAAAAGGTTCTAACTGAAGTACATCAGTTAGGCTTTGGCTGCCTGTCGGCGACATCGAAGAAAGCAAGACGTTATTATCAACCACATTCATTTATTCTCAACATGCTCTTATATCGGCTAGAACGCCTTTTCCTCAGACACACCGTTCGCACAGTACCTTGTAATGCACACCATGTAAAGGGTAGTCTGCAGTTACAACGGGAATGTGCAAACATTAGCAAAATGTTAAGTAAATAATTAAAATAAAGATCAAACTGGAGCACCCAAGGCCGCTGCTTTGAGAGTGCAACAATAATGGGTTTCAATATGAGCCTTTGCCTTGTCGTCGGTGTGGAAGTAGAATAGACAGTCTGTCGTATTACATTGCATAATTTTAATGTATACTCAGTCATACAACAGTGTCGCTCACCGGAAATAGCTCCAGAAGCTCAGATCTACAAGCTTGTGAGGCAGTGTTGATTTTGTCGACTAAAACTACGACGAAATTTTTTCGTCAACTAACTTTTCTTCACTGACAAACTAAATGGAAACTATGCTATGATGACTAAAAGTAAGACTAACAAATGAAAACTAGACTAAAATGTAGAAGTCATTTTCCACTTGGTTGCATGCTGAGAATAACCGATCTACAAGCTTGTAGATCGGCTATTCTCAGTGTAAAGTGTAAAATCAGCCATTACGACGGCATCAAGGTCTGCCGAAATGCATTTTATCACTAAAACATTTCAGATGACTAAAATGTGACTAAAACTAAATGAAAGTTTTATTCAAAAGACTATGACTAAACTAAAATCTAAATTTGCTGCCAAAAACAACACTGTTGTGAGGGTATATATATATATATATATATATATATAGATCTATTTTCAGCGATCGACACAGGCTTTACAATGGGATGTCAGTCTGGGTTCCACAGTAGTACTGGTGTGTGTTTGTGTATGTTTTGGTGGTACATGGTCCCACGTTACGGCTATAGATACTGTATTTTGAACACAAAGCTTAATGGAGTGTTGCCTGAACATTAGTCACTGTGGTCAAGCTTCTCCTATAACTTTACGCATCATAAAAGTACATATAGAGTGTGGACAGTTTTTTTCCCCTCAAGGTTCCAAATGTCATTGTCAAAATAGCTTTGAATGTAAAATTACTTTTAACATCATTGGAAGTGTAATTGTAGGTTGTGTTTATGGATTTGATAAGTGCATTCATTATTATATGGCATATCAGTATGTTACTCGCCTTGATTCACCATTCCTTGCAGTGAGTGGGCCTATACTGTTCTTCTAATGCAAACTCCAAACAATACGAGAGATATTAAAAAGAGACAATGTTCATCACGTAATTCTGACAATATTATTGTGTTTAGTGGAATGCTGATTATTTATTGCGCTGTCTGTTCTTGACATATATATATAGTGTGACTTGGGTTTTCCTGAATCAGACATTAACTAAATGGTAAAGTCTATTAAGCACTATCTTAGTAAGTAGGACTGCATTATATTTACCATTCTGCATTGTGAAGATGATTGCATCAACTCTTGTTGGTAGTCTCAAATAAAAGTTTTTCCATTTGTGAACTTTGATCTTTTCTCTGCCAGCTGATTATGCATGATCTCATAAAGACATTACAACATTTCTCTGTCGTCTGGCAGCTGCAGAAACCAGCCATGTCCGAAATATTAACTTTTCAGGAAATGACAGACAATACCGTCTCGTAAAAGTTGGTATGGTGACTGTAAATATCGGATACTTGAATGTGTCTTCACTTTATTACCCAAATACAATGGAGTTAGGAGGTCTTGATTCTAAATCTAATCAATGGATGGACAAACCACCTAACTCCACAAGTTGGAGTCGGGTGCTTTGACCCACAGTTTGAGGATCCAATGGAGTTGGGAGGTTTAGTCAGGAGTCAGCCTTTTTAATACTTTTCAATGGTTCAATATTTGCAAAACCCACACACAGATGTAAAGGGTGTTCAATAGCACTGATTTATTAAGCAAAATTAAAAAGTTGAATGTTTTCTGGCAGCAACAATTAATAACTACAAATAAAATAACCATTGGATTTTTTTTAGTTGAATTTTCGGTTTTTCATGTCATGAAAGCAGGGAATCATAGCTTCAAATTGACATTGGTTGTTCAGTTTGACCCCCCAGTTTTGGAGATTTGGCTTATGTCTTGCAGTGCAGAAAACGGCGAGTTGAGAAAACAGGCTTGAAAGGTTCACTTCTGTGGTCTCTAACATTACACAGACCTAGCTACATGTTATAAGCATTTATTTCATATTTACATGTCAATTTCAGCTCTGACACTTATTTCAGACATGCTCTAGTATGTGAAGAGTTTGCCTGTGCTATTAACTCATTTTGGGGGGGAAAAATATCGTTTTTCTCCTCGCGATGGGAGGCTCTCAGTCAAATCTGGTTACATTTGTTACCTAGTATCCATCTGCTGCACAATTGTGGACTCTTTTACTGTTTAACCCATTTTGGGTGCTTTAGCTGTTGAAAAATAGCAGATCTACAAGCTCATAGCGCGCCACCGAGTGGCGCGCTACGAGCTTGTAGGTCTGCTATTTTTGAAAAATGGAAGAACGACTGACATAGAAACATAGCTTTTTCAGAAAACTGTCAGGATGTAGAAGACATTTTTAGAATCTGATCTCAGGTCAGAATGGGTTAATGTTCTGTCTTGGCTTCTGAGCCCCCTAGTGGTGCATCAGTCACATTGCACCTGTAAGTGTAAACTCCACCGTCATAGTCTGTATATTTAACAGTGTGACACACGTCCTGTCCAAAGTCTCTCTCAAATCTCTCTCCGCTATATCAGGACGGGAACCCCTTTTGGTGTTTTAAGCATTATGTTATACTTTAGCTGTTGAAAAAGCAGATCTTACGAGCTTGTAGTGAAATTGTGGCGCAAATCTTTCAGAGCGGATATTTTTAACTCAAATCTTTGCTTCTAGGGGCCCCTGGAACAACATATTTTCAGATGGGGGTCGCGGCCAATTACATGTATTTTGTATGTAATAAGGGCTCATAATGTAATAATTTAAATGTAATTTCACAATAAAAAAAAAACACAGATCTACAAGCTCATGGCGCACTATGAGCTTGTAGATCTGCTATTTTCCTCATGGTCCTAAATGGGTTAAATCACCAATTACTTAACCCATTCAGGACCCTGGAACAACATATTTTCAGATGGTGGGGGTTGGGGGGGGGGGGGGTCCTTGACATGAAAAGGGTTGAGCACCACTAACCTAGAAACACGAGGTTTTTCATAAAACTGATTTAGAAGGCATTTGTAGAATCGTCCTCAGGTCTAAATGGGTTATTCATAGATTATGGCCCATGGTCTCTGCATTAGCCACAGTATACTATAGTTGGACAACGGAGGCTTCTTGTCTGTCTCGTATGAGATGACAGACCTGACCTTGTCATAGATGACTGACCGACCCCTGGTCATACTCCGTAAACTAGTTACTTGTTAAGTAAAAAACCTGCTGTCTGAAATGCACTGAGCCGTGACGGTAACAGATGTTTTTTTGGCAGTGGTGCAAATTAAGTATATTTACTAAAGTACTGTACTTTACACTTTTGAGGCACTTTTTACTACTTTACTGGAGTACTTTTACTTATACTCCACTACATCTCAGAGGAGTATAAGAATTAAGCAATATCGGCAAGTTAGCTGACGCGCGACGGGGTGTTTAAAAAAAGGGTTTATGTTTGACACATCCGGCGTCACCATGGGAACCAAAAATGGATGGGAACCCGCCGCCGACGGCTGTTTCCTTAACAGTTTTGACAGCTACGGCGATTGCGTCATAGCCGCCGTACTTCCGCCTAGCGGAGCCGTCCTGAAAACAGTCATTGCTTAAAGTCCCTAGTGTCGCCAGAAGGCAGGTGGAACAAATACTGGGGAATCCCTGGAACAACATATTTTCAGATGGGGGTCGGTGGCCAATTACATATAGTTTTTGGGAGTCCTTGACATGAAATATTGAGCACCACTGATACATATATTTCAGAAGACTGTCAGAATTAAATTTTAATTTCGTCGTCAGGTCTAAATAGGTTTAAGCACAAAATTACTTTTTCCACCACTGCATCTTGGATGGATGGATAGATGGATGTTCTCATGTTTATAAATGACACTCACGCTTTCTGTGGTAATCTTTATGGAGTGAACAAAATGTGGTCATGGGTTGATAATTATATAATTAGGCCTGGAGACATGTCGTCATAACGAGAGCTCTTGGACAGATTGTCTATCAGTCACAGCCGAGTCACTGTCACTAAGGTCCGATTCATACTCCTATTTTACCGCTGTTTTACTCCTATTTTACTTTATTTTACTCCTATTTTACAGCTGTTTTACTCCTATTTTACTTTATTTTACCGCTATTTTCAGTATATTTCAGTAGCACCGAAGAGCCGACTTTAGGACGGTACCCCCCCCCCCCCCCGAACCTCAAATGACGTCACATTGTAGGCTCTACAGAGCCGAACCGACTTTTATTCGGCTCTAAAATAGGAGTATGAATCGGCCCTTAGTCACTTGAATCCTAAATGATGGTGGTACATTAAAAGGATCATTAATAACTGAATGTGTTAATTGCTTTGCATGTCATTAAAAGAACGTGCCAAGCATTCACACATTCAGCATGTTGCAGTAATTCTGGCTGTAACATTTAATGGATGTGCTCAGATGTGTGTATATAAATGACTGAGGGTGTGTTCGGATATTCGCACATGTTCTCATAACACCTTCCTGTAACATTGAAAGGTAATTCTTATTAACATTAGCCTCTACCTGCTGTGGGTCTACACGTGTGTGTGTGTGTGTGTAATAATGAAGCTCAAAGGACTAATTTCTCTGCTGGGGAAAGAGAGCTCGAGACAGCGCCGTGACACACACACACACACACTGGAACAGTGTTGATTTCGTCGACTAAAACTAAGACGAAAAATTTTGTCGACTACCTTTTTCGACTGACGAAAACTAAATGGAAACTAAATAAAAACTAAGCTATGACGACTAAGACTACATATATTGACAAATTTGTCAACAAATAAAAACTAGACTAGTTAGGAAGGGACTAGTGGACAAGAGATCCAGTCATTTTACACTTGGTTGCATGCTGAAAATAGCCGATCTACAAGCTCACAACACTTGTAGATCGGCTATTTTCAGCAAGTGAAAAAACATTATGACGGCATCAAGGCCTGACAAAATACATTTTAGTCGACTAAATCAGCTGTAGATTTAGTCGACTAAAACTAGACTAACACTAAAACATTCCAGGTGACTAAAATGTGACTAAAACTAAAATAAAATAATTCTGCCAAAAACAACACTGACAACTCTGGACAACCCACCAAATTTTCGAACGACAACGCACCGAGTCAGTGCACTAAGTAAACTTTGTATTAAAAAGTATTGTTGTTTTGTTCAAAGTCCAGAGACAGCAGAGTTTATTATCAGTGCATTATGTCTCCAGGACGGCAGTGGAGCGCTGCAGCGAAGCGGCTCTCTGGGCAAGCTGAGGGACGTGTTGCGCAGGAGCAGCGAACTGCTGGTGAAGAAGCTTCAAGGCAACGGACCTCCTGAACCGCGGCCCACCAAGTAAGACCTGAAGACCACCAGAGTAGAGCGCCCAAGTCCTGACGGCACTCGTCGCTCGTCCCCCTCCATTCCCCTGGTTCAACGGAAGTAATTTCTCTATGGAGAATAACATTGGGTCATCTTAAAAGCGTTTAATATATAATAAGCGTTGTGGTCCAAAAATAAACAAGCTGTCTCTGCGTTATTGCCAGGGAGGTGTCTCTGTATCGTTATATTGTCAGGGAGGTGTCTCTGTATCGTTATATTGTCAGGGAAGTGTCTCTGTATCGTTTGCGACAGTCAGTCACTCATATATGATACAGTCTGTTTCTAGCGAAAATGTAACTAATTCAGTAGCAGTAACAATAGCGTTTTCTCTCAGTCAGTTGATTCTTCATATCCGTATGAGTGAAACGGCCTGGATGTTTTGTTTATTTTTCAAACAAAGTTCTTATATGAGGCGATCTAAATGCAAATGCAAATAAAAAGTACATGAACCAGTGGACCTCTACCGATATTGACGTCAGACTTCGGTGCTCTATATCAATGTGGAGCAGAAAGAGAAGTTGATATTATTTATCACAATTTCCTGTTTACTAAAAGAAAGTACATGTTGGGGAACACGGTATCATTCTCAGCCAGTTAGTGCAAAGCACCTGAGTTTGAGTCTGGCATGGTATCCATAGTCTGGAATGGTATCCCATAGTCTGGCATGGTATCCCATAGTCTAGCATGGTATCCTGTTGTATGTCTCTACACTTACAAATATAAAATGCCCCAAAATCTTCTTTAAAGAGGTCTGTGTGATGGAGGAACTGTGTCATGAAATCAGTATCAATTTGAATGTAGATTTTTGATTTTGATTTTTTATTTAAGTGTCATGCTTCCGAAGAAGCCCAGCCCATATGGACTTACAGGACACTTTTTACAGTTTACATAAACAATGACAATAAACCCACATGACAGTTTGCAAACAATGATCAAGTGAATACCAAACTGACTAATACACCCCAGATCCTTACGTGTTTTCTCACTAATCCTACAATTTATTTATCTTTTAGCTTTGATACAGTATGCTGTGATGAGCACATGTCCAGAAATAAGCCACCATTTTTGGTGTTTTAACTAGGCATTGTTATACTTTAGCTATTGTAAAATAGCAGATCTACAAGCTCATAGTGTGCCACCGCGCTACGAGGTCTTGTAGGTCTGCTATTTTTGATTTTTCTTTTTTTTTTATCTCGACGTCAGGCCTAAATGGGTTAATGCCAACCATGCACCATTGCACTACACACCGTCTCAAGTGCAACTCACTGTATAAAAACCATCAGTTCTTAACACTTTACTCTTTGGTGTTCAACAGCATGAAGAGAGCTGCCTCTTTAAATTACTTGAACAAGACCAGCGACGACCCGTTCCAGGTGAGACCCAGCTGCTACTCAGAATACAGTGTATTATACAAGAGGTCGTTTCGAGGAAGCAATCTGATGGCTAGGCTAGCTAGTTTCTTGGGACATTTGTGGTCGTAGTGACTACATCTGTCATAAAAAAAAAGAAATCAGCGATTTTCTTAGTTTTAAGGGTAACTGTATAATTAAGCAATATTATCAGTGATGCTTGCGGAACTCGACTTCGTCTCGTTCCTTACCGCATCACTGTCGTGGCAATAATCTCGCGTAATATTGCTTAATTATACAACAGGTCGTTTCGAGGAAGCAATCTGATTGGTTAAAACAGCCATCTTAGCCGTGCTTCAAACCAGCATCATTGAACGGCTAATCAAAACAAATAATTCAGCCTCTCTGTTCTCCCAGAGCACAGCAAACTCGGTGGCTAGGCTAGCTAGTTTCTTGGGAGATTTGTGGTCGTGGTGGCTACATCCGTGATTAAAAATATATGTTTTTTTTCAGTGATTTTCTTAAACCTGTTGTATAATTGCAATATTACACTCGAGGGGGGTGGTTTAACACACTTCTGCGTTGCTGCCAGAACTCGCCCACAGGGCGAGTTCCGGCAGCAACGCAGAAGTGCATTAATGACGTTAAACCACACCCTCAAGTGTAATATTGCTTAATTTGAAACCTTGAAAGTGAACATTTTAAATACTTTTGAATTGTGAAAGAGTTTGAGAACCACGGTTTCCGAAGGCCTTTTGTAGAATCTGCCTCAGGTCTTAATGTGTATTATTATCAGGGGGGCAGTCAGCCAGATATTTCGTGAAGCCTCATTTGAAATCGGTAGTTCATATAATGGCCTGTTGTGGCGCTGGACTGGACCCAAAAAGCCCCATAGCTCCATAGAGGCCCATGTATTTTGGCCCAACTTCACCTAGACTGTATTACCTTAATAAACATGGTCATGAATACTTTCTTCTTCCAGTCACTAGTTTAAAGTCTCATTTCTAATGTCATAATATTCTTTTTGGAAAATTATGGTCCCATTAATTAAAAAAATGACCATAAAGAAAAAAAAACATCGCGTATGTTCTGAGGGGCGTGGCTACCGTTACAGTCTATGATCGGGATTCCCCTCCCACTCGAGTCAAAATAAAAACCAACGGAGAAGAAGGGGGGAAGTCCCGCCTCGTTGTCTGGGCAGCCAATGGCCACCTGGTCCAAAACGGAGCCAGCCAATGGCCAGCTGGTACCAAACGGATCTAGAAAGATGGCGACTTACATCAGGAATTACCATATTATTACAGGCTTCATTTTACGTTCATGTTAGACCCGGCGAACGCTTTGTCCATATTTTTTACAGTCTATGATTATTATACGACGAGTTATTTCAAGGAAGCATTCTGATTGTTGAAACATCTACTGTAGCCGTGCTTCAAACGAGCATGATGGAATGCCTAATCTAATTCTTTAGGATCCTGCACCCGTTAAAATGTGTGGATGTGCGTGCACCTCTTGACCATTACCGGAACGCCTAATCAAAACGCAAAACTCTGCTGTGCTGAGTCTCGCTGCTCTCCCAGAGAGGGTTGCTACTAGTCTAGCGATTTTCTAGGGATATTTCTGGTAGTAGTGGCTGCATCTGTCATTAAAGAAATATGATATTTTTTAGCAAATATGTTAGTTATACTGAAATTGAGTTTTCTTTTTTTCCTTTTTTTTTTTTTAGTGGTATAATTATTTTTTTAATTGCAATATTACACTCGAGTGTCGCGCTTTACCGCCATTAATGGCGCTTCTGCGCTGCTTACGGAACTCCCCTGTCGGCTTGTTCCTGCAGCAACGCAGAAGGTGCCAGTAATGACGGTAAAGCACCAATATTGGTTCATTCTACCGGGCCCTTTCACTAACCACGTGCTTGTTGCCCTCCGTATCTTCTCTTTGTCTGTCAGACCCGGGGGAGTGGCGGCTGCGGTGGTGGTGGTGGTGGCGGCGGCGGCGGCGGCGGTAGGCTGAGGGAGAGTCGGGGTCTGAGCTCCAGTACGGTGGATCTGTACAGTACTGGAAACTGAGTACCGTGTGTGAAAACACAGCCTCAGATACCATCACAACTAGCCCCAAAGACCCCCCCCCCCCCCACACACACACACACACAAACGGTTCATCAATGATAACCACCGCTCGTGTCAGAGACACGGCCATACCACCCCTCAGCCATTTGATCCAAAGACCCATTCCATTCAGAGTTCAGACGAGTCGCACAGCACCACGCTCCTTGTACAATATATATATATATATATATATATATTACTTTTCTTTCTTTCTTTTTTTTTCTTTTGTCAGGATTGTGTGTTTGTTTTGCTTCACAGATACTTTCCATTTCATTTATTTTTGAATTGTAACGTATCGGGTCATTAGGACCAAGCTAGAACGGCCTCGTTTGTGCCTCGTAAAGTGATGTTGAACTTTGGTGGTAGATAAATAAGATCAAATACTGGCAGTCACCTTTTCAGTTGCTCCTTAACTCTATCTCTACCGCTAGCTGTTAGCGCAAACCCCCGTTCCAGGGGCCAGCATACGCGTTCACTTTAAAAGACAGTCCCCACGCGCCCTGTCGCCCTCGCTACACACACTCTAGTATCATTGGAACACACGCACACTTTTCCTTCCAGGTGTACCTCTCGTCAGAAGCTTTTACATGGCGGCAGCGTCGCGGTACAAATTAAATCCGAAAAGTGTATGGCAGAAAATCCGCCAAGGACAGCGATCCTAGAATCCGACTTATGGAGGTTTGAAAAGCCTCCTTTCAACTGCTTTGCACTGTGAATATATTTTCAATACCATAGTTGGAACGGTGAGGCGTTGCTATTAACCTGACTCCGCCAGATTGCGGCAGTATTGAGTTCACCAGTTCCCCCCTCTCCCTGCTGGCAGAATGCAAATGTTGTAAAGCAGGGGGAGTGGTTTCACCAGGCTACTTTGCTATAGGAACCGGACCAATGTTAAAAGCTTCCGTAGGATCGTACCATTATATAGACTGAGTATACGTTGGGGTACGTATATATATGGACGTGGGATATGACGCCACCTAGCGTCGACGTCCGTACGGACTTGGGGGGGAAAAAACTAGTTAAGTGGGGGAAAAGGAATAATAGTTCACTCTCTATATATCGCCTTTATCCTAAGTGCTTTATAATGTGTGTTACATTCAGTCATTCACACACACGCATTCACCAACGGCAGAGGAAGCCATTCAAGGCACCAACCTGCTCATCGAGATTCAGCGCCTTGCTCAACTACACCGGGCGTCGAAACGAAAACCTTCCATTTCACAGGCGTTCTTTAACAATATCTAGACTTCTGTCGTCGCCAGCAAGCGATAGCGACACAACCCAAGGTTCTGTCAAAGTTCAACATTATTTTCAAGCAACAAGAATTAAACGTACCTCGTTTCTTCTCAACCTCATGAAATCACTGATACTCTGTGGTTTTAGTTATCAGTGGAATATATTGCCATTGTTGTGCTGTTCTGTAACTTGTCATTGCTTTTTTGTTTTTTTGGGGGGGGCTTTGTTGGGATGTTATTCCAAATAATGCTCTTGTCTTCCTGTGCCATTTGTTGTTTTAACAGTGCTGATTGTTTTTAATCATGAATAGAAACTGTTAAACAGAAATGTAAAAGAAACATATTTTTCCCTTACATGACAGAGAATAGTTGAGTGGAGTTGAATGACATTGTAAACTTAATGAAAGCTAATCACACTTTGTAAATGGAAAAGAAATCTTTATTTAGTTTATTTCTCATTCTATTGATTATTTTGCCTGTTGAGATTTCTATCAAGGTAAAAAAAAGAAAAGTAAACCGTTTGTTAAACTTTGGGAAACGGTGTGAAATGCTTTCCCTTCTGGAATCAGTTTGTGATTTAAAAAAATACATTATTTTTTACTTGTAACTTGTATTATTTTTGAACAGGTTGTTACCACTTTTGTTCAACACACGGGCAGTGTGGGTTTAATGATCTGTAGCTGGTCCTTCAGTCCTCTTTCCACAACAGAGGGCAGGGCTGTCAGAGCTTATGCTGAACAAACACATTGCTTTTGTTCATGGTAACCTGAAAGATGAAGTGGAACGTGTCTCAGTGCTGCCATCTGCTGTCATCTGGTGACATGCAAAACTGCAGGGCTGATGGAAGTAAAAATGTTAAAGGCTGTGGAGTCCATGTAGAGCAGAGGTCTTCAACAGGGGGACCGCGACCCCTAAGGAGGTCCGTAGAGTTAAAAACAGGTCAGGGGGTTCATCAAATCTTTGTGCGAAAGGATCTATTTGTACTTTATTTTTATTTTATTTTTTACATGAACCCATTTTGACCTGAGATCAGATTCTAAAAATGTCTTCTACATCCTGACAGTTTTCTGAAAAAGCTTATGTTTCTATGTCAGTGGTTCTTTGATTTTTAAAAAATAGCAGACCTACAAGCTCGTAGTGCGCCACTCGGTGGCGCGCTATGAGCTCGTAGATCTGCTATTTTTCAATAGCTAAAGCATAACATAATGCTAACACCAAAAGGGGTTCCCGCACTTGAACCCTGAGGAGAACTTTAGGCAGAAATAGCAAGGTGTTGTGAGATTGCCGAGGTTTGGTGTACGGGGGGGAAGAAAAGAGAGTGAAGTACAGAGGTGAAAGGTCACGTTTACTAAGGATTGTCTCATCTTAGGGGTCCTTCCTTTGGCCTGGAAAACGTTGAAGACCCCTGCCTTAGAGGGCTACTTCCTCCATGGCTTTTACATGTTAAAGTCTGTTCCGACTTAAGAGTACAATACAGTTCTTGATAATATTGTATTTGAATGACTCATTTCAAGCTGTAAACTGTAAATCATGAATTTTGCACAACTAATGTCTCTACTATTATAGATTACACGTTAATAGAGAAACTTCTCAAAACAACTGGAATGTCGATTATCTTTCTAGTTTTACATTGTAGATTTTATTTTGTACAGAATAGCATGATCATAGAATCTAATTGTATGTTACAACAAATCTTGCAAGTCCTGATTTTTGTTTTGTTTTTTTTGGCAGAGAATTGTTGTTGGTGATATTTCTGCATCTGTTTTATTATATAATATTAGTCTTCTTACGGTCTGTAAATCATGACTATTTTTCTTTTGAAAATAAAACCAAACATTTTTCTTACTCACTGAGTCTGAGTGATATTAAATTGTTGTAAATGAATATATACATACACGCATTTGACATAACACAAACAACAAGACAATTTACATACATAAAGACAAGAGCAATATCCACCGCTTAGATTATCCTGTGGCTAATACAACTCCTGATTAAACCCTTTTCTATTTATTAAAGAGCTGGAGAGACAGGAATATTCCTGTTACTGAACACACACTATAGCAATTATTACTGTCACAATAACTTTGTAATGCTACTGATGTTATGTTAGACTATATTTACATCAATATGTCTGGGTCCCCACCTACTCGCTCAGGGTTGACGTGTCACACCTGCAGTGATGGGAGGGGCACCAGAATGTGGTGTTTTGATTGGTTAATGGGGGCACTCCCTTAGTATAAAAGTGTATGTTTTGTGTACACATGACCTGATGAAGATCAAATAGATCGAAACGTCGTTAGTATTTCAATAAAGAACGTCTTTCTTATACCTGTGGTGTGCGGGCTCCATCCAATACCTACACCAGTTGTGATGCAACATAGTTTGCTGTGACCGTTGTGAATAATGGGTGGTGTGGTCTTTGCCAAGACGGTGGATTGTGGCCCATGCCTTCCTGCTGTTATTTGTCATTTTGGTGTTCTCTATATCTTTTCGTCCTGGGCATGACGTTAAACTGTTCCGTTTAAGAGGACCGGCGACCCTCGAATGTAAACAGCCACGAAAGGAAACTATGTGTGTGTGAGGTGTTCTCTATGGGTTGGGTTTCAGGGGGTTGTATTGTAGTAGCTTGACATTTCTTGGAGGGCACTTTCAAGGACAGACTCAATCTTCTGGAAGTCTGCTTGTTGGGTCGTAATGCAGAGGTCGTCGGCGTAGATGAAACGCTGGCATTGGGTAGTGGCTGGTCGTTTGTGTAGATATTGAAAAGGAGGGGGGCGAGCACGCTACCTTGTGGGAGGCCGTTCTTTTGGGCTTTCCATTTACCCCTCTGGTCATTTAACTGGACATAGAAACGCCTGTAGTTGAGGAGGCTTTTCCTGACCATTGTGCGGTGTTGGACAGTGTCGTAGGCAGCAGAGAGATCTCTGAATGCTGCTCCAGTTATTTGTTTTCCCTCAAACCCATTCTCAATGTGTTGGGTGAGGTTGAGCTATGTCCAGCACAGGAGCGGCCGGGACGGAAACCAGCTTGGTCTTTAGTCAGCTTGGTGTTTATGAGTGGCAACGAGGCGTTGGAGTAGCAGCCTCTCATAGAGCTTGTAGGACAGGTGATGCAGAGGAGGGACATGGGTCGGTTTGGGGATAATGGGTCTTTGCCAGGTTTAGGGATTGCAACCACTTTGGCCTTTTTCCAGACAGAAGGGATGGTTTTCTGTGCTATGCATGTGTTCAACATCCCCACAAGCCAGGTCTTTCCGTTAGGTCCCAGGTGCTGTATCATTTCTGCCAGTAGGTCATCAATCCCTGCTGCTTTTCCGGGTTTCAACTTTCCCATTGCAGTTTCAAGTTCTTCTAGGTCGAAGGGTTTGGTTTGAGGGCTGGCTGATTGTGGTTGGTCTGATACCACTGTGCGATGGTATTCTCCTGTGGGTCGGTGGCGGTCTTGGTCACAACTGGTGGCCAACAGTCATAACCAACACCGCCACCGACCCACATAGAATACCATCGCACAGTGGTATCAGACCAACCACAATCAGCCAGCCCTCAAACCAAACCCTTCGACCTAGAAGAACTCGAAACTGCAATGGGAAAGTTGAAACCCGGAAAAGCAGCAGGGATTGATGACATACTGGCAGAAATGATACAGCACCTGGGACCTAACGCAAATACCTGGCTTGTGGGGATGCTGAACACATGCATAGCACATAAAACCATCCCTTCTGTCTGGAAAAAGGCCAAAGTGGTTGCAATCCCTAAACCTGGCAAAGACCCATTATCCCTGAAGAGCTACCAACCCATTTCCCTCCTCTGCATCACCTACAAGCTATATGAGAGACACTAACATTTCTGAACAGACTATATTTACAACAATATGTCTGGGTCCCCACCTACTCACTCAGGGTTGACGTGTCACACCTGCAGTGATGGGAGGGGCACCAAAATGTGGTGTTTTGATTGGTTAATGGGGGCACTCCCTTAGTATAAAATGTATGTTTTGTGTTCATGACCTGATGAAGATCAGAACGTCTTTCTTATACCTGTTGTGTGCAGGCTCCATCCAATACCTACACCAGTTGTGATGCAACAGAGTTTGCTGTGACCGTTGTGAATTATGGGTGGTTTGGTCTTTGCCAAGACGGTGGATTGTGGCCCATGCCTTCCTGCTGTTATTTGTCATGTTTGTGTTCTCTATATCTTTTCGTCCTGGGCATGACGTTAAACTGTTCCGTTCGAGAGGACCGGCGACCCTCGAATGTAAACAGCCACGAAAGGAAACTATGTCTGTGTGAGGTGTTCTCTATCATTTCATTCCAGACTTTCCTTCGTTCATCCCGAACTTCACTGTCTATCTCCTGTGTTCTCCATTCATCTTGAGCGATGCACAGTCGTCTGATGTGCGGGGTGAGGTGCCGGCTAGCGCATAAAGGCACGGGACAGGTGTTGTCTTGACGCATCCCGTGATGATGCGACAGGTGTCATTTAGGGCTGTGTCGACCAATTTGGTGTGACGTGATCGGCTCCAGCTTGAGCAGGCATACTCTGCTGTAGAGAAAGACAGGGCCATGGCAGTTGCACGGATTGTTTGTGGGTCTGCGCCCCACTTGGAGTTCACTAGTTTTCACAGGATGTTATTGTGGGTGTTGACCGTGGCTTTTGTGTTCTCCAGGTGTTTTTTGAAGAAGAGTGTTCTGTCCAGTGTAACTCCATGATACATGGGGTGGGTATGGTTGGAGAGTTTGTGACCATCCCAAGTGACGCTCAGTTCTTTTTTCGCGTCTCGGTTCCTCAGGTGGAAGCTGCATAGTTGGGTTTGTGTGTGTCTTTCTTTTTCTCTCTTTCTTTCTTAGGACGGAGATCAAGGTAGACGCCAATGGAAGGCTCAACACAAACCGATGCCCCTAGAGATCCATCCCAAAGCTTCCCTCAGGGAGCCCAGCAAGCCAGCTAGCCAGCGAGCCTGCCCAGTCAGCCAACGCAGCCAGTCAGCTCCGCCAGTCAGCCAGTGTAGAAAGTCAGGCTGCCAAGCCAGAGCATATCAGCCTTGCAGTCAGCCATTGCAGCCATACCAGCCTTGCTCAGTCAGCTCAGCCAGGCCTCTCTCGAGGCCTGGCTCTCTGTCTGCCTGGCCCGGTCTGCCCTGCCCTGCCATGCAGCAACAGAACCAGCCTTTCTGGCAAGCCAGCCAGCTCAGAATGCGAGCTGAGCAAGCCAGTGCAGCAACAAGCCCAGACTAGGTTACTGCAGCCTTACTGTGCAGCCACAGCCACTCAGCCAGATCAGCAGGAGCAAGCCAGGCTCCAACCCTTGCAGCGCAGCCTTAGGCCGGATAGTCCCCCTGCCTGCACTTTGTTGCCTTCCTGGCCTGTCTGCCTGCCTAGGCGCCTCGGTCTTCCTGTCTGTCTGCCTTGGCCTGCCGGTCTGAAACTGGTTAAGACTAACTGCGTGCTTGCCAGCTGCGCTGGCTTGCTGAGCTCGTATTCTGAGCTGGCTGGCTTGCCAGCAAGGCTGGTTCTGTTGCTGCAAGGCAGGGCGGGGCAGACCGGGCCAGGCAGACAGAGAGCCAGGCTTCGAGAGAGGCCTGGCTGAGCTGACTGAGCAAGGCTGGTATGGCTACAATGGTTGACTGCAAGGGCTGATGTGCGTTGGCTTGGCAGCCTGACTTTCTACACTGGCTGACTGGCGGAGCTGGCTGGCTGCGTTGGCTGACTGAGCGGGCTTGCTGTCTAGCTGGCTTCCTGGGCTCCCTGAGGGAAGCTTTGGGATGAATCTCTAGGGGCGTCGGCTTGTGTTGAGCCTTCCAACGACGTCTACCTTGATCTTCGTCCTAAGAAAGAAAGACAGAAAAAGAAAGACACACACAAACTCAACTACGCAGCTTCCACATGAGGAAGGCAGGCAGGAAGGCAGGCAGGCACGCACAAGCTGTCTGCGTGCTTGCTTCGCCCTCCAGTTGCTGCTCCAGTTATTTGTTTTCCCTCAAACCCATCCTCAATGTGTTGGGTGAGGTTGAGCTCTGTCCAGCACAGGAGCGGCCGGGACGGAAACCAGCTTGGTCTTTAGTCAGCTTGGTGTCTGAGTGGCATGAGGCGTTGGAGTAGCAGCCTCTCTTGTAGGTGATGCAGAGGAGGGAAAAATGGGTTGGTAGCTCTTTGGGGATGATGGGTTTGGGGATTGCAACCACTTTGGCCTTTCTCCAGACAGAAGGGATGGTTTTCTGTGCCATGCATGTATTCAGCATCCCCACGAGCCAGGTCTTTGCGTTAGGTTCCAGGTGCTGTATAATTTCTGCCAGTATGTCATCAATCCCTGCTGCTTTTACGGGTTTCAACTTTCCCATTGCAGTTTCGAGTTCTTCTAGGTCGAAGGGTTTGGTTTGAGGGCTGTCTGATTGTGGTTGGTCTGATACCACTGTGCGATGGTATTCTCCTGTGGGTTGGCGGCGGTGTTGGTTACGACTGTTGGCCACCAATTGTGATGCAACAGAGTTCGCTGTGACCGTTGTGAATTATGGGTGGCTCCCAGAGGTCCTTGATCCCCATGGGGTCCAACAGTGGTCATAAAAGCGTGCACACACACATGCACACATGCACCTACACACGCACAGGCGCACATGCGTATGCACACCTGGACCTGTAAATGAACAACAACACAAAAACTTAGGCACTGGTGTTGGACTTCTGGTTTACCGGAACGGGGTTCAACTCCCTGCAGTGCCCTGCTCAATGTGTTGTATTTACATGGTTCATTGTCCATTACTTAGGCCATTAGTTTAATAAGGTGACGATATGATATATATGATATGGTACTTTATTGTCAGTTCACATTGAAATGTATCTTGCAACACAGCAGCCAAGTATGCAGAACACATACACGCGAAATGATGAAAAACGAGGATTTTCTTATCTTCAAAAATTCAAAAAACATGGGCTATAACCCATCGTTTTTTTCATTTTTTCATTTTTTGTTAAATCCTCAAAAATGATGAAAAACGGCGTGCTATAGTATGCCGTACCATATGGGCTATAGCCCATGGTCCAAAATGATGAAAAACGAGGATTTTTATTTTTTTCAAAATTTCAAAAAACATGGGCTATAACCCATCGTTTTTTTCATTTTTTCATTTTTTTCAAATCCTCAAAAATGATGAAAAACGGCGTGCTATAGTATGCCTTACGATATGGGCTATAGCCCATGGTCCAAAATGATGAAAAACGAGGATTTTAATTTTTTTCAAAATTTCAAAAAACATGGGCTATAACCCATCGTTTTTTTCATTATTTCATTTTTTGTCAAATCCTCAAAAATGATGAAAAACGGCGTGCTATAGTATGCCTTACGATATGGGCTATAGCCCATGGTCCAAAATGATGAAAAACGAGGATTTTTATTTTTTTCAAAATTTCAAAAAACATGGGCTATAACCCATCGTTTTTTTAATTTTTTAATTTTTTTCAAATCCTCAAAAATGATGAAAAACGGCGTGCTATAGTATGCCTTACGATATGGGCTATAGCCCATGGTCCAAAATGATGAAAAACGAGGATTTTAATTTTTTTCAAAATTTCAAAAAACATGGGCTATAACCCATCGTTTTTTTCATTATTTCATTTTTTGTCAAATCCTCAAAAATGATGAAAAATGGCGTGCTATAGTATGCCGTACCATAATATGGGCTATAGCCCATGGTCCAAAATGATGAAAAACAAGGATTTTTTTTTTTTTTCAAAATTTCAAAAAACATGGGCTATAACCCATCGTTTTTTTCATTTTTTCATTTTTTTCAAATCCTCAAAAATGATGAAAAACGGCGTGCTATAGTATGCCTTACGATATGGGCTATAGCCCATGGTCCAAAATGATGAAAAACGAGGATTTTTATTTTTTTCAAAATTTCAAAAAACATGGGCTATAACCCATCGTTTTTTTCATTTTTTTCAAATCCTCAAAAATGATGAAAAACGGCGTGCTATAGTATGCCGTACGATATGGGCTATAGCCCATGGTCCAAAATGATGAAAAACAAGGATTTTTATTTTTTTCAAAATTTCAAAAAACATGGGCTATAACCCATCGTTTTTTTCATTTTTTCATTTTTTGTCAAATCCTCAAAAATGATGAAAAATGGCGTGCTATAGTATGCCGTACCATATGGGCTATAGCCCATGGTCCAAAATGATGAAAAACGAGGATTTTCATTTTTTTCAAAATTTCAAAAAACATGGGCTATAACCCATCGTTTTTTTCATTTTTTCATTTTTTTCAAATCCTCAAAAATGATGAAAAACGGCGTGCTATAGTATGCCTTACGATATGGGCTATAGCCCATGGTCCAAAATGATGAAAAACGAGGATTTTTATTTTTTTCAAAATTTCAAAAAACATGGGCTATAACCCATCGTTTTTTTTCATTTTTTCATTTTTTTCAAATCCTCAAAAATGATGAAAAACGGCGTGCTATAGTATGCCGTACCATATGGGCTATAGCCCATGGTCCAAAATGATGAAAAACGAGGATTTTTATTTTTTTCAAAATTTCAAAAAACATGGGCTATAACCCATCGTTTTTTTCATTTTTTCATTTTTTTCAAATCCTCAAAAATGATGAAAAATGGCGTGCTATAGTATGCCGTACCATATGGGCTATAGCCCATGGTCCAAAATGATGAAAAACGAGGATTTTTTTTTTTTTTCAAAATTTCAAAAAACATGGGCTATAACCCATCGTTTTTTTAATTTTTTAATTTTTTTCAAATCCTCAAAAATGATGAAAAACGGCGTGCTATAGTATGCCTTACGATATGGGCTATAGCCCATGGTCCAAAATGATGAAAAACGAGGATTTTTATTTTTTTCAAATTTTCAAAAAACATGGGCTATAACCCATCGTTTTTTTCATTTATTTTTATTTTTTTCGAATCCTCAAAAATGATGAAAAACGGCGTGCTATAGTATGCCGTACCATATGGGCTATAGCCCATGGTCCAAAATGATGAAAAACGAGGATTTTTATTTTTTTCAAAATTTCAAAAAACATGGGCTATAACCCATCGTTTTTTTCATTATTTCATTTTTTGTCAAATCCTCAAAAATGATGAAAAACGGCGTGCTATAGTATGCCTTACGATATGGGCTATAGCCCATGGTCCAAAATGATGAAAAACGAGGATTTTTATTTTTTTCAAAATTTCAAAAAACATGGGCTATAACCCATCGTTTTTTTCATTTTTTTCAAATCCTCAAAAATGATGAAAAACGGCGTGCTATAGTATGCCGTACGATATGGGCTATAGCCCATGGTCCAAAATGATGAAAAACGAGAATTTTTATTTTTTTCAAAATTTCAAAAAACATGGGCTATAACCCATCGTTTTTTTCATTTTTTCATTTTTTGTCAAATCCTCAAAAATGATGAAAAATGGCGTGCTATAGTATGCCGTACCATATGGGCTATAGCCCATGGTCCAAAATGATGAAAAACGAGGATTTTCATTTTTTTCAAAATTTCAAAAAACATGGGCTATAACCCATCGTTTTTTTCATTTTTTCATTTTTTTCAAATCCTCAAAAATGATGAAAAACGGCGTGCTATAGTATGCCGTACCATATGGGCTATAGCCCATGGTCCAAAATGATGAAAAACGAGGATTTTTATTTTTTTCAAAATTTCAAAAAACATGGGCTATAACCCATCGTTTTTTTCATTTTTTAAGTTTTTTTCAAATCCTCAAAAATGATGAAAAACGGCGTGCTATAGTATGCCTTACGATATGGGCTATAGCCCATGGTCCAAAATGATGAAAAACGAGGATTTTTATTTTTTTCAAAATTTCAAAAAACATGGGCTATAACCCATCGTTTTTTTCATTTTTTCATTTTTTTCAAATCCTCAAAAATGATGAAAAACGGCGTGCTATAGTATGCCTTACGATATGGGCTATAGGCCATGGTCCAAAATGATGAAAAACGAGGATTTTAATTTCTTTCAAAATTTCAAAAAACATGGGCTATAACCCATCGTTTTTTTCATTATTTCATTTTTTGTCAAATCCTCAAAAATGATGAAAAATGGCGTGCTATAGTATGCCGTACCATATGGGCTATAGCCCATGGTCCAAAATGATGAAAAACGAGGATTTTTATTTTTTTCAAAATTTCAAAAAACATGGGCTATAACCCATCGTTTTTTTCATTTTTTCATTTTTTTCAAATCCTCAAAAATGATGAAAAACGGCGTGCTATAGTATGCCTTACGATATGGGCTATAGGCCATGGTCCAAAATGATGAAAAACGAGGATTTTAATTTTTTTCAAAATTTCAAAAAACATGGGCTATAACCCATCGTTTTTTTCATTATTTCATTTTTTGTCAAATCCTCAAAAATGATGAAAAATTGCGTGCTATAGTATGCCGTACCATATGGGCTAAAGCCCATGGTCCAAAATGATAAAAAACGAGGATTTTTTTTTCTCCAAAATTTCAAAAAACATGGGCTATAACCCATCGTTTTTTTCATTTTTTCATTTTTTTCAAATCCTCAAAAATGATGAAAAACGGCGTGCTATAGTATGCCTTACGATATGGGCTATAGGCCATGGTCCAAAATGATGAAAAACGAGGATTTTAATTTTTTTCAAAATTTCAAAAAACATGGGCTATAACCCATCGTTTTTTTCATTTTTTCATTTTTTTCAAATCCTCAAAAATGATGAAAAACGGCGTGCTATAGTATGCCTTACGATATGGGCTATAGCCCATGGTCCAAAATGATGAAAAACGAGGATTTTTATTTTTTTCAAAATTTCAAAAAACATGGGCTATAACCCATCGTTTTTTTCATTTTTTAAGTTTTTTTCAAATCCTCAAAAATGATGAAAAACGGCGTGCTATAGTATGCCTTACGATATGGGCTATAGCCCATGGTCCAAAATGATGAAAAACAAGGATTTTTATTTTTTTCAAAATTTCAAAAAACATGGGCTATAACCCATCGTTTTTTTCATTTTTTCATTTTTTGTCAAATCCTCAAAAATGATGAAAAATGGCGTGCTATAGTATGCCGTACCATATGGGCTATAGCCCATGGTCCAAAATGATGAAAAACGAGGATTTTTATTTTTTTCAAAATTTCAAAAAACATGGGCTATAACCCATCGTTTTTTTCATTTTTTCATTTTTTTCAAATCCTCAAAAATGATGAAAAACGGCGTGCTATAGTATGCCTTACGATATGGGCTATAGGCCATGGTCCAAAATGATGAAAAACGAGGATTTTAATTTTTTTCAAAATTTCAAAAAACATGGGCTATAACCCATCGTTTTTTTCATTATTTCATTTTTTGTCAAATCCTCAAAAATGATGAAAAATGGCGTGCTATAGTATGCCGTACCATATGGGCTAAAGCCCATGGTCCAAAATGATAAAAAACGAGGATTTTTTTTTCTCCAAAATTTCAAAAAACATGGGCTATAACCCATCGTTTTTTTCATTTTTTCATTTTTTTCAAATCCTCAAAAATGATGAAAAACGGCGTGCTATAGTATGCCTTACGATATGGGCTATAGGCCATGGTCCAAAATGATGAAAAACGAGGATTTTAATTTTTTTCAAAATTTCAAAAAACATGGGCTATAACCCATCGTTTTTTTCATTTTTTCATTTTTTTCAAATCCTCAAAAATGATGAAAAACGGCGTGCTATAGTATGCCTTACGATATGGGCTATAGCCCATGGTCCAAAATGATGAAAAACGAGGATTTTTATTTTTTTCAAAATTTCAAAAAACATGGGCTATAACCCATCGTTTTTTTTTTCATTTTTTAATTTTTTTCAAATCCTCAAAAATGATGAAAAACGGCGTGCTATAGTATGCCGTACGATATGGGCTATAGCCCATGGTCCAAAATAATGAAAAACGAGGATTTCTATTTTTTTCAAAATTTCAAAAAACATGGGCTATAACCCATCGTTTTTTTTCATTTTTTCATTTTTTTCAAATCCTCAAAAATGATGAAAAACGGCGTGCTATAGTATGCCGTACCATATGGGCTATAGCCCATGGTCCAAAATGATGAAAAACGAGGATTTTTTTTTTTCAAAATTTCAAAAAACATGGGCTATAACCCATCGTTTTTTTTCATTTTTTCATTTTTTTCAAATCCTCAAAAATGATGAAAAACGGCGTGCTATAGTATGCCTTACGATATGGGCTATAGCCCATGGTCCAAAATGATGAAAAACGAGGATTTTTATTTTTTTCAAAATTTCAAAAAACATGGGCTATAACCCATCGTTTTTTTTCATTTTTTCATTTTTTTTAAATCCTCAAAAATGATGAAAAACGGCGTGCTATAGTATGCCGTACCATATGGGCTATAGCCCATGGTCCAAAATGATGAAAAACGAGGATTTTTATTTTTTTCAAAATTTCAAAAAACATGGGCTATAACCCATCGTTTTTTTTATTTTTTCATTTTTTTCAAATCCTCAAAAATGATGAAAAACTGCGTGCTATAGTATGCCTTACGATATGGGCTATAGCCAATGGTCCAAAATGATGAAAAACGAGGATAAAAAATAATCTAAATTTAAAAAAACATGGGCTATAACCCATCGTTTATTTCATTTTTTCACTTTTTGTCAAATCCTCAAAAATGATGAAAAACGGCGTGCTATAGTATGCCGTACCATATGGGCTATAGCCCATGGTCCAAAATGATGAAAAACGAGGATATTCTTTTTTTCAAAATTTCAAAAAACATGGGCTATAACCCATCGTTTTTTTTCATTTTTTCATTTTTTTCAAATCCTCAAAAATGATGAAAAACGGCGTGCTATAGTATGCCGTACCATATGGGCTATAGCCCATGGTCCAAAATGATGAAAAACGAGGATATTTTTTTTTTCAAAATTTCAAAAAACATGGGCTATAACCCATCGTTTTTTTCATTATTTCATTTTTTGTCAAATCCTCAAAAATGATGAAAAATGGCGTGCTATAGTATGCCGTACCATATGGGCTATAGCCCATGGTCCAAAATGATGAAAAACGAGGATTTTTTTTTTTTCAAAATTTCAAAAAACATGGGCTATAACCCATCGTTTTTTTTCATTTTTTCATTTTTTTCAAATCCTCAAAAATGATGAAAAACGGCGTGCTATAGTATGCCTTACGATATGGGCTATAGCCCATGGTCCAAAATGATGAAAAACGAGGATTTTTATTTTTTTCAAAATTTCAAAAAACATGGGCTATAACCCATCGTTTTTTTTCTTTTTTTTCAAATCCTCAAAAATGATGAAAAACGGCGTGCTATAGTATGCCTTACGATATGGGCTATAGCCCATGGTCCAAAATGATGAAAAACGAGGATTTTTATTTTTTTCAAAATTTCAAAAAACATGGGCTATAACCCATCGTTTTTTTTCATTTTTTCATTTTTTTCAAATCCTCAAAAATGATGAAAAACGGCGTGCTATAGTATGCCGTACCATATGGGCTATAGCCCATGGTCCAAAATGATGAAAAACGAGGATATTTTCTTTTTCAAAATTTCAAAAAACATGGGCTATAACCCATCGTTTTTTTCATTTTTTAAGTTTTTTTCAAATCCTCAAAAATGATGAAAAACGGCGTGCTATAGTATGCCTTACCATATGGGCTATAGCCCATGGTCCAAAATGATGAAAAACGAGGATTTTTATTTTTTTCAAAATTTCAAAAAACATGGGCTATAACCCATCGTTTTTTTCATTTTTTCATTTTTTTCAAATCCTCAAAAATGATGAAAAACGGCGTGCTATAGTATGCCTTACGATATGGGCTATATAGGCCATGGTCCAAAATGATGAAAAACGAGGATTTTAATTTTTTTTCAAAATTTCAAAAAACATGGGCTATAACCCATAGTTTTTTTCATTTTTTAAGTTTTTTTCAAATCCTCAAAAATGATGAAAAACGGCGTGCTATAGTATGCCTTACGATATGGGCTATAGCCCATGGTCCAAAATGATGAAAAACGAGGATTTTTATTTTTTTCAAAATTTCAAAAAACATGGGCTATAACCCATCGTTTTTTTCATTTTTTCATTTTTTTCAAATCCTCAAAAATGATGAAAAACGGCGTGCTATAGTATGCCTTACGATATGGGCTATAGGCCATGGTCCAAAATGATGAAAAACGAGGATTTTAATTTTTTTCAAAATTTCAAAAAACATGGGCTATAACCCATCGTTTTTTTCATTATTTCATTTTTTGTCAAATCCTCAAAAATGATGAAAAATGGCGTGCTATAGTATGCCGTACCATATGGGCTATAGCCCATGGTCCAAAATGATGAAAAACGAGGATTTTTATTTTTTTCAAAATTTCAAAAAACATGGGCTATAACCCATCGTTTTTTTCATTTTTTCATTTTTTTCAAATCCTCAAAAATGATGAAAAACGGCGTGCTATAGTATGCCTTACGATATGGGCTATAGGCCATGGTCCAAAATGATGAAAAACGAGGATTTTAATTTTTTTCAAAATTTCAAAAAACATGGGCTATAACCCATCGTTTTTTTCATTATTTCATTTTTTGTCAAATCCTCAAAAATGATGAAAAATTTCGTGCTATAGTATGCCGTACCATATGGGCTAAAGCCCATGGTCCAAAATGATAAAAAACGAGGATTTTTTTTTCTCCAAAATTTCAAAAAACATGGGCTATAACCCATGGTTTTTTTCATTTTTTCATTTTTTTCAAATCCTCAAAAATGATGAAAAACGGCGTGCTATAGTATGCCTTACGATATGGGCTATAGTCCATGGTCCAAAATGATGAAAAACGAGGATTTTAATTTTTTTCAAAATTTAAAAAAACATGGGCTATAACCCATCGTTTTTTTCATTTTTTCATTTTTTTCAAATCCTCAAAAATGATGAAAAACGGCGTGCTATAGTATGCCTTACGATATGGGCTATAGCCCATGGTCCAAAATGATGAAAAACGAGGATTTTTATTTTTTTCAAAATTTCAAAAAACATGGGCTATAACCCATCGTTTTTTTCATTTTTTAAGTTTTTTTCAAATCCTCAAAAATGATGAAAAACGGCGTGCTATAGTATGCCTTACGATATGGGCTATAGCCCATGGTCCAAAATGATGAAAAACGAGGATTTTTATTTTTTTCAAAATTTCAAAAAACATGGGCTATAACCCATCATTTTTTTCATTTTTTCATTTTTTTCAAATCCTCAAAAATGATGAAAAACGGCGTGCTATAGTATGCCTTACGATATGGGCTATAGGCCATGGTCCAAAATGATGAAAAACGAGGATTTTAATTTTTTTCAAAATTTCAAAAAACATGGGCTATAACCCATCGTTTTTTTCATTATTTCATTTTTTGTCAAATCCTCAAAAATGATGAAAAATGGCGTGCTATAGTATGCCGTACCATATGGGCTATAGCCCATGGTCCAAAATGATGAAAAACGAGGATTTTTATTTTTTTCAAAATTTCAAAAAACATGGGCTATAACCCATCGTTTTTTTCATTTTTTCATTTTTTTCAAATCCTCAAAAATGATGAAAAACGGCGTGCTATAGTATGCCTTACGATATGGGCTATAGGCCATGGTCCAAAATGATGAAAAACGAGGATTTTAATTTTTTTCAAAATTTCAAAAAACATGGGCTATAACCCATCGTTTTTTTCATTATTTCATTTTTTGTCAAATCCTCAAAAATGATGAAAAATGGCGTGCTATAGTATGCCGTACCATATGGGCTAAAGCCCATGGTCCAAAATGATAAAAAACGAGGATTTTTTTTTTCCAAAATTTCAAAAAACATGGGCTATAACCCATCGTTTTTTTCATTTTTTCATTTTTTTCAAATCCTCAAAAATGATGAAAAACGGCGTGCTATAGTATGCCTTACGATATGGGCTATAGGCCATGGTCCAAAATGATGAAAAACGAGGATTTTAATTTTTTTCAAAATTTAAAAAAACATGGGCTATAACCCATCGTTTTTTTCATTTTTTCATTTTTTTCAAATCCTCAAAAATGATGAAAAACGGCGTGCTATAGTATGCCTTACGATATGGGCTATAGCCCATGGTCCAAAATGATGAAAAACGAGGATTTTTATTTTTTTCAAAATTTCAAAAAACATGGGCTATAACCCATCGTTTTTTTTTTCATTTTTTCATTTTTTTCAAATCCTCAAAAATGATGAAAAACGGCGTGCTATAGTATGCCGTACGATATGGGCTATAGCCCATGGTCCAAAATAATGAAAAACGAGGATTTCTATTTTTTTCAATATTTCAAAAAACATGGGCTATAACCCATCGTTTTTTTTCATTTTTTCATTTTTTTCAAATCCTCAAAAATGATGAAAAACGGCGTGCTATAGTATGCCGTACCATATGGGCTATAGCCCATGGTCCAAAATGATGAAAAACGAGGATATTTTTTTTTTCAAAATTTCAAAAAACATGGGCTATAACCCATCGTTTTTTTTCATTTTTTCATTTTTTTCAAATCCTCAAAAATGATGAAAAACGGCGTGCTATAGTATGCCTTACGATATGGGCTATAGCCCATGGTCCAAAATGATGAAAAACGAGGATTTTTATTTTTTTCAAAATTTCAAAAAACATGGGCTATATATAACCCATCGTTTTTTTTCATTTTTTCATTTTTTTTAAATCCTCAAAAATGATGAAAAACGGCGTGCTATAGTATGCCGTACCATATGGGCTATAGCCCATGGTCCAAAATGATGAAAAACGAGGATTTTTATTTTTTTCAAAATTTCAAAAAACATGGGCTATAACCCATCGTTTTTTTTATTTTTTCATTTTTTTCAAATCCTCAAAAATGATGAAAAACTGCGTGCTATAGTATGCCTTACGATATGGGCTATAGCCAATGGTCCAAAATGATGAAAAACGAGGATAAAAAATAATCTAAATTTAAAAAAACATGGGCTATAACCCATCGTTTATTTCATTTTTTCACTTTTTGTCAAATCCTCAAAAATGATGAAAAACGGCGTGCTATAGTATGCCGTACCATATGGGCTATAGCCCATGGTCCAAAATGATGAAAAACGAGGATATTCTTTTTTTCAAAATTTCAAAAAACATGGGCTATAACCCATCGTTTTTTTTCATTTTTTCATTTTTTTCAAATCCTCAAAAATGATGAAAAACGGCGTGCTATAGTATGCCGTACCATATGGGCTATAGCCCATGGTCCAAAATGATGAAAAACGAGGATATTTTTTTTTTCAAAATTTCAAAAAACATGGGCTATAACCCATCGTTTTTTTCATTATTTCATTTTTTGTCAAATCCTCAAAAATGATGAAAAATGGCGTGCTATAGTATGCCGTACCATATGGGCTATAGCCCATGGTCCAAAATGATGAAAAACGAGGATTTTTTTTTTTTCAAAATTTCAAAAAACATGGGCTATAACCCATCGTTTTTTTTTCATTTTTTCATTTTTTTCAAATCCTCAAAAATGATGAAAAACGGCGTGCTATAGTATGCCTTACGATATGGGCTATAGCCCATGGTCCAAAATGATGAAAAACGAGGATTTTTATTTTTTTCAAAATTTCAAAAAACATGGGCTATAACCCATCGTTTTTTTTCATTTTTTCATTTTTTTCAAATCCTCAAAAATGATGAAAAACGGCGTGCTATAGTATGCCTTACGATATGGGCTATAGCCCATGGTCCAAAATGATGAAAAACGAGGATTTTTATTTTTTTCAAAATTTCAAAAAACATGGGCTATAACCCATCGTTTTTTTTCATTTTTTCATTTTTTTCAAATCCTCAAAAATGATGAAAAACGGCGTGCTATAGTATGCCGTACCATATGGGCTATAGCCCATGGTCCAAAATGATGAAAAACGAGGATATTTTTTTTTTCAAAATTTCAAAAAACATGGGCTATAACCCATCGTTTTTTTTCATTTTTTCATTTTTTTCAAATCCTCAAAAATGATGAAAAACGGCGTGCTATAGTATGCCTTACGATATGGGCTATAGCCCATGGTCCAAAATGATGAAAAACGAGGATTTTTATTTTTTTCAAATTTTCAAAAAACATGGGCTATAACCCATCGTTTTTTTTCATTTTTTCATTTTTTTCAAATCCTCAAAAATGATGAAAAACGGCGTGCTATAGTATGCCGTACCATATGGGCTATAGCCCATGGTCCAAAATGATGAAAAACGAGGATTTTTATTTTTTTCAAAATTTCAAAAAACATGGGCTATAACCCATCGTTTTTTTTATTTTTTCATTTTTTTCAAATCCTCAAAAATGATGAAAAACTGCGTGCTATAGTATGCCTTACGATATGGGCTATAGCCAATGGTCCAAAATGATGAAAAACGAGGATAAAAAATAATCTAAATTTAAAAAAACATGGGCTATAACCCATCGTTTATTTCATTTTTTCACTTTTTGTCAAATCCTCAAAAATGATGAAAAACGGCGTGCTATAGTATGCCGTACCATATGGGCTATAGCCCATGGTCCAAAATGATGAAAAACGAGGATATTCTTTTTTTCAAAATTTCAAAAAACATGGGCTATAACCCATCGTTTTTTTTCATTTTTTCATTTTTTTCAAATCCTCAAAAATGATGAAAAACGGCGTGCTATAGTATGCCGTACCATATGGGCTATAGCCCATGGTCCAAAATGATGAAAAACGAGGATATTTTTTTTTTCAAAATTTCAAAAAACATGGGCTATAACCCATCGTTTTTTTCATTATTTCATTTTTTGTCAAATCCTCAAAAATGATGAAAAATGGCGTGCTATAGTATGCCGTACCATATGGGCTATAGCCCATGGTCCAAAATGATGAAAAACGAGGATTTTCTTTTTTTCAAAATTTCAAAAAACATGGGCTATAACCCATCGTTTTTTTTCATTTTTTCATTTTTTTCAAATCCTCAAAAATGATGAAAAACGGCGTGCTATAGTATGCCTTACGATATGGGCTATAGCCCATGGTCCAAAATGATGAAAAACGAGGATTTTTATTTTTTTCAAAATTTCAAAAAACATGGGCTATAACCCATCGTTTTTTTTCATTTTTTCATTTTTTTCAAATCCTCAAAAATGATGAAAAACGGCGTGCTATAGTATGCCGTACCATATGGGCTATAGCCCATGGTCCAAAATGATGAAAAACGAGGATTTTTATTTTTTTCAAAATTTCAAAAAACATGGGCTATAACCCATCAGTTTTTTTATTTTTTCATTTTTTTCAAATCCTCAAAAATGATTAAGAACTGCGTGCTATAGTATGCCTTACGATATGGGCTATAGCCAATGGTCCAAAATGATGAAAAACGAGGATAAAAAATAATCTAAATTTAAAAAAACATGGGCTATAACCCATCGTTTATTTCATTTTTTCATTTTTTGTCAAATCCTCAAATATGATGAAAAATGGCGTGCTATAGTATGCCGTACCATATGGGCTATAGCCCATGGTCCAAAATGATGAAAAACGAGGATTTCTTTTTTTTTCAAAATTTCTAAAAACATGGGCTATAACCCATCGTTTTTTTCATTTTTTCATTGTTTTCAAATCCTCAAAAATGATGAAAAACGGCGTGCTATAGTATGCCTTACGATATGGGCTATAGCCCATGGTCCAAAATGATGAAAAACGAGGATTTTAATTTTTTTCAAAATTTCAAAAAACATGGGCTATAACCCATCGTTTTTTTTATTTTTTCATTTTTTTCAAATCCTCAAAAATGATGAAGAACTGCGTGCTATAGTATGCCTTACGATATGGGCTATAGCCAATGGTCCAAAATGATGAAAAACGAGGATAAAAAATAATCTAAATTAAAAAAAACATGGGCTATAACCCATCGTTTATTTCATTTTTTCATTTTTTGTCAAATCCTCAAAAATGATGAAAAACGGCGTGCTATAGTATGCCGTACCATATGGGCTATAGCCCATGGTCCAAAATGATGAAAAACGAGGATATTCTTTTTTTCAAAATTTCAAAAAACATGGGCTATAACCCATCGTTTTTTTTTCATTTTTTCATTTTTTTCAAATCCTCAAAAATGATGAAAAACGGCGTGCTATAGTATGCCGTACCATATGGGCTATAGCCCATGGTCCAAAATGATGAAAAACGAGGATATTTTTTTTTTCAAAATTTCAAAAAACATGGGCTATAACCCATCGTTTTTTTTCATTTTTTCATTTTTTTCAAATCCTCAAAAATGATGAAAAACGGCGTGCTATAGTATGCCTTACGATATGGGCTATAGCCCATGGTCCAAAATGATGAAAAACGAGGATTTTAATTTTTTTCAAAATTTCAAAAAACATGGGCTATAACCCATCGTTTTTTTCATTTTTTCATTTTTTTCAAATCCTCAAAAATGATGAAAAACGGCGTGCTATAGTATGCCTTACGATATGGGCTATAGCCCATGGTCCAAAATGATGAAAAACGAGGATTTTTATTTTTTTCAAAATTTCAAAAAACATGGGCTATAACCCATCGTTTTTTTCATTTTTTAAGTTTTTTTCAAATCCTCAAAAATGATGAAAAACGGCGTGCTATAGTATGCCTTACGATATGGGCTATAGGCCATGGTCCAAAATGATGAAAAACGAGGATTTTAATTTTTTTCAAAATTTCAAAAAACATGGGCTATAACCCATCGTTTTTTTCATTATTTCATTTTTTGTCAAATCCTCAAAAATGATGAAAAATGGCGTGCTATAGTATGCCGTACCATATGGGCTATAGCCCATGGTCCAAAATGATGAAAAACGAGGATTTTTATTTTTTTCAAAATTTCAAAAAACATGGGCTATAACCCATCGTTTTTTTCATTTTTTCATTTTTTTCAAATCCTCAAAAATGATGAAAAACGGCGTGCTATAGTATGCCTTACGATATGGGCTATAGGCCATGGTCCAAAATGATGAAAAACGAGGATTTTAATTTTTTTCAAAATTTCAAAAAACATGGGCTATAACCCATCGTTTTTTTCATTATTTCATTTTTTGTCAAATCCTCAAAAATGATGAAAAATGGCGTGCTATAGTATGCCGTACCATATGGGCTAAAGCCCATGGTCCAAAATGATAAAAAACGAGGATTTTTTTTTTCCAAAATTTCAAAAAACATGGGCTATAACCCATCGTTTTTTTCATTTTTTCATTTTTTTCAAATCCTCAAAAATGATGAAAAACGGCGTGCTATAGTATGCCTTACGATATGGGCTATAGGCCATGGTCCAAAATGATGAAAAACGAGGATTTTAATTTTTTTCAAAATTTCAAAAAACATGGGCTATAACCCATCGTTTTTTTCATTTTTTCATTTTTTTCAAATCCTCAAAAATGATGAAAAACGGCGTGCTATAGTATGCCTTACGATATGGGCTATAGCCCATGGTCCAAAATGATGAAAAACGAGGATTTTTATTTTTTTCAAAATTTCAAAAAACATGGGCTATAACCCATCGTTTTTTTTTTCATTTTTTCATTTTTTTCAAATCCTCAAAAATGATGAAAAACGGCGTGCTATAGTATGCCGTACGATATGGGCTATAGCCCATGGTCCAAAATAATGAAAAACGAGGATTTCTATTTTTTTCAATATTTCAAAAAACATGGGCTATAACCCATCGTTTTTTTTCATTTTTTCATTTTTTTCAAATCCTCAAAAATGATGAAAAACGGCGTGCTATAGTATGCCGTACCATATGGGCTATAGCCCATGGTCCAAAATGATGAAAAACGAGGATATTTTTTTTTTCAAAATTTCAAAAAACATGGGCTATAACCCATCGTTTTTTTTCATTTTTTCATTTTTTTCAAATCCTCAAAAATGATGAAAAACGGCGTGCTATAGTATGCCTTACGATATGGGCTATAGCCCATGGTCCAAAATGATGAAAAACGAGGATTTTTATTTTTTTCAAAATTTCAAAAAACATGGGCTATATATAACCCATCGTTTTTTTTCATTTTTTCATTTTTTTTAAATCCTCAAAAATGATGAAAAACGGCGTGCTATAGTATGCCGTACCATATGGGCTATAGCCCATGGTCCAAAATGATGAAAAACGAGGATTTTTATTTTTTTCAAAATTTCAAAAAACATGGGCTATAACCCATCGTTTTTTTTATTTTTTCATTTTTTTCAAATCCTCAAAAATGATGAAAAACTGCGTGCTATAGTATGCCTTACGATATGGGCTATAGCCAATGGTCCAAAATGATGAAAAACGAGGATAAAAAATAATCTAAATTTAAAAAAACATGGGCTATAACCCATCGTTTATTTCATTTTTTCACTTTTTGTCAAATCCTCAAAAATGATGAAAAACGGCGTGCTATAGTATGCCGTACCATATGGGCTATAGCCCATGGTCCAAAATGATGAAAAACGAGGATATTCTTTTTTTCAAAATTTCAAAAAACATGGGCTATAACCCATCGTTTTTTTTCATTTTTTCATTTTTTTCAAATCCTCAAAAATGATGAAAAACGGCGTGCTATAGTATGCCGTACCATATGGGCTATAGCCCATGGTCCAAAATGATGAAAAACGAGGATATTTTTTTTTTCAAAATTTCAAAAAACATGGGCTATAACCCATCGTTTTTTTCATTATTTCATTTTTTGTCAAATCCTCAAAAATGATGAAAAATGGCGTGCTATAGTATGCCGTACCATATGGGCTATAGCCCATGGTCCAAAATGATGAAAAACGAGGATTTTTTTTTTTTCAAAATTTCAAAAAACATGGGCTATAACCCATCGTTTTTTTTTCATTTTTTCATTTTTTTCAAATCCTCAAAAATGATGAAAAACGGCGTGCTATAGTATGCCTTACGATATGGGCTATAGCCCATGGTCCAAAATGATGAAAAACGAGGATTTTTATTTTTTTCAAAATTTCAAAAAACATGGGCTATAACCCATCGTTTTTTTTCATTTTTTCATTTTTTTCAAATCCTCAAAAATGATGAAAAACGGCGTGCTATAGTATGCCTTACGATATGGGCTATAGCCCATGGTCCAAAATGATGAAAAACGAGGATTTTTATTTTTTTCAAAATTTCAAAAAACATGGGCTATAACCCATCGTTTTTTTTCATTTTTTCATTTTTTTCAAATCCTCAAAAATGATGAAAAACGGCGTGCTATAGTATGCCGTACCATATGGGCTATAGCCCATGGTCCAAAATGATGAAAAACGAGGATATTTTTTTTTTCAAAATTTCAAAAAACATGGGCTATAACCCATCGTTTTTTTTCATTTTTTCATTTTTTTCAAATCCTCAAAAATGATGAAAAACGGCGTGCTATAGTATGCCTTACGATATGGGCTATAGCCCATGGTCCAAAATGATGAAAAACGAGGATTTTTATTTTTTTCAAATTTTCAAAAAACATGGGCTATAACCCATCGTTTTTTTTCATTTTTTCATTTTTTTCAAATCCTCAAAAATGATGAAAAACGGCGTGCTATAGTATGCCGTACCATATGGGCTATAGCCCATGGTCCAAAATGATGAAAAACGAGGATTTTTATTTTTTTCAAAATTTCAAAAAACATGGGCTATAACCCATCGTTTTTTTTATTTTTTCATTTTTTTCAAATCCTCAAAAATGATGAAAAACTGCGTGCTATAGTATGCCTTACGATATGGGCTATAGCCAATGGTCCAAAATGATGAAAAACGAGGATAAAAAATAATCTAAATTTAAAAAAACATGGGCTATAACCCATCGTTTATTTCATTTTTTCACTTTTTGTCAAATCCTCAAAAATGATGAAAAACGGCGTGCTATAGTATGCCGTACCATATGGGCTATAGCCCATGGTCCAAAATGATGAAAAACGAGGATATTCTTTTTTTCAAAATTTCAAAAAACATGGGCTATAACCCATCGTTTTTTTTCATTTTTTCATTTTTTTCAAATCCTCAAAAATGATGAAAAACGGCGTGCTATAGTATGCCGTACCATATGGGCTATAGCCCATGGTCCAAAATGATGAAAAACGAGGATATTTTTTTTTTCAAAATTTCAAAAAACATGGGCTATAACCCATCGTTTTTTTCATTATTTCATTTTTTGTCAAATCCTCAAAAATGATGAAAAATGGCGTGCTATAGTATGCCGTACCATATGGGCTATAGCCCATGGTCCAAAATGATGAAAAACGAGGATTTTCTTTTTTTCAAAATTTCAAAAAACATGGGCTATAACCCATCGTTTTTTTTCATTTTTTCATTTTTTTCAAATCCTCAAAAATGATGAAAAACGGCGTGCTATAGTATGCCTTACGATATGGGCTATAGCCCATGGTCCAAAATGATGAAAAACGAGGATTTTTATTTTTTTCAAAATTTCAAAAAACATGGGCTATAACCCATCGTTTTTTTTCATTTTTTCATTTTTTTCAAATCCTCAAAAATGATGAAAAACGGCGTGCTATAGTATGCCGTACCATATGGGCTATAGCCCATGGTCCAAAATGATGAAAAACGAGGATTTTTATTTTTTTCAAAATTTCAAAAAACATGGGCTATAACCCATCAGTTTTTTTATTTTTTCATTTTTTTCAAATCCTCAAAAATGATTAAGAACTGCGTGCTATAGTATGCCTTACGATATGGGCTATAGCCAATGGTCCAAAATGATGAAAAACGAGGATAAAAAATAATCTAAATTTAAAAAAACATGGGCTATAACCCATCGTTTATTTCATTTTTTCATTTTTTGTCAAATCCTCAAAAATGATGAAAAATGGCGTGCTATAGTATGCCGTACCATATGGGCTATAGCCCATGGTCCAAAATGATGAAAAACGAGGATTTTTTTTTTTTCAAAATTTCTAAAAACATGGGCTATAACCCATCGTTTTTTTCATTTTTTCATTTTTTTCAAATCCTCAAAAATGATGAAAAACGGCGTGCTATAGTATGCCTTACGATATGGGCTATAGCCCATGGTCCAAAATGATGAAAAACGAGGATTTTAATTTTTTTCAAAATTTCAAAAAACATGGGCTATAACCCATCGTTTTTTTTATTTTTTCATTTTTTTCAAATCCTCAAAAATGATGAAGAACTGCGTGCTATAGTATGCCTTACGATATGGGCTATAGCCAATGGTCCAAAATGATGAAAAACGAGGATAAAAAATAATCTAAATTAAAAAAAACATGGGCTATAACCCATCGTTTATTTCATTTTTTCATTTTTTGTCAAATCCTCAAAAATGATGAAAAACGGCGTGCTATAGTATGCCGTACCATATGGGCTATAGCCCATGGTCCAAAATGATGAAAAACGAGGATATTCTTTTTTTCAAAATTTCAAAAAACATGGGCTATAACCCATCGTTTTTTTTTCATTTTTTCATTTTTTTCAAATCCTCAAAAATGATGAAAAACGGCGTGCTATAGTATGCCGTACCATATGGGCTATAGCCCATGGTCCAAAATGATGAAAAACGAGGATATTTTTTTTTTCAAAATTTCAAAAAACATGGGCTATAACCCATCGTTTTTTTTCATTTTTTCATTTTTTTCAAATCCTCAAAAATGATGAAAAACGGCGTGCTATAGTATGCCTTACGATATGGGCTATAGCCCATGGTCCAAAATGATGAAAAACGAGGATTTTTATTTTTTTCAAAATTTCAAAAAACATGGGCTATAACCCATCGTTTTTTTTCATTTTTTCATTTTTTTCAAATCCTCAAAAATGATGAAAAACGGCGTGCTATAGTATGCCGTACCATATGGGCTATAGCCCATGGTCCAAAATGATGAAAAACGAGGATTTTTATTTTTTTCAAAATTTCAAAAAACATGGGCTATAACCCATCGTTTTTTTTATTTTTTCATTTTTTTCAAATCCTCAAAAATGATGAAAAACTGCGTGCTATAGTATGCCTTACGATATGGGCTATAGCCAATGGTCCAAAATGATGAAAAACGAGGATAAAAAATAATCTAAATTTAAAAAAACATGGGCTATAACCCATCGTTTATTTCATTTTTTCACTTTTTGTCAAATCCTCAAAAATGATGAAAAACGGCGTGCTATAGTATGCCGTACCATATGGGCTATAGCCCATGGTCCAAAATGATGAAAAACGAGGATATTCTTTTTTTCAAAATTTCAAAAAACATGGGCTATAACCCATCGTTTTTTTTCATTTTTTCATTTTTTTTCAAATCCTCAAAAATGATGAAAAACGGCGTGCTATAGTATGCCGTACCATATGGGCTATAGCCCATGGTCCAAAATGATGAAAAACGAGGATATTTCTTTTTTCAAAATTTCAAAAAACATGGGCTATAACCCATCGTTTTTTTCATTATTTCATTTTTTGTCAAATCCTCAAAAATGATGAAAAATGGCGTGCTATAGTATGCCGTACCATATGGGCTATAGCCCATGGTCCAAAATGATGAAAAACGAGGATTTTTTTTTTTCAAAATTTCAAAAAACATGGGCTATAACCCATCGTTTTTTTTCATTTTTTCATTTTTTTCAAATCCTCAAAAATGATGAAAAACGGCGTGCTATAGTATGCCTTACGATATGGGCTATAGCCCATGGTCCAAAATGATGAAAAACGAGGATTTTTTTTTTTTTCAAAATTTCAAAAAACATGGGCTATAACCCATCGTTTTTTTTCATTTTTTCATTTTTTTCAAATCCTCAAAAATGATGAAAAACGGCGTGCTATAGTATGCCGTACCATATGGGCTATAGCCCATGGTCCAAAATGATGAAAAACGAGGATTTTTATTTTTTTCAAAATTTCAAAAAACATGGGCTATAACCCATCGTTTTTTTTATTTTTTCATTTTTTTCAAATCCTCAAAAATGATGAAGAACTGCGTGCTATAGTATGCCTTACGATATGGGCTATAGCCAATGGTCCAAAATGATGAAAAACGAGGATAAAAAATAATCTAAATTTAAAAAAACATGGGCTATAACCCATCGTTTATTTCATTTTTTCATTTTTTGTCAAATCCTCAAAAATGATGAAAAACGGCGTGCTATAGTATGCCGTACCATATGGGCTATAGCCCATGGTCCAAAATGATGAAAAACGAGGATATTCTTTTTTTCAAAATTTCAAAAAACATGGGCTATAACCCATTGTTTTTTTTTCATTTTTTCATTTTTTTCAAATCCTCAAAAATGATGAAAAACGGCGTGCTATAGTATGCCGTACCATATGGGCTATAGCCCATGGTCCAAAATGATGAAAAACGAGGATATTTTTTTTTTCAAAATTTCAAAAAACATGGCCTATAACCCATCGTTTTTTTTCATTTTTTCATTTTTTTCAAATCCTCAAAAATGATGAAAAACGGCGTGCTATAGTATGCCTTACGATATGGGCTATAGCCCATGGTCCAAAATGATGAAAAACGAGGATTATTATTTTTTTCAAAATTTCAAAAAACATGGGCTATAACCCATCGTTTTTTTTATTTTTTCATTTTTTTCAAATCCTCAAAAATGATGAAAAACTGCGTGCTATAGTATGCCTTACGATATGGGCTATAGCCAATGGTCCAAAATGATGAAAAACGAGGATAAAAAATAATCTAAATTTAAAAAAACATGGGCTATAACCCATCGTTTATTTCATTTTTTCATTTTTTGTCAAATCCTCAAAAATGATGAAAAACGGCGTGCTATAGTATGCCGTACCATATGGGCTATAGCCCATGGTCCAAAATGATGAAAAACGAGGATATTCTTTTTTTCAAAATTTCAAAAAACATGGGCTATAACCCATCGTTTTTTTTCATTTTTTCATTTTTTTCAAATCCTCAAAAATGATGAAAAACGGCGTGCTATAGTATGCCGTACCATATGGGCTATAGCCCCTGGTCCAAAATGATGAAAAACGAGGATTTAATTTTTTTTCAAAATTTCAAAAAACATGGGCTATAACCCATCGTTTTTTTCATTATTTCATTTTTTGTCAAATCCTCAAAAATGATGAAAAATGGCGTGCTATAGTATGCCGTACCATATGGGCTATAGCCCATGGTCCAAAATGATGAAAAACGAGGATTTTTATTTTTTTCAAAATTTCAAAAAACATGGGCTATAACCCATCGTTTTTTTTCATTTTTTCACTTTTTTCAAATCCTCAAAAATGATGAAAAACGGCGTGCTATAGTATGCCGTACGATATGGGCTATAGCCCATGGTCCAAAATAATGAAAAACGAGGATTTTTATTTTTTTCAAAATTTCAAAAAACATGGGCTATAACCCATCGTTTTTTTAATTTTTTCATTTTTTGTCAAATCCTCAAAAATGATGAAAAATGGCGTGCTATAGTATGCCGTACCATATGGGCTATAGCCCATGTTCCAAAATGATGAAAAACGAGGATATTTTTTTTTTCAAAATTTCAAAAAACATGGCCTATAACCCATCGTTTTTTTTCATTTTTTCATTTTTTTCAAATCCTCAAAAATGATGAAAAACGGCGTGCTATAGTATGCCTTACGATATGGGCTATAGCCCATGGTCCAAAATGATGAAAAACGAGGATTATTATTCTTTTCAAAATTTCAAAAAACATGGGCTATAACCCATCGTTTTTTTTATTTTTTCATTTTTTTCAAATCCTCAAAAATGATGAAAAACTGCGTGCTATAGTATGCCTTACGATATGGGCTATAGCCAATGGTCCAAAATGATGAAAAACGAGGATAAAAAATAATCTAAATTTAAAAAAACATGGGCTATAACCCATCGTTTATTTCATTTTTTCATTTTTTGTCAAATCCTCAAAAATGATGAAAAACGGCGTGCTATAGTATGCCGTACCATATGGGCTATAGCCCATGGTCCAAAATGATGAAAAACGAGGATATTCTTTTTTTCAAAATTTAAAAAAACATGGGCTATAACCCATCGTTTTTTTTCATTTTTTCATTTTTTTCAAATCCTCAAAAATGATGAAAAACGGCGTGCTATAGTATGCCGTACCATATGGGCTATAGCCCATGGTCCAAAATGATGAAAAACGAGGATATTTTTTTTTTCAAAATTTCAAAAAACATGGGCTATAACCCATCGTTTTTTTCATTATTTCATTTTTTGTCAAATCCTCAAAAATGATGAAAAATGGCGTGCTATAGTATGCCGTACCATATGGGCTATAGCCCCTGGTCCAAAATGATGAAAAACGAGGATTTAAATTCTTTTCAAAATTTCAAAAAACATGGGCTATAACCCATCGTTTTTTTCATTATTTCATTTTTTGTCAAATCCTCAAAAATGATGAAAAATGGCGTGCTATAGTATGCCGTACCATATGGGCTATAGCCCATGGTCCAAAATGATGAAAAACGAGGATTTTTATTTTTTTCAAAATTTCAAAAAACATGGGCTATAACCCATCGTTTTTTTTCATTTTTTCATTTTTTTCAAATCCTCAAAAATGATGAAAAACGGCGTGCTATAGTATGCTTACGATATGGGCTATAGCCCATGGTCCAAAATAATGAAAAACGAGGATTTTTATTTTTTTCAAAATCTCAAAAAACATGGGCTATAACCCATCGTTTTTTTCATTTTTTCATTTTTTGTCAAATCCTCAAAAATGATGAAAAATGGCGTGCTATAGTATGCCGTACCATATGGGCTATAGCCCATGGTCCAAAATGATGAAAAACGAGGATTCTTTTTTTTTCAAAATTTCAAAAAACATGGGCTATAACCCATCGTTTTTTTTCATTTTTTCATTTTTTTCAAATCCTCAAAAATGATGAAAAACGGCGTGCTATAGTATGCCGTACCATATGGGCTATAGCCCATGGTCCAAAATGATGAAAAACGAGGATTTTTATTTTTTTCAAAATTTCAAAAAACATGGGCTATAACCCATCGTTTTTTTTATTTTTTCATTTTTTTCAAATCCTCAAAAATGATGAAGAACTGCGTGCTATAGTATGCCTTACGATATGGGCTATAGCCAATGGTCCAAAATGATGAAAAACGAGGATAAAAAATAATCTAATTTTAAAAAAACATGGGCTATAACCCATCGTTTATTTCATTTTTTCATTTTTTGTCAAATCCTCAAAAATGATGAAAAACGGCGTGCTATAGTATGCCGTACCATATGGGCTATAGCCCATGGTCCAAAATGATGAAAAACGAGGATATTCTTTTTTTCAAAATTTCAAAAAACATGGGCTATAACCCATCGTTTTTTTTCATTTTTTCATTTTTTGTCAAATCCTCAAAAATGATGAAAAACGGCGTGCTATAGTATGCCGTACCATATGGGCTATAGCCCATGGTCCAAAATGATGAAAAACGAGGATATTTTTTTTTTCAAATTTTCAAAAAACATGGCCTATAACCCATCGTTTTTTTTTCATTTTTTCATTTTTTTCAAATCCTCAAAAATGATGAAAAACGGCGTGCTATAGTATGCCTTACGATATGGGCTATAGCCCATGGTCCAAAATGATGAAAAACGAGGATTATTATTTTTTTCAAAATTTCAAAAAACATGGGCTATAACCCATCGTTTTTTTTATTTTTTCATTTTTTTCAAATCCTCAAAAATGATGAAAAACTGCGTGCTATAGTATGCCTTACGATATGGGCTATAGCCAATGGTCCAAAATGATGAAAAACGAGGATAAAAAATAATCTAAATTAAAAAAAACATGGGCTATAACCCATCGTTTATTTCATTTTTTCATTTTTTGTCAAATCCTCAAAAATGATGAAAAACGGCGTGCTATAGTATGCCGTACCATATGGGCTATAGCCCATGGTCCAAAATGATGAAAAACGAGGATATTTTTTTTTTCAAAATTTCAAAAAACATGGGCTATAACCCATCGTTTTTTTCATTATTTCATTTTTTGTCAAATCCTCAAAAATGATGAAAAATGGCGTGCTATAGTATGCCGTACCATATGGGCTATAGCCCATGGTCCAAAATGATGAAAAACGAGGATTTAATTTTTTTTCAAAATTTCAAAAAACATGGGCTATAACCCATCGTTTTTTTCATTTTTTCATTTTTTGTCAAATCCTCAAAAATGATGAAAAATGGCGTGCTATAGTATGCCGTACCATATGGGCTATAGCCCATGGTCCAAAATGATGAAAAACGAGGATTTTTATTTTTTTCAAAATTTCAAAAAACATGGGCTATAACCCATCGTTTTTTTTCATTTTTTCATTTTTTTCAAATCCTCAAAAATGATGAAAAACGGCGTGCTATAGTATGCCGTACGATATGGGCTATAGCCCATGGTCCAAAATAATGAAAAACGAGGATTTTTATTTTTTTCAAAATTTCAAAAAACATGGGCTATAACCCATCGTTTTTTTCATTTTTTCATTTTTTGTCAAATCCTCAAAAATGATGAAAAACGGCGTGCTATAGTATGCCGTACGATATGGGCTATAGCCCATGGTCCAAAATAATGAAAAACGAGGATTTTTATTTTTTTCAAAATTTCAAAAAACATGGGCTATAACCCATCGTTTTTTTCATTTTTTCATTTTTTGTCAAATCCTCAAAAATGATGAAAAACGGCGTGCTATAGTATGCCTTACGATATGGGCTATAGCCCATGGTCCAAAATGATGAAAAACAAGGATTTTTATTTTTTTCAAAATTTCAAAAAACATGGGCTATAACCCATCGTTTTTTTTCATTTTTTCATTTTTTTCAAATCCTCAAAAATGATGAAAAACGGCGTGCTATAGTATGCCGTACCATATGGGCTATAGCCCATGGTCCAAAATGATGAAAAACGAGGATTTTTATTTTTTTCAAAATTTCAAAAAACATGGGCTATAACCCATCGTTTTTTTTATTTTTTCATTTTTTTCAAATCCTCAAAAATGATGAAGAACTGCGTGCTATAGTATGCCTTACGATATGGGCTATAGCCAATGGTCCAAAATGATGAAAAACGAGGATAAAAAATAATCTAAATTTAAAAAAACATGGGCTATAACCCATCGTTTATTTCATTTTTTCATTTTTTGTCAAATCCTCAAAAATGATGAAAAACGGCGTGCTATAGTATGCCGTACCATATGGGCTATAGCCCATGGTCCAAAATGATGAAAAACGAGGATATTCTTTTTTTCAAAATTTCAAAAAACATGGGCTATAACCCATCGTCTTTTTTCATTTTTTCATTTTTTTCAAATCCTCAAAAATGATGAAAAACGGCGTGCTATAGTATGCCGTACCATATGGGCTATAGCCCCTGGTCCAAAATGATGAAAAACGAGGATTTAATTTTTTGTCAAAATTTCAAAAAACATGGGCTATAACCCATCGTTTTTTTCATTATTTCATTTTTTGTCAAATCCTCAAAAATGATGAAAAATGGCGTGCTATAGTATGCCGTACCATATGGGCTATAGCCCATGGTCCAAAATGATGAAAAACGAGGATTTTTATTTTTTTCAAAATTTCAAAAAACATGGGCTATAACCCATCGTTTTTTTTCATTTTTTCACTTTTTTCAAATCCTCAAAAATGATGAAAAACGGCGTGCTATAGTATGCCGTACGATATGGGCTATAGCCCATGGTCCAAAATAATGAAAAACGAGGATTTTTATTTTTTTCAAAATTTCAAAAAACATGGGCTATAACCCATCGTTTTTTTAATTTTTTCATTTTTTGTCAAATCCTCAAAAATGATGAAAAATGGCGTGCTATAGTATGCCGTACCATATGGGCTATAGCCCATGTTCCAAAATGATGAAAAACGAGGATATTTTTTTTTTCAAAATTTCAAAAAACATGGCCTATAACCCATCGTTTTTTTTCATTTTTTCATTTTTTTCAAATCCTCAAAAATGATGAAAAACGGCGTGCTATAGTATGCCTTACGATATGGGCTATAGCCCATGGTCCAAAATGATGAAAAACGAGGATTATTATTCTTTTCAAAATTTCAAAAAACATGGGCTATAACCCATCGTTTTTTTTATTTTTTCATTTTTTTCAAATCCTCAAAAATGATGAAAAACTGCGTGCTATAGTATGCCTTACGATATGGGCTATAGCCAATGGTCCAAAATGATGAAAAACGAGGATAAAAAATAATCTAAATTTAAAAAAACATGGGCTATAACCCATCGTTTATTTCATTTTTTCATTTTTTGTCAAATCCTCAAAAATGATGAAAAACGGCGTGCTATAGTATGCCGTACCATATGGGCTATAGCCCATGGTCCAAAATGATGAAAAACGAGGATATTCTTTTTTTCAAAATTTAAAAAAACATGGGCTATAACCCATCGTTTTTTTTCATTTTTTCATTTTTTTCAAATCCTCAAAAATGATGAAAAACGGCGTGCTATAGTATGCCGTACCATATGGGCTATAGCCCATGGTCCAAAATGATGAAAAACGAGGATATTTTTTTTTTCAAAATTTCAAAAAACATGGGCTATAACCCATCGTTTTTTTCATTATTTCATTTTTTGTCAAATCCTCAAAAATGATGAAAAATGGCGTGCTATAGTATGCCGTACCATATGGGCTATAGCCCCTGGTCCAAAATGATGAAAAACGAGGATTTAAATTCTTTTCAAAATTTCAAAAAACATGGGCTATAACCCATCGTTTTTTTCATTATTTCATTTTTTGTCAAATCCTCAAAAATGATGAAAAATGGCGTGCTATAGTATGCCGTACCATATGGGCTATAGCCCATGGTCCAAAATGATGAAAAACGAGGATTTTTATTTTTTTCAAAATTTCAAAAAACATGGGCTATAACCCATCGTTTTTTTTCATTTTTTCATTTTTTTCAAATCCTCAAAAATGATGAAAAACGGCGTGCTATAGTATGCCGTACGATATGGGCTATAGCCCATGGTCCAAAATAATGAAAAACGAGGATTTTTATTTTTTTCAAAATCTCAAAAAACATGGGCTATAACCCATCGTTTTTTTCATTTTTTCATTTTTTGTCAAATCCTCAAAAATGATGAAAAATGGCGTGCTATAGTATGCCGTACCATATGGGCTATAGCCCATGGTCCAAAATGATGAAAAACGAGGATTCTTTTTTTTTCAAAATTTCAAAAAACATGGGCTATAACCCATCGTTTTTTTTCATTTTTTCATTTTTTTCAAATCCTCAAAAATGATGAAAAACGGCGTGCTATAGTATGCCGTACCATATGGGCTATAGCCCATGGTCCAAAATGATGAAAAACGAGGATTTTTATTTTTTTCAAAATTTCAAAAAACATGGGCTATAACCCATCGTTTTTTTTATTTTTTCATTTTTTTCAAATCCTCAAAAATGATGAAGAACTGCGTGCTATAGTATGCCTTACGATATGGGCTATAGCCAATGGTCCAAAATGATGAAAAACGAGGATAAAAAATAATCTAATTTTAAAAAAACATGGGCTATAACCCATCGTTTATTTCATTTTTTCATTTTTTGTCAAATCCTCAAAAATGATGAAAAACGGCGTGCTATAGTATGCCGTACCATATGGGCTATAGCCCATGGTCCAAAATGATGAAAAACGAGGATATTCTTTTTTTCAAAATTTCAAAAAACATGGGCTATAACCCATCGTTTTTTTTCATTTTTTCATTTTTTGTCAAATCCTCAAAAATGATGAAAAACGGCGTGCTATAGTATGCCGTACCATATGGGCTATAGCCCATGGTCCAAAATGATGAAAAACGAGGATATTTTTTTTTTCAAATTTTCAAAAAACATGGCCTATAACCCATCGTTTTTTTTCATTTTTTCATTTTTTTCAAATCCTCAAAAATGATGAAAAACGGCGTGCTATAGTATGCCTTACGATATGGGCTATAGCCCATGGTCCAAAATGATGAAAAACGAGGATTATTATTTTTTTCAAAATTTCAAAAAACATGGGCTATAACCCATCGTTTTTTTTATTTTTTCATTTTTTTCAAATCCTCAAAAATGATGAAAAACTGCGTGCTATAGTATGCCTTACGATATGGGCTATAGCCAATGGTCCAAAATGATGAAAAACGAGGATAAAAAATAATCTAAATTAAAAAAAACATGGGCTATAACCCATCGTTTATTTCATTTTTTCATTTTTTGTCAAATCCTCAAAAATGATGAAAAACGGCGTGCTATAGTATGCCGTACCATATGGGCTATAGCCCATGGTCCAAAATGATGAAAAACGAGGATATTCTTTTTTTCAAAATTTCAAAAAACATGGGCTATAACCCATCGTTTTTTTCATTATTTCATTTTTTGTCAAATCCTCAAAAATGATGAAAAATGGCGTGCTATAGTATGCCGTACCATATGGGCTATAGCCCATGGTCCAAAATGATGAAAAACGAGGATTTAATTTTTTTTCAAAATTTCAAAAAACATGGGCTATAACCCATCGTTTTTTTCATTTTTTCATTTTTTGTCAAATCCTCAAAAATGATGAAAAATGGCGTGCTATAGTATGCCGTACCATATGGGCTATAGCCCATGGTCCAAAATGATGAAAAACGAGGATTTTTATTTTTTTCAAAATTTCAAAAAACATGGGCTATAACCCATCGTTTTTTTTCATTTTTTCATTTTTTTCAAATCCTCAAAAATGATGAAAAACGGCGTGCTATAGTATGCCGTACGATATGGGCTATAGCCCATGGTCCAAAATAATGAAAAACGAGGATTTTTATTTTTTTCAAAATTTCAAAAAACATGGGCTATAACCCATCGTTTTTTTCATTTTTTCATTTTTTGTCAAATCCTCAAAAATGATGAAAAACGGCGTGCTATAGTATGCCGTACGATATGGGCTATAGCCCATGGTCCAAAATAATGAAAAACGAGGATTTTTATTTTTTTCAAAATTTCAAAAAACATGGGCTATAACCCATCGTTTTTTTCATTTTTTCATTTTTTGTCAAATCCTCAAAAATGATGAAAAACGGCGTGCTATAGTATGCCTTACGATATGGGCTATAGCCCATGGTCCAAAATGATGAAAAACAAGGATTTTTATTTTTTTCAAAATTTCAAAAAACATGGGCTATAACCCATCGTTTTTTTTCATTTTTTCATTTTTTTCAAATCCTCAAAAATGATGAAAAACGGCGTGCTATAGTATGCCGTACCATATGGGCTATAGCCCATGGTCCAAAATGATGAAAAACGAGGATTTTTATTTTTTTCAAAATTTCAAAAAACATGGGCTATAACCCATCGTTTTTTTTATTTTTTCATTTTTTTCAAATCCTCAAAAATGATGAAGAACTGCGTGCTATAGTATGCCTTACGATATGGGCTATAGCCAATGGTCCAAAATGATGAAAAACGAGGATAAAAAATAATCTAAATTTAAAAAAACATGGGCTATAACCCATCGTTTTTTTTTCATTTTTTCATTTTTTGTCAAATCCTCAAAAATGATGAAAAACGGCGTGCTATAGTATGCCGTACCATATGGGCTATAGCCCATGGTCCAAAATGATGAAAAACGAGGATATTCTTTTTTTCAAAATTTCAAAAAACATGGGCTATAACCCATCGTTTTTTTTCATTTTTACATTTTTTGTCAAATCCTCAAAAATGATGAAAAACGGCGTGCTATAGTATGCCGTACCATATGGGCTATAGCCCATGGTCCAAAATGATGAAAAACGAGGATATTTTTTTTTTCAAAATTTCAAAAAACATGGCCTATAACCCATCGTTTTTTTTCATTTTTTCATTTTTTTCAAATCCTCAAAAATGATGAAAAACGGCGTGCTATAGTATGCCTTACGATATGGGCTATAGCCCATGGTCCAAAATGATGAAAAACGAGGATTATTATTTTTTTCAAAATTTCAAAAAACATGGGCTATAACCCATCGTTTTTTTTATTTTTTCATTTTTTTCAAATCCTCAAAAATGATGAAAAACTGCGTGCTATAGTATGCCGTACCATATGGGCTATAGCCCATGGTCCAAAATGATGAAAAACGAGGATTTTTATTTTTTTCAAAATTTCAAAAAACATGGGCTATAACCCATCGTTTTTTTTATTTTTTCATTTTTTTCAAATCCTCAAAAATGATGAAGAACTGCGTGCTATAGTATGCCTTACGATATGGGCTATAGCCAATGGTCCAAAATGATGAAAAACGAGGATAAAAAATAATCTAAATTTAAAAAAACATGGGCTATAACCCATCGTTTATTTTATTTTTTCATTTTTTGTCAAATCCTCAAAAATGATGAAAAACGGCGTGCTATAGTATGCCGTACCATATGGGCTATAGCCCATGGTCCAAAATGATGAAAAACGAGGATATTCTTTTTTTCAAAATTTCAAAAAACATGGGCTATAACCCATCGTTTTTTTTCATTTTTTCATTTTTTGTCAAATCCTCAAAAATGATGAAAAACGGCGTGCTATAGTATGCCGTACCATATGGGCTATAGCCCATGGTCCAAAATGATGAAAAACGAGGATATTCTTTTTTTCAAAATTTCAAAAAACATGGGCTATAACCCATCGTTTTTTTTTCATTTTTTCATTTTTTTCAAATCCTCAAAAATGATGAAAAACGGCGTGCTATAGTATGCCGTACCATATGGGCTATAGCCCATGGTCCAAAATGATGAAAAACGAGGATTTTATTTTTTTTCAAAATTTCAAAAAACATGGGCTATAACCCATCGTTTTTTTCATTATTTCATTTTTTGTCAAATCCTCAAAAATGATGAAAAATGGCGTGCTATAGTATGCCGTACCATATGGGCTATAGCCCATGGTCCAAAATGATAAAAAACGAGGATTTTTTTTTTTTTCAAAATTTCAAAAAACACCCATCGTTTTTTTCATTTTTTCATTTTTTTCAAATCCTCAAAAATGATGAAAAACGGCGTGCTATAGTATGCCTTACGATATGGGCTATAGGCCATGGTCCAAAATGATGAAAAACGAGGATTCTAATTTTTTTCAAAATTTCAAAAAACATGGGCTATAACCCATCGTTTTTTTCATTTTTTCATTTTTTTCAAATCCTCAAAAATGATGAAAAACGGCGTGCTATAGTATGCCTTACGATATGGGCTATAGCCCATGGTCCAAAATGATGAAAAACGAGGATTTTAATTTTTTTCAAAATTTCAAAAAACATGGGCTATAACCCATCGTTTTTTTTCATTTTTTCATTTTTTTCAAATCCTCAAAAATGATGAAAAACGGCGTGCTATAGTATGCCGTACGATATGGGCTATAGCCCATGGTCCAAAATAATGAAAAACGAGGATTTTTATTTTTTTCAAAATTTCAAAAAACATGGGCTATAACCCATCGTTTTTTTCATTTTTTCATTTTTTGTCAAATCCTCAAAAATGATGAAAAATGGCGTGCTATAGTATGCCGTACCATATGGGCTATAGCCCATGGTCCAAAATGATGAAAAACGAGGATTTTTTTTTTCTTTTCAAATTTTCAAAAAACATGGGCTATAACCCATCGTTTTTTTCATTTTTTCATTTTTTTCAAATCCTCAAAAATGATGAAAAACGGCGTGCTATAGTATGCCTTACGATATGGGCTATAGCCCATGGTCCAAAATGATGAAAAACGAGGATTTTTATTTTTTTCAAAATTTCAAAAAACATGGGCTATAACCCATCGTTTTTTTTCATTTTTTCATTTTTTTCAAATCCTCAAAAATGATGAAAAACGGCGTGCTATAGTATGCCGTACCATATGGGCTATAGCCCATGGTCCAAAATGATGAAAAACGAGGATTTTTATTTTTTTCAAAATTTCAAAAAACATGGGCTATAACCCATCGTTTTTTTTATTTTTTCATTTTTTTCAAATCCTCAAAAATGATGAAAAACTGCGTGCTATAGTATGCCTTACGATATGGGCTATAGCCAATGGTCCAAAATGATGAAAAACGAGGATAAAAAATAATCTAAATTTAAAAAAACATGGGCTATAACCCATCGTTTTTTTCATTATTTCATTTTTTGTCAAATCCTCAAAAATGATGAAAAATGGCGTGCTATAGTATGCCGTACCATATGGGCTATAGCCCATGGTCCAAAATGATGAAAAACGAGGATTTTTATTTTTTTCAAAATTTCAAAAAACATGGGCTATAACCCATCGTTTTTTTCATTTTTTCATTTTTTTCAAATCCTCAAAAATGATGAAAAACGGCGTGCTATAGTATGCCTTACGATATGGGCTATAGCCCATGGTCCAAAATGATGAAAAACGAGGATTTTTATTTTTTTCAAAATTTCAAAAAACATGGGCTATAACCCATCGTTTTTTTTCATTTTTTCATTTTTTTCAAATCCTCAAAAATTATGAAAAACGGCGTGCTATAGTATGCCGTACCATATGGGCTATAGCCCATGGTCCAAAATGATGAAAAACGAGGATTTTTATTTTTTTCAAAATTTCAAAAAACATGGGCTATAACCCATCGTTTTTTTAATTTTTTAATTTTTTGTCAAATCCTCAAAAATGATGAAAAATGGCGTGCTATAGTATGCCGTACCATATGGGCTATAGCCCATGGTCCAAAATGATGAAAAACGAGGATATTCTTTTTTTCAAAATTTCAAAAAACATGGGCTATAACCCATCGTTTTTTTTTCATTTTTTCATTTTTTGTCAAATCCTCAAAAATGATGAAAAACGGCGTGCTATAGTATGCCGTACCATATGGGCTATAGCCCATGGTCCAAAATGATGAAAAACGAGGATATTCTTTTTTTCAAAATTTCAAAAAACATGGGCTATAACCCATCGTTTTTTTTCATTTTTTCATTTTTTTCAAATCCTCAAAAATGATGAAAAACGGCGTGCTATAGTATGCCGTACCATATGGGCTATAGCCCATGGTCCAAAATGATGAAAAACGAGGATTTTATTTCTTTTCAAAATTTCAAAAAACATGGGCTATAACCCATCGTTTTTTTCATTATTTCATTTTTTGTCAAATCCTCAAAAATGATGAAAAATGGCGTGCTATAGTATGCCGTACCATATGGGCTATAGCCCATGGTCCAAAATGATAAAAAACGAGGATTTTTTTTTTTTTCAAAATTTCAAAAAACACCCATCGTTTTTTTCATTTTTTCATTTTTTTCAAATCCTCAAAAATGATGAAAAACGGCGTGCTATAGTATGCCTTACGATATGGGCTATAGGCCATGGTCCAAAATGATGAAAAACGAGGATTTTAATTTTTTTCAAAATTTCAAAAAACATGGGCTATAACCCATCGTTTTTTTCATTTTTTAATTTTTTTCAAATCCTCAAAAATGATGAAAAACGGCGTGCTATAGTATGCCTTACGATATGGGCTATAGCCCATGGTCCAAAATGATGAAAAACGAGGATTTTAATTTTTTTCAAAATTTCAAAAAACATGGGCTATAACCCATCGTTTTTTTTTCATTTTTTCATTTTTTTCAAATCCTCAAAAATGATGAAAAACGGCGTGCTATAGTATGCCGTACGATATGGGCTATAGCCCATGGTCCAAAATAATGAAAAACGAGGATTTTTATTTTTTTCAAAATTTCAAAAAACATGGGCTATAACCCATCGTTTTTTTCATTTTTTCATTTTTTGTCAAATCCTCAAAAATGATGAAAAATGGCGTGCTATAGTATGCCGTACCATATGGGCTATAGCCCATGGTCCAAAATGATGAAAAACGAGGATTTTTTTTTTTTTTTCAAAATTTCAAAAAACATGGGCTATAACCCATCGTTTTTTTCATTTTTTCATTTTTTTCAAATCCTCAAAAATGATGAAAAACGGCGTGCTATAGTATGCCTTACGATATGGGCTATAGCCCATGGTCCAAAATGATGAAAAACGAGGATTTTTATTTTTTTCAAAATTTCAAAAAACATGGGCTATAACCCATCGTTTTTTTTCATTTTTTCATTTTTTTCAAATCCTCAAAAATGATGAAAAACGGCGTGCTATAGTATGCCGTACCATATGGGCTATAGCCCATGGTCCAAAATGATGAAAAACGAGGATTTTTATTTTTTTCAAAATTTCAAAAAACATGGGCTATAACCCATCGTTTTTTTTATTTTTTCATTTTTTTCAAATCCTCAAAAATGATGAAAAACTGCGTGCTATAGTATGCCTTACGATATGGGCTATAGCCAATGGTCCAAAATGATGAAAAACGAGGATAAAAAATAATCTAAATTTAAAAAAACATGGGCTATAACCCATCGTTTTTTTCATTATTTCATTTTTTGTCAAATCCTCAAAAATGATGAAAAATGGCGTGCTATAGTATGCCGTACCATATGGGCTATAGCCCATGGTCCAAAATGATGAAAAACGAGGATTTTTATTTTTTTCAAAATTTCAAAAAACATGGGCTATAACCCATCGTTTTTTTCATTTTTTCATTTTTTTCAAATCCTCAAAAATGATGAAAAACGGCGTGCTATAGTATGCCTTACGATATGGGCTATAGGCCATGGTCCAAAATGATGAAAAACAAGGATTTTAATTTTTTTCAAAATTTCAAAAAACATGGGCTATAACCCATCGTTTTTTTCATTTTTTAATTTTTTTCAAATCCTCAAAAATGATGAAAAACGGCGTGCTATAGTATGCCTTACGATATGGGCTATAGCCCATGGTCCAAAATAATAAAAAAACGAGGATTTTTATTTTTTTCAAAATTTCAAAAAACATGGGCTATAACCCATCGTTTTTTTTCATTTTTTTCATTTTTTTCAAATCCTCAAAAATGATGAAAAACGGCGTGCTATAGTATGCCTTACGATATGGGCTATAGCCCATGGTCCAAAATGATGAAAAACGAGGATTTTTATTTTTTTCAAAATTTCAAAAAACATGGGCTATAACCCATCGTTTTTTTTCATTTTTTCATTTTTTTCAAATCCTCAAAAATGATGAAAAACGGCGTGCTATAGTATGCCGTACCATATGGGCTATAGCCCATGGTCCAAAATGATGAAAAACGAGGATTTTTATCTTTTTCAAAATTTCAAAAAACATGGGCTATAACCCATCGTTTTTTTTATTTTTTCATTTTTTTCAAATCCTCAAAAATGATGAAGAACTGCGTGCTATAGTATGCCTTACGATATGGGCTATAGCCAATGGTCCAAAATGATGAAAAACGAGGATAAAAAATAATCTAAATTTAAAAAAACATGGGCTATAACCCATCGTTTATTTCATTTTTTAATTTTTTGTCAAATCCTCAAAAATGATGAAAAACGGCGTGCTATAGTATGCCGTACCATATGGGCTATAGCCCATGGTCCAAAATGATGAAAAACGAGGATATTCTTTTTTTCAAAATTTCAAAAAACATGGGCTATAACCCATCGTTTTTTTTTCATTTTTTCATTTTTTCCAAATCCTCAAAAATGATGAAAAACGGCGTGCTATAGTATGCCTTACGATATGGGCTATAGCCCATGGTCCAAAATGATGAAAAACGAGGATTTTTATTTTTTTCAAAATTAAAAAAAACATGGGCTATAACCCATCGTTTTTTTTCATTTTTTCATTTTTTTCAAATCCTCAAAAATGATGAAAAACGGCGTGCTATAGTATGCCGTACCATATGGGCTATAGCCCATGGTCCAAAATGATGAAAAACGAGGATTTTTATTTTTTTCAAAATTTCAAAAAACATGGGCTATAACCCATCGTTTTTTTTTTTTTTTCATTTTTTTCAAATCCTCAAAAATGATGAAAAACTGCGTGCTATAGTATGCCTGACGATATGGGCTATAGCCAATGGTCCAAAATGATGAAAAACGAGGATAAAAAATAATCTAAATTTAAAAAAACATGGGCTATAACCCATCGTTTATTTCATTTTTTCATTTTTTGTCAAATCCTCAAAATGATGAAAAACGGCGTGCTATAGTATGCCGTACCATATGGGCTATAGCCCATGGTCCAAAATGATGAAAAACGAGGATATTCTTTTTTTCAAAATTTCAAAAAACATGGGCTATAACCCATCGTTTTTTTTCATTTTTTCATTTTTTTCTAATCCTCAAAAATGATGAAAAACGGCGTGCTATAGTATGCCGTACCATATGGGCTATAGCCCATGGTCCAAAATGATGAAAAACGAGGATATTTTTTTTTTTCAAAATTTCAAAAAACATGGGCTATAACCCATCGTTTTTTTCATTATTTCATTTTTTGTCAAATCCTCAAAAATGATGAAAAATGGCGTGCTATAGTATGCCGTACCATATGGGCTATAGCCCATGGTCCAAAATGATGAAAAACGAGGATTTTCTTTTTTTTTCAAAATTTCAAAAAACATGGGCTATAACCCATCGTTTTTTTCATTTTTTCATTTTTTTCAAATCCTCAAAAATGATGAAAAACTGCGTGCTATAGTATGCCTTACGATATGGGCTATAGCCAATGGTCCAAAATGATGAAAAACGAGGATAAAAAATAATCTAAATTTAAAAAAACATGGGCTATAACCCATCGTTTATTTCATTTTTTCATTTTTTGTCAAATCCTCAAAAATGATGAAAAACGGCGTGCTATAGTATGCCGTACCATATGGGCTATAGCCCATGGTCCAAAATGATGAAAAACGAGGATTTTTATTTTTTTCAAAATTTCAAAAAACATGGGCTATAACCCATCGTTTTTTTCATTTTTTCATTTTTTTCAAATCCTCAAAAATGATGAAAAACGGCGTGCTATAGTATGCCTTACGATATGGGCTATAGCCCATGGTCCAAAATGATGAAAAACGAGGATTTTTTTTTCTCAAAATTTCAAAAAACATGGGCTATAACCCATCGTTTTTTTCATTTTTTCATTTTTTGTTAAATCCTCAAAAATGATGAAACATGGCGTGCTATAGTATGCCGTACCATATGGGTTATAGCCCATGGTCCAAAATGATGAAAAACGAGGATTTTTATTTTTTTCAAAATTTCAAAAGACATGGGCTATAACCCATCGTTTTTTTCATTATTTCATTTTTTGTCAAATCCTCAAAAATGATGAAAAATGGCGTGCTATAGTATGCCGTACCATATGGGCTATAGCCCATGGTCCAAAATGATGAAAAACGAGGATTTTTTTTTCCAAAATTTTCAAAAACATGGGCTATAACCCATCGTTTTTTTCATTTTTTCATTTTTTTCAAATCCTCAAAAATGATGAAAAACGGCGTGCTATAGTATGCCTTACGATATGGGCTATAGCCCATGGTCCAAAATGATGAAAAACGAGGATTTTTATATTTTTTCAAAATTTCAAAAAACATGGGCTATAACCCATCGTTTTTTTCATTTTTTCATTTTTTTCAAAACCTCAAAAATGATGAAAAACGAGGTAATTATTTTTTTCAAATTTTCAAAAAACGATGGGCTATAACCCATGTTTTTTTCATTTTTTCATTTTTTTCAAAACCTCAAAAATGATGAAAAACTGCGTGCTATAGTATGCCGTATGGTATGGGCTATTAGACGAGCGTCTAAAATGGGATAAAAACGTCTAAAAATAGACGTCTAAAACACGTCTAAAAATAGACGTGTTTTAGACGTCTATTTTTAGACGTTTTTTAGACGTCTATTTTTAGACGTTTTTTATCCCATTTTTAGACGCATGTCTAATAGCCGGCTATTGCTCAGTGGGATGGTCAAAAATGATGAAAAACGAGGATTAAAAAAAATCTAAAAACGATGGGCTATAACCCATGTTTTTTTTTTTTCATTTTTTTCAAAACCTCAAAAATGTTGAAAAACGGCGTGCTATAGTATGCCGTACGGTATGGGCTATAGCCCACGTTCAAAAATGATGAAAAACGAGGTTAACTTTTTTTTCCAACATTTCAAAAAACGATGGGCTATAACCCATGTTTTTTTTTTCTTTTTCAAAACCTCAAAAATGATGAAAAACTGCGTGCTATAGTATGCCGTATGGTATGGGCTATTAGACGAGCGTCTAAAATGGGATAAAAACGTCTAAAATTAGACGTCTAAAACACGTCTAAAAATAGACGTGTTTTAGACGTCTATTTTTAGACGTTTTTTAGACGTCAATTTTTTGACGTTTTTTATCCCATTTTTAGACGCACGTCTAATAGCCGGCTATTGCTCAGTGGGATGGTCAAAAATGATGAAAAACAAGGATTAAAAAAAATCTAAAAACGATGGGCTATAACCCATGGTTTTTTTTTTTGTTTTTTTTTTCAAAACCTCAAAAATGATGAAAAACGGCGTGCTATAGTATGCCGTACGGTATGGGCTGTAGCCCACGTTCAAAAATGATGAAAAACGAGGTTAACTTTTTTTTCCAACATTTCAAAAAACGATGGGCTATAACCCATGTTTTTTTTTTCCATTTTTTTCAAAACCTCAAAAATGATGAAAAACGGCGTGCTATAGTATGCCGTACGGTATGGGCTATAGCCTATGTTCAAAAATGATGAAAAACGAGGTAATTATTTTTTTTAAATTTTCAAAAAACGATGGGCTATAACCCATGTTTTTTTTTTTTTTTCATTTTTTTCAAAACCTCAAAAATGATGAAAAACTGCGTGCTATAGTATGCCGTATGGTATGGGCTATTAGACGAGCGTCTAAAATGGGATAAAAACATCTAAAAATAGACGTCTAAAACACGTCTAAAAATAGACGTGTTTTAGACGTCTATTTTTAGACGTTTTTTAGACGTCTATTTTTAGACGTTTTTTATCCCATTTTTAGACGCATGTCTAATAGCAGGCTATTGCTCAGTGGGATGGTCAAAAATGATGAAAAACGAGGATTAAAAAAAATCTAAAAACGATGGGCTATAACCCATGTTTTTTTTTTTTTAATTTTTTCAAAACCTCAAAAATGTTGAAAAACGGCGTGCTATAGTATGCCGTACGGTATGGGCTATAGCCCACGTTCAAAAATGATGAAAAACGAGGTTAACTTTATTTTCCAACATTTCAAAAAACGATGGGCTATAACCCATGTTTTATTTTTATTTTTCAAAACCTCAAAAATGATGAAAAACTGCGTGCTATAGTATGCCGTATGGTATGGGCTATTAGACGAGCGTCTAAAATGGGATAAAAACGTCTAAAATTAGACGTCTAAAACACGTCTAAAAATAGACGTGTTTTAGACGTCTATTTTTAGACGTTTTTTAGACGTCAATTTTTAGACGTTTTTTATCCCATTTTTAGACGCACGTCTAATAGCCGGCTATTGCTCAGTGGGATGGTCAAAAATGATGAAAAACAAGGATTAAAAAAAAATCTAAAAACTATGGGCTATAACCCATGTTTTTTTTTTTTTAATTTTTTTCAAAACCTCAAAAATGATGAAAAACGGCGTGCTATAGTATGCCGTACGGTATGGGCTATAGCCCACGTTCAAAAATGATGAAAAACGAGGTTAACTTTTTTTTCCAACATTTCAAAAAACGATGGGCTATAACCCATGTTTTTTTTTTTTTTTTTTTTTCAAAACCTCAAAAATGATGAAAAACGGCGTGCTATAGTATGCCGTACGGTATGGGCTATAGCCTATGTTCAAAAATGATGAAAAACGAGGTAATTATTTTTTTCAAATTTTCAAAAAACGATGGGCTATAACCCATGTTTTTTTTTTTTTTTCATTTTTTTCAAAACCTCAAAAATGATGAAAAACTGCGTGCTATAGTATGCCGTATGGTATGGGCTATTAGACGAGCGTCTAAAATGGGATAAAAACGTCTAAAAATAGACGTCTAAAACACGTCTAAAAATAGACGTGTTTTAGACGTCTATTTTTAGACGTTTTTTAGACGTCTATTTTTAGACGTTTTTTATCCCATTTTTAGACGCATGTCTAATAGCCGGCTATTGCTCAGTGGGATGGTCAAAAATGATGAAAAACGAGGATTAAAAAAAATCTAAAAACGATGGGCTATAACCCATGTTTTTTTTTTTTCATTTTTTTCAAAACCTCAAAAATGTTGAAAAACGGCGTGCTATAGTATGCCGTACGGTATGGGCTATAGCCCACGTTCAAAAATGATGAAAAACGAGGTTAACTTTTTTTTCCAACATTTCAAAAAACGATGGGCTATAACCCATGTTTTTTTTTTCTTTTTCAAAACCTCAAAAATGATGAAAAACTGCGTGCTATAGTTTGCCGTATGGTATGGGCTATTAGACGAGCGTCTAAAATGGGATAAAAACGTCTAAAAATAGACGTCTAAAACACGTCTAAAAATAGACGTGTTTTAGACGTCTATTTTTAGACGTTTTTTAGACGTCAATTTTTAGACGTTTTTTATCCCATTTTTAGACGCACGTCTAATAGCCGGCTATTGCTCAGTGGGATGGTCAAAAATGATGAAAAACAAGGATTAAAAAAAATCTAAAAACGATGGGCTATAACCCATGTTTTTTTTTTTTTAATTTTTTTCAAAACCTAAAAAATGATGAAAAACGGCGTGCTATAGTATGCCGTACGGTATGGGCTATAGCCCACGTTCAAAAATGATGAAAAACGAGGTTAACTTTTTTTTCCAACATTTCAAAAAACGATGGGCTATAACCCATGTTTTTTTTTTTTCACTTTTTTTCAAAACCTCAAAAATGATGAAAAACGGCGTGCTATAGTATGCCGTACGGTATGGGCTATAGCCTATGTTCAAAAATGATGAAAAACAAGGTAATTATTTTTTTCAAATTTTCAAAAAACGATGGGCTATAACCCATGTTTTTTTTTTTTTTTCATTTTTTTCAAAACCTCAAAAATGATGAAAAACTGCGTGCTATAGTATGCCGTATGGTATGGGCTATTAGACGAGCGTCTAAAATGGGATAAAAACGTCTAAAAATCGACGTCTAAAACACGTCTAAAAATAGACGTGTTTTAGACGTCTATTTTTAGACGTTTTTTAGACGTCAATTTTTAGACGTTTTTTATCCCATTTTTAGACGCACGTCTAATAGCCGGCTATTGCTCAGTGGGATGGTCAAAAATGATGAAAAACAAGGATTAAAAAAAATCTAAAAACGATGGGCTATAACCCATGTTTTGTTTTTTTTTAAATTTTTCAAAACCTCAAAAATGATGAAAAACGGCGTGCTATAGTATGCCGTACGGTATGGGCTATAGCCCACGTTCAAAAATGATGAAAAACGAGGTTAACTTTTTTTTCCAACATTTCAAAAAACGATGGGCTATAACCCATGTTTTTTTTTTTTCATTTTTTTCAAAACCTCAAAAATGATGAAAAACGGCGTGCTATAGTATGCCGTACGGTATGGGCTATAGCCTATGTTCAAAAATGATGAAAAACGAGGTAATTATTTTTTTCAAATTTTCAAAAAACGATGGGCTATAACCCATGTTTTTTTTTTTTTTTCATTTTTTTCAAAACCTCAAAAATGATGAAAAACTGCGTGCTATAGTATGCCGTATGGTATGGGCTATTAGACGAGCTTCTAAAATGGGATAAAAACGTCTAAAAATAGACGTCTAAAACACGTCTAAAAATAGACGTGTTTTAGACGTCTATTTTTAGACGTTTTTTAGACGTCTATTTTTAGACGTTTTTTATCCCATTTTTAGACGCATGTCTAATAGCCGGCTATTGCTCAGTGGGATGGTCAAAAATGATGAAAAACGAGGATTAAAAAAAATCTAAAAACGATGGGCTATAACCCATGTTTTTTTTTTTTCATTTTTTTCAAAACCTCAAAAATGTTGAAAAACGGCGTGCTATAGTATGCCGTACGGTATGGGCTATAGCCCACGTTCAAAAATGATGAAAAACGAGGTTAACTTTTTTTTCCAACATTTCAAAAAACGATGGGCTATAACCCATGTTTTTTTTTTCTTTTTCAAAACCTCAAAAATGATGAAAAACTGCGTGCTATAGTATGCCGTATGGTATGGGCTATTAGACGAGCGTCTAAAATGGGATAAAAACGTCTAAAAATCGACGTCTAAAACACGTCTAAAAATAGACGTGTTTTAGACGTCTATTTTTAGACGTTTTTTAGACGTCAATTTTTAGACGTTTTTTATCCCATTTTTAGACGCACGTCTAATAGCCGGCTATTGCTCAGTGGGATGGTCAAAAATGATGAAAAACAAGGATTAAAAAAAATCTAAAAACGATGGGCTATAACCCATGTTTTGTTTTTTTTTAAATTTTTCAAAACCTCAAAAATGATGAAAAACGGCGTGCTATAGTATGCCGTACGGTATGGGCTATAGCCCACGTTCAAAAATGATGAAAAACGAGGTTAACTTTTTTTTCCAACATTTCAAAAAACGATGGGCTATAACCCATGTTTTTTTTTTTTCATTTTTTTCAAAACCTCAAAAATGATGAAAAACGGCGTGCTATAGTATGCCGTACGGTATGGGCTATAGCCTATGTTCAAAAATGATGAAAAACGAGGTAATTATTTTTTTCAAATTTTCAAAAAACGATGGGCTATAACCCATGTTTTTTTTTTTTTTTCATTTTTTTCAAAACCTCAAAAATGATGAAAAACTGCGTGCTATAGTATGCCGTATGGTATGGGCTATTAGACGAGCTTCTAAAATGGGATAAAAACGTCTAAAAATAGACGTCTAAAACACGTCTAAAAATAGACGTGTTTTAGACGTCTATTTTTAGACGTTTTTTAGACGTCTATTTTTAGACGTTTTTTATCCCATTTTTAGACGCATGTCTAATAGCCGGCTATTGCTCAGTGGGATGGTCAAAAATGATGAAAAACGAGGATTAAAAAAAATCTAAAAACGATGGGCTATAACCCATGTTTTTTTTTTTTCATTTTTTTCAAAACCTCAAAAATGTTGAAAAACGGCGTGCTATAGTATGCCGTACGGTATGGGCTATAGCCCACGTTCAAAAATGATGAAAAACGAGGTTAACTTTTTTTTCCAACATTTCAAAAAACGATGGGCTATAACCCATGTTTTTTTTTTCTTTTTCAAAACCTCAAAAATGATGAAAAACTGCGTGCTATAGTATGCCGTATGGTATGGGCTATTAGACGAGCGTCTAAAATGGGATAAAAACGTCTAAAAATAGACGTCTAAAACACGTCTAAAAATAGACGTGTTTTAGACGTCTATTTTTAGACGTTTTTTTAGACGTCAATTTTTAGACGTTTTTTATCCCATTTTTAGACGCACGTCTAATAGCCGGCTATTGCTCAGTGGGATGGTCAAAAATGATGAAAAACAAGGATTAAAAAAAATCTAAAAACGATGGGCTATAACCCATGTTTTTTTTTTTTTAATTTTTTTCAAAACCTCAAAAATGATGAAAAACGGCGTGCTATAGTATGCGGTACGGTATGGGCTATAGCCCACGTTCAAAAATGATGAAAAACGAGGTTAACTTTTTTTTCCAACATTTCAAAAAACGATGGGCTATAACCCATGTTTTTTTTTTTTCACTTTTTTTCAAAACCTCAAAAATGATGAAAAACGGCGTGCTATAGTATGCCGTACGGTATGGGCTATAGCCTATGTTCAAAAATGATGAAAAACAAGGTAATTATTTTTTTCAAATTTTCAAAAAACGATGGGCTATAACCCATGTTTTTTTTTTTTTTTCATTTTTTTCAAAACCTCAAAAATGATGAAAAACTGCGTGCTATAGTATGCCGTATGGTATGGGCTATTAGACGAGCGTCTAAAATGGGATAAAAACGTCTAAAAATAGACGTCTAAAACACGTCTAAAAATAGACGTGTTTTAGACGTCTATTTTTAGACGTTTTTTAGACGTCAATTTTTTGACGTTTTTTATCCCATTTTTAGACGCACGTCTAATAGCCGGCTATTGCTCAGTGGGATGGTCAAAAATGATGAAAAACAAGGATTTAAAAAAAATCTAAAAACGATGGGCTATAACCCATGTTTTTTTTTTTTTTTTTTTTTCAAAACCTCAAAAATGATGAAAAACGGCGTGCTATAGTATGCCGTACGGTATGGGCTATAGCCCACGTTCAAAAATGATGAAAAACGAGGTTAACTTTTTTTTCCAACATTTCAAAAAACGATGGGCTATAACCCATGTTTTGTTTTTTTTTCATTTTTTTCAAAACCTCAAAAATGATGAAAAACGGCGTGCTATAGTATGCCGTACGGTATGGGCTATAGCCTATGTTCAAAAATGATGAAAAACGAGGTAATTATTTTTTTCAAATTTTCAAAAAACGATGGGCTATAACCCATGTTTTTTTTTTTTTTTCATTTTTTTCAAAACCTCAAAAATGATGAAAAACTGCGTGCTATAGTATGCCGTATGGTATGGGCTATTAGACGAGCGTCTAAAATGGGATAAAAACGTCTAAAAATAGACGTCTAAAAATAGACGTGTTTTAGACGTCTATTTTTAGACGTTTTTTAGACGTCTATTTTTAGACGTTTTTTATCCCATTTTTAGACGCACGTCTAATAGCCGGCTATTGCTCAGTGGGATGGTCAAAAATGATGAAAAACGAGGATTAAAAAAAATCTAAAAACGATGGGCTATAACCCATGTTTTTTTTTTTTCATTTTTTTCAAAACCTCAAAAATGATGAAAAACGGCGTGCTATAGTATGCCGTACGGTATGGGCTATAGCCCACGTTCAAAAATGATGCAAAACGAGGTTAACTTTTTTTTCCAACATTTCAAAAAACGATGGGCTATAACCCATGTTTTGTTTTTTTTCATTTCTTTCAAAACCTCAAAAATGATGAAAAACGGCGTGCTATAGTATGCCGTACGGTATGGGCTATAGCCCACGTTCAAAAATGATGAAAAACGAGGTTAACTTTTTTTTCCAACATTTCAAAAAACGATGGGCTATAACCCATGTTTTGTTTTTTTTCATTTCTTTCAAAACCTCAAAAATGATGAAAAACGGCGTGCTATAGTATGCTGTACGGTATGGGCTATAGCCTATGTTCAAAAATGATGAAAAACGAGGTAATCTTTTTTCAAAATTTTCAAAAAACGATGGGCTATAACCCATGTTTTTTTTTCTTCATTTTTTTCAAAACCTCAAAAATGATGAAAAACGGCGTGCTATAGTATGCCGTACGGTATGGGCTATAGCCCACGTTCAAAAATGATGAAAAACGAGGTTAACTTTTTTTTCCAACATTTCAAAAAACGATGGGCTATAACCCATGTTTTTTTTTTTCTTTTTTTTCAAAACCTCAAAAATGATGAAAAACGGCGTGCTATAGTATGCCGTACGGTATGGGCTATAGCCCACGTTCAAAAATGATGAAAAACGAGGTTAACTTTTTTTTCCAACATTTAAAAAAACGATGGGCTATAACCCATGTTTTGTTTTTTTTCATTTCTTTCAAAACCTCAAAAATTATGAAAAACGGCGTGCTATAGTATGCCGTACGGTATGGGCTATAGCCTATGTTCAAAAATGATGAAAAACGATGTAATTTTTTTTCAAAATTTTCAAAAAACGATGGGCTATAACACATGTTTTTTTTTTTTTTTCATTTTTTTCAAAACCTCAAAAATGATGAAAAACTGCGTGCTATAGTATGCCGTATGGTATGGGCTATTAGACGAGCGTCTAAAATGGGATAAAAAACGTCTAAAAATAGACGTCTAAAACACGTCTAAAAATAGACGTGTTTTAGACGTCTATTTTTTGACGTTTTTTAGACGTCTAGTTTTAGACGTTTTTTATCCCATTTTTAGACGCACGTCTAATAGCCGGCTATTGCTCAGTGGGATGGTCAAAAATGATGAAAAACGAGGATTAAAAAAAATCAAAAAACGATGGGCTATAACCCATGTTTTTTCATTTTTTTTCCATTTTTTTCAAAACCTCAAAAATGATGAAAAACGGCGTGCTATAGTATGCCGTACGGTATGGGCTATAGCCCACGTTCAAAAATTATGAAAAACGAGGTTAACTTTTTTTTCCAACATTTCAAAAAACGATGGGCTATAACCCATGTTTTTTTTTTTTCACTTTTTTTCAAAACCTCAAAAATGATGAAAAACGGCGTGCTATAGTATGCCGTACGGTATGGGCTATAGCCTATGTTCAAAAATGATGAAAAACAAGGTAATTATTTTTTTCAAATTTTCAAAAAACGATGGGCTATAATCCATGTTTTTTTTTTTTTTTCATTTTTTTCAAAACCTCAAAAATGATGAAAAACTGCGTGCTATAGTATGCCGTATGGTATGGGCTATTAGACGAGCGTCTAAAATGGGATAAAAACGTCTAAAAATAGACGTCTAAAACACGTCTAAAAATAGACGTGTTTTAGACGTCTATTTTTAGACGTTTTTTTAGACGTAAATTTTTAGACGTTTTTTATCCCATTTTTAGACGCACGTCTAATAGCCGGCTATTGCTCAGTGGGATGGTCAAAAATGATGAAAAACAAGGATTAAAAAAAATCTAAAAACGATGGGCTATAACCCATGTTTTTTTTTTTTTAATTTTTTTCAAAACCTCAAAAATGATGAAAAACGGCGTGCTATAGTATGCCGTACGGTATGGGCTATAGCCCACGTTCAAAAATGATGAAAAACGAGGTTAACTTTTTTTTCCAACATTTCAAAAAACGATGGGCTATAACCCATGTTTTTTTTTTTTCATTTTTTTCAAAACCTCAAAAATGATGAAAAACGGCGTGCTATAGTATGCCGTACGGTATGGGCTATAGCCTATGTTCAAAAATGATGAAAAACGAGGTAATTATTTTTTTCAAATTTTCAAAAAACGATGGGCTATAACCCATGTTTTTTTTTTTTTTTTCATTTTTTTCAAAACCTCAAAAATGATGAAAAACTGCGTGCTATAGTATGCCGTATGGTATGGGCTATTAGACGAGCGTCTAAAATGGGATAAAAACGTCTAAAAATAGACGTCTAAAACACGTCTAAAAATAGACGTGTTTTAGACGTCTATTTTTAGACGTTTTTTAGACGTCTATTTTTAGACGTTTTTTATCCCATTTTTAGACGCATGTCTAATAGCCGGCTATTGCTCAGTGGGATGGTCAAAAATGATGAAAAACGAGGATTAAAAAAAATCTAAAAACGATGGGCTATAACCCATGTTTTTTTTTTTCATTTTTTTCAAAACCTCAAAAATTTTGAAAAACGGCGTGCTATAGTATGCCGTACGGTATGGGCTATAGCCCACGTTCAAAAATGATGAAAAACGAGGTTAACTTTTTTTTCCAACATTTCAAAAAACGATGGGCTATAACCCATGTTTTTTTTTTCTTTTTCAAAACCTCAAAAATGATGAAAAACTGCGTGCTATAGTATGCCGTATGGTATGGGCTATTAGACGAGCGTCTAAAATGGGATAAAAACGTCTAAAAATAGACGTCTAAAACACGTCTAAAAATAGACGTGTTTTAGACGTCTATTTTTAGACGTTTTTTAGACGTCAATTTTTAGACGTTTTTTATCCCATTTTTAGACGCACGTCTAATAGCCGGCTATTGCTCAGTGGGATGGTCAAAAATGATGAAAAACAAGGATTAAAAAAAATCTAAAAACGATGGGCTATAACCCATGTTTTTTTTTTTTTAATTTTTTCCAAAACCTCAAAAATGATGAAAAACGGCGTGCTATAGTATGCCGTACGGTATGGGCTATAGCCCACGTTCAAAAATGATGAAAAACGAGGTTAACTTTTTTTTCCAACATTTCAAAAAACGATGGGCTATAACCCATGTTTTTTTTTTTCACTTTTTTTCAAAACCTCAAAAATGATGAAAAACGGCGTGCTATAGTATGCCGTACGCCGTACGGTATGGGCTATAGCCTATGTTCAAAAATGATGAAAAACAAGGTAATTATTTTTTTCAAATTTTCAAAAAACGATGGGCTATAACCCATGTTTTTTTTTTTTTTTCATTTTTTTCAAAACCTCAAAAATGATGAAAAACTGCGTGCTATAGTATGCCGTATGGTATGGGCTATTAGACGAGCGTCTAAAATGGGATAAAAACGTCTAAAAATAGACGTCTAAAACACGTCTAAAAATAGACGTGTTTTAGACGTCTATTTTTAGACGTTTTTTAGACGTCAATTTTTAGACGTTTTTTATCCCATTTTTAGACGCACGTCTAATAGCCGGCTATTGCTCAGTGGGATGGTCAAAAATGATGAAAAACAAGGATTAAAAAAAATCAAAAAACGATGGGCTATAACCCATGTTTTTTTTTTTTTAATTTTTTTCAAAACCTCAAAAATGATGAAAAACGGCGTGCTATAGTATGCCGTACGGTATGGGCTATAGCCCACGTTCAAAAATGATGAAAAACGAGGTTAACTTTTTTTTCCAACATTTCAAAAAACGATGGGCTATAACCCATGTTTTTTTTTTTCCATTTTTTTCAAAACCTCAAAAATGATGAAAAACGGCGTGCTATAGTATGCCGTACGGTATGGGCTATAGCCTATGTTCAAAAATGATGAAAAACGAGGTAATTATTTTTTTCAAATTTTCAAAAAACGATGGGCTATAACCCATGTTTTTTTGTTTTTTTCATTTTTTTCAAAACCTCAAAAATGATGAAAAACTGCGTGCTATAGTATGCCGTATGGTATGGGCTATTAGACGAGCGTCTAAAATGGGATAAAAACGTCTAAAAATAGACGTCTAAAACACGTCAAAAAATAGACGTGTTTTAGACGTCTATTTTTAGACGTTTTTTAGACGTCTATTTTTAGACGTTTTTTATCCCATTTTTAGACGCATGTCTAATAGCCGGCTATTGCTCAGTGGGATGGTCAAAAATGATGAAAAACGAGGATTAAAAAAAATCTAAAAACGATGGGCTATAACCCATGTTTTTTTTTTTTCATTTTTTTCAAAACCTCAAAAATGTTGAAAAACGGCGTGCTATAGTATGCCGTACGGTATGGGCTATAGCCCACGTTCAAAAATGATGAAAAACGAGGTTAACTTTTTTTTCCAACATTTCAAAAAACGATGGGCTATAACCCATGTTTTTTTTTTCTTTTTCAAAACCTCAAAAATGATGAAAAACTGCGTGCTATAGTATGCCGTATGGTATGGGCTATTAGACGAGCGTCTAAAATGGGATAAAAACGTCTAAAAATAGACGTCTAAAACACGTCTAAAAATAGACGTGTTTTAGACGTCTATTTTTAGACGTTTTTTAGACGTCAATTTTTAGACGTTTTTTATCCCATTTTTAGACGCACGTCTAATAGCCGGCTATTGCTCAGTGGGATGGTCAAAAATGATGAAAAACAAGGATTAAAAAAAAATCTAAAAACGATGGGCTATAACCCATGTTTTTTTTTTTTTTCATTTTTTTCAAAACCTCAAAAATGATGAAAAACGGCGTGCTATAGTATGCCGTACGGTATGGGCTATAGCCTATGTTCAAAAATGATGAAAAACGAGGTAATTATTTTTTTCAAATTTTCAAAAAACGATGGGCTATAACCCATGTTTTTTTTTTTTTTTCATTTTTTTCAAAACCTCAAAAATGATGAAAAACTGCGTGCTATAGTATGCCGTATGGTATGGGCTATTAGACGAGCGTCTAAAATGGGATAAAAACGTCTAAAAATAGACGTCTAAAACACGTCTAAAAATAGACGTGTTTTAGACGTCTATTTTTAGACGTTTTTTAGACGTCTATTTTTAGACGTTTTTTATCCCATTTTTAGACGCACGTCTAATAGCCGGCTATTGCTCAGTGGGATGGTCAAAAATGATGAAAAACGAGGATTAAAAAAAATCTAAAAACGATGGGCTATAACCCATGTTTTTTTTTTTTCATTTTTTTCAAAACCTCAAAAATGATGAAAAACGGCGTGCTATAGTATGCCGTACGGTATGGGCTATAGCCCACGTTCAAAAATGATGCAAAACGAGGTTAACTTTTTTTTCCAACATTTCAAAAAACGATGGGCTATAACCCATGTTTTGTTTTTTTTCATTTCTTTCAAAACCTCAAAAATGATGAAAAACGGCGTGCTATAGTATGCCGTACGGTATGGGCTATAGCCCACGTTCAAAAATGATGAAAAACGAGGTTAACTTTTTTTTCCAACATTTCAAAAAACGATGGGCTATAACCCATGTTTTGTTTTTTTTCATTTCTTTCAAAACCTCAAAAATGATGAAAAACGGCGTGCTATAGTATGCCGTACGGTATGGGCTATAGCCTATGTTCAAAAATGATGAAAAACGAGGTAATTTTTTTTCAAAATTTTCAAAAAACGATGGGCTATAACCCATGTTTTTTTTTCTTCATTTTTTTCAAAACCTCAAAAATGATGAAAAACGGCGTGCTATAGTATGCCGTACGGTATGGGCTATAGCCCACGTTCAAAAATGATGAAAAACGAGGTTAACTTTTTTTTCCAACATTTCAAAAAACGATGGGCTATAACCCATGTTTTGTTTTTTTTTCATTTCTTTCAAAACCTCAAAAATGATGAAAAACGGCGTGCTATAGTATGCCGTACGGTATGGGCTATAGCCCACGTTCAAAAATGATGAAAAACGAGGTTAACTTTTTTTTCCAACATTTCAAAAAACGATGGGCTATAACCCATGTTTTTTTTTCTTCTTTTTTTTCAAAACCTCAAAAATGATGAAAAACGGCGTGCTATAGTATGCCGTACGGTATGGGCTATAGCCCACGTTCAAAAATGATGAAAAACGAGGTTAACTCTTTTTTTCCAACATTTCAAAAAACGATGGGCTATAACCCATGTTTTGTTTTTTTTCATTTCTTTCAAAACCTCAAAAATTATGAAAAACGGCGTGCTATAGTATGCCGTACGGTATGGGCTATAGCCTATGTTCAAAAATGATGAAAAACGATGTAATATTTTTTCAAAATTTTCAAAAAACGATGGGCTATAACACATGTTTGTTTTTTTTTTTCATTTTTTTCAAAACCTCAAAAATGATGAAAAACTGCGTGCTATAGTATGCCGTATGGTATGGGCTATTAGACGAGCGTCTAAAATGGGATAAAAAACGTCTAAAAATAGACGTCTAAAACACGTCTAAAAATAGACGTGTTTTAGACGTCTATTTTTTGACGTTTTTTAGACGTCTAGTTTTAGACGTTTTTTATCCCATTTTTAGACGCACGTCTAATAGCCGGCTATTGCTCAGTGGGATGGTCAAAAATGATGAAAAACGAGGATTAAAAAAAATCAAAAAACGATGGGCTATAACCCATGTTTTTTCATTTTTTTTCCATTTTTTTCAAAACCTCAAAAATGATGAAAAACGGCGTGCTATAGTATGCCGTACGGTATGGGCTATAGCCCACGTTCAAAAATTATGAAAAACGAGGTTAACTTTTTTTTCCAACATTTCAAAAAACGATGGGCTATAACCCATGTTTTGTTTTTTTTCATTTTTTTCAAAACCTCAAAAATGATGAAAACCGGCGTGCTATAGTATGCCGTACGGTATGGGCTATAGCCTATGTTCAAAAATGATGAAAAACGAGGTTAATTTTTTTTTCCAAAATTTCAAAAAACGATGGGCTATACCCATGTTTTTTTTTTTGTTTTTTGTTTTCAAAACCTAAAAAATGCTGAAAAACGGCGTGCTATAGTATGCCGTACGGTATGGGCTATAGCCCATGTTCAAAAATGATGAAAAACAAGGTTAACTTTTTTTTCCAAAATTTCAAAAAACGATGGGCTATAACCCATGTTTTTTTTTTTTTTTCATTTTTTTCAAAACCTCAAAAATGATGAAAAACTGCGTGCTATAGTATGCCGTATGGTATGGGCTATTAGACGAGCGTCTAAAATGGGATAAAAACGTCTAAAAATAGACGTCTAAAACACGTCTAAAAATAGACGTGTTTTAGACGTCTATTTTTAGACGTTTTTTAGACGTCAATTTTTAGACGTTTTTTATCCCATTTTTAGACGCACGTCTAATAGCCGGCTATTGCTCAGTGGGATGGTCAAAAATTATGAAAAACAAGGATTAAAAAAAATCTAAAAACAATGGGCTATAACCCATGTTTTTTTTTTTTTCATTTTTTTCAAAACCTCAAAAATGATGAAAAACGGCGTGCTATAGTATGCCGTACGGTATGGGCTATAGCCCACGTTCAAAGATGATGAAAAACGAGGTTAACTTTTTTTTCCAACATTTCAAAAAACGATGGGCTATAACCCATGTTTTTTTTTTTTTCATTTTTTTCAAAACCTCAAAAATGATGAAAAACGGCGTGCTATAGTATGCCGTACGGTATGGGCTATAGCCATAGACTGTAAAAAATATGGACAAAGCGTTCCCCGGGTCTAACATGAACCTAAAATGAAGCCTGTAATGATATGCTAATTCCTGATGTAAGTCGCCATCTTTTGGTACCAGCTGGCCATTGGCTGGCTCCGTTTTGTACCAGCTGGTCATTGGCTGCCCAGACAACGAGGCGGGACTTCCCCCCTTCTTCTCCGTTGGTTTTTATTTTGACTCGAGTGGGAGGAGAAGACTCTTGAGTGGGAGGGGAATCCCGATCATAGACTGTAACGGTAGCCACGCCCCTCAGAACATACGCGACTTTATGGTCATTTTTTTAATTAATGGGACCATAATTTTCCAAAAAGAATATTATGACATTAGAAATGAGACTTTAAACTAGTGACTGGAAGAAGAAAGTATTCATGACCATGTTTATTAAGGTAATACAGTCTTGGTGAAGTTGGGCCAAAATACATGGGCCTCTATGGAGCTATGGGGCTTTTTGGGTCCAGTCCAGCACCACAACAGGCCATTATATGAACTACCGATTTCAAATGAGGCTTCACGAAATATCTGGCTGCTGCCCCCCTGGCTATAGCCTATGTTCAAAAATGATGAAAAACGAGGAATTTTTTTTTTCAAATTTTCAAAAAACGATGGGCTATAACCCATGTTTTTTTTTTTTTTTCATTTTTTTCAAAACCTCAAAAATGATGAAAAACTGCGTGCTATAGTATGCCGTATGGTATGGGCTATTAGACGAGCGTCTAAAATGGGATAAAAACGTCAAAAAATAGACGTCTAAAACACGTCTAAAAATAGACGTGTTTTAGACGTCTATTTTTAGACGTTTTTTAGACGTCTATTTTTAGACGTTTTTTATCCCATTTTTAGACGCACGTCTAATAGCCGGCTATTGCTCAGTGGGATGGTCAAAAATGATGAAAAACGAGGATGAAAAAAAATCTAAAAACGATGGGCTATAACCCATGTTTATTTTTTTTCATTTTTTTCAAAACCTCAAAAATGATGAAAAACGGCGTGCTATAGTATGCCGTACGGTATGGGCTATAGCCCACGTTCAAAAATGATGAAAAACGAGGTTAACTTTTTTTTCCAACATTTAAAAAAACGATGGGCTATAACCCATGTGTTTTGTTTTTTTTCAAAACCTCAAAAATGATGAAAAACTGCGTGCTATAGTATGCCGTATGGTATGGGCTATTAGACGAGCGTCTAAAATGGGATAAAAACGTCTAAAAATAGACGTCTAAAACACGTCTAAAAATAGACGTGTTTTAGACGTCTATTTTTAGACGTTTTTTAGACGTCTAGTTTTAGACGTTTTTTATCCCATTTTTAGACGCACGTCTAATAGCCGGCTATTGCTCAGTGGGATGGTCAAAAATTATGAAAAACGAGGATTAAAAAAAATCTAAAAACGATGGGCTATAACCCATGTTTTTTTTTTTTTTTTTTTTTTAAACCTCAAAAATGATGAAAAACGGCGTGCTATAGTATGCCGTACGGTATGGGCTATAGCCCACGTTCAAAAATGATGAAAAACGAGGTTAACTTTTTTTTCCAACATTTCAAAAAACGATGGGCTATAACCCATGTTTTTTTTTTTTTCATTTCTTTCAAAACCTCAAAAATGATGAAAAACGGCGTGCTATAGTATGCCGTACGGTATGGGCTATAGCCCACGTTCAAAAATGATGAAAAACGAGGTTAACTTTTTTTTCCAACATTTCAAAAAACGATGGGCTATAACCCATGTTTTGTTTTTTTTTCATTTCTTTCAAAACCTCAAAAATGATGAAAAACGGCGTGCTATAGTATGCCGTACGGTATGGGCTATAGCCTATGTTCAAAAATGATGAAAAACGAGGTAATTTTTTTTTCCAAATTTTCAAAAAACGATGGGCTATAACCCATGTTTTTTTTTTCTTTTCCAAAACCTAAAAAATGATGAAAAACTGCGTGCTATAGTATGCCGTATGGTATGGGCTATTAGACGAGCGTCTAAAATGGGATAAAAACGTCTAAAAATAGAAGTCTAAAACACGTCTAAAAATAGACGTGTTTTAGACGTCTATTTTTAGACGTTTTTTAGACGTCTAGTTTTAGACGTTTTTTATCCCATTTTTAGACGCACGTCTAATAGCCGGCTATTGCTCAGTGGGATGGTCAAAAATGATGAAAAACGAGGATTAAAAAAAATCTAAAAACGATGGGCTATAACCCATGTTTTTTTTTTTTCATTTTTTTCAAAACCTCAAAAATGATGAAAAACGGCGTGCTATAGTATGCCGTACGGTATGGGCTATAGCCCACGTTCAAAAATGATGAAAAACGAGGTTAACTTTTTTTTCCAACATTTCAAAAAACGATGGGCTATAACCCATGTTTTGTTTTTTTTCATTTCTTTCAAAACCTCAAAAATGATGAAAAACGGCGTGCTATAGTATGCCGTACGGTATGGGCTATAGCCCACGTTCAAAAATGATGAAAAACGAGGTTAACTTTTTTTTCCAACATTTCAAAAAACGATGGGCTATAACCCATGTTTTTTTTTTTTTCATTTCTTTCAAAACCTCAAAAATGATGAAAAACGGCGTGCTATAGTATGCCGTACGGTATGGGCTATAGCCCATGTTCAAAAATGATGAAAAACCCATGTTATTTTTGTTGAAAAACGAGGTTATTTTTTTTTTTCAAAACCTAAAAAATTATGAAAAACGGCGTGCTATAGTATGCTGTACGGTATGGGCTATAGCCCATGTTCAAAAATGATGAAAAACGAGGTTCACTTTTTTTTTCAAAATTTCAAAAAACGATGGGCTATAACCCATGTTTTTTTTTTCTTCATTTTTTTAAAAACCTCAAAAATGATGAAAAACGGCGTGCTATAGTATGCCGTATGGTATGGGCTATTACACAAGCGTCTAAAAATGGGATAAAAAACGTCTAAAAATAGACGTCTAAAACACGTCTAAAAATAGACGTGTTTTAGACGTCTATTTTTAGATGTTTTTTAGACGTCTATTTTAGACGGTTTTTAGACGTCTATTTTTAGACGTTTTTTATCCCATTTTTAGACGCATGTCTAATAGCCGGCTATTGCTCAGTGGGATGGTCAAAAATGATGAAAAACGAGGATTCAAAAAAAATCTAAAAACGATGGGCTATAACCCATGTTTTTTTTTTTTTTCATTTTTTTCAAATCCTCAAAAAGGATGAAAAACGGCATGCTATAGTATGCCGTACGGTTCAAAAAACGATGGGCTATAACCCATGTTTTTTTTTTCTTCATTTTTTTAAAAACCTCAAAAATGATGAAAAATGGCGTGCTATAGTATGCCGTACGGTATGGGCTATAGCCTATGTTAAAAAATTATGAAAAACTAGGTTAAAAAAAATATCAAAATTTCAAAAAACGATGGGCCATAACCCATGTTTTTTTGTTTTTTTTTAACCTAAAAAATGATGAAAAACAGCGTGCTATAGTATGCCATACGGTATGGGCTATAGCCCATGGTCAAAAATGATGAAAAACGAGCATAATCTTTTTTTTCAAAAATTCAAAAAACGATGGGCTATAACCCATGTTTTTTGTTTTTTTTCATTATTTTTTTCAAATCCTCAAAAATGATGAAAAACGGCGTGCTATAGTATGCCGTACGGTATGGACTATGGACTATAGCCCATGTTCAAAAATGATGAAAAACGAGGTTAAAAAGAAAATCAAAAATTCAAAAAACGATGGGCTATATACAACCCATGTTTTTTGTCTTTTTTTCCCATTTTTTTCAAAACCTCAAAAATGATGAAAAACGGCGTGCTGTAGTATGCCGTACGGTATGGGCTATAGCCCATGGTCAAAAATGATGAAAAACGAGGATAATCTTTTTTTTCAAAAATTCAAAAAATGATGGGCTATAACCCATGTTTCTTTTTTTAAAATTTTCAAATCCTCTAAAATGATGAAAAACGGCGTGCTATAGTTTGCCGTACGGTATGGGCTATAGCCCATGTTCAAAAATGATGAAAAACGAGGTTAATTTGTTTTTCCAAAAATTCAAAAAACGATGGGCTATAACCAATGTTTTTTTGTTTTTATTTTCATTTTTTTCAAAACCTCAAAAATGATGAAAAACAGTGTGCTATATAGTATGCCGTACAAGGAAAAGTAAAGGCTATAGTCCATGGTGTCGGAGTGAACAGAAATCATAAGTAATAAATAGACTTGGTAACCTAACTATAGGGAGTACAAACACAGAACCTGGGAGTTATCATCTATGAAAACAATGAGCAGAAAATTTAAATAAACTGTGTAAATACAACAAATTGAGCAGAGCACTGCAGGGACTTGAACCCCGTTCTGGTAAACCAGGAGTACCACACCAGCGCCTATGTTTGTTTTGTTGCAATTTACAGGTCCATTATTTTCATCCTCTCAAATCCTGCAAAATCATGAAGAACGTCATGCGGTCTGAAACCATGGACTATACAGTAGGCCTATACCCTTTCTTGTGATTTTCATCTTTTCAAATCCTTCAAAATCATGAAAAACGGCATACTATGCCGCCCGAGACCATGGACTATAGTGTCGTTTTCAAATCCCCCAAAATCATGAGCTTGTAGATCTGTAGATTTGTTTTGCTAATGTTCCCCTCAGAATAGTGATTCTAGGGTTCATGTCGTTAATGTAATAAATACATAAATAAAAATGTATTACATTAACGATATGAACGAATACTAAATTTAACAAGTTGCAAACACAAAGATTTGGAAGTCCTCTGCAGTACCACTGAGGAAGTCCTATACAAGGGGTGCGAGAACCATGTGATCAGAACCATCACTGGCTCCCGGTTAAATACAGAATAGTTAAAAATCCTCCTCCTCACCTATAAAGCTCTCAATGGTCAGGCAGCACAATATCTCAAAGAACTCATCGATCCCTACTATCCTGGTCCTAATATAAAACTGTGTGAAAGAGCCTGGACTCTGATTATTGATGATGCAATGCAGGTGGGGCAGATGAGCGGAGACACACTGATTGACTGGATTTAATTCAGGCATTGTAGGACGCCAGTATAAAAGTGACACTTGGATGTTTGTACAGGGACGGGAGGGGACGGGGGACGGGGGGCTTTCGCTGGACCGACCGCGAAGACAGACAGCGAGGGGGTGTTAGCTGTTAATATAGCAGGAGAGGAGACTACCCATGTGGTCTCCTGTAGACACAGGGCTGGGGAGTTGGCTGTTAATATAGCAGGAGGGGAGACTACCCATGTGGTCTCCTGCAGAGACACAGGGCTGGGGAGTTAGCTGTTAACATAGCAGGAGGGGAGACTACCCATGTGGTCTCCTGTAGACACAGGGCTGGGGAGTTAGCTGTTAATATAGCAGGAGGGGAGACTAGGTTCAAGTTTATTTAGTGTCCCCGAAGGGCAAATTGGGTTGCAGCATAGACAGTATATTAAACAATGAAACAGTAAGAATATGTCCTCATACTTGACACCACTTATAGGTAATAGACAGTTTGCCCCGGGAATCAGGAGTACCGTTTTTCGGTCATGGTATCATAAAGGTATTAGTTATAGGAAACCTGTTTGACGCCAAGGGTGTTGTCATGTCATTTGAAATGGTCAAGAACAAATTTGGAGTCCCACAGAGGGATTTCTTTGCTTATTTACAGGCTCGCCACTTTATCAATAATGACACTAAGTTTCCTCGAGATGTGCCTCGTCTCGGACCCTTGGAGGACTCTATTATGCATTATACTAAAAAGAAAGGGTTGATTTCATATTTTTATGATACTTTTCGGAGTTATGACAAACACAATATCGATAATGTGGCTAGAAAATGGGAAAGGGACTTTCAAACTGAGTACGATGAAGATTGTTGGTCGGAATGCATTAAATCTTCTGTCTACTTTTTTAAGTAACAGGTTCAAAGAGATGCAGTATAGGATACTTCATAAACACAGAACACCTGACATTTTGAATAAAATCGATCCCAGTAGGTCCCCATTGTGCAATAAATGCAAAAAAGCGGTTGGTACACTGTTTCTGGGAATGTCCCAAGATAGCCAGGTTCTGGTCTTGTGTGAATCCGAATTTGGGGTGCTAGATCCTAGAAGGGCTAAACTACATGCAGAGGGGGGGGGGGGGGGGGGGCTAGGGGGGCTTGAGCACCTGCCCTTTTGCAGAAAGTGCCCTTTCTCCAAAAAAAAAGCGAAGAATGAGAAAGCGAGAAATGAGAAATGGAAAAGTGAGAAATTAGAAAGCGAGAATGAGAAAGCGAGAAATGAGGAATGGAAAAGCGAGAAATGAGAAAGCGAGAAATGAGAAATGGAAAAGCGAGAAATGAGAAATGGAAAAGCGAGAAATGAGAAAGCAAGAAATGAGAAATGGGAAAGCGAGAAATGAGAAATGGAAAAGCGAGAAATGAGAAAGCGAGAAATGAGAAATGGAAAAGCGAGAAATGAGAAGGCGAGAAATGAGAAATGGAAAAGCGAGAAATGAGAAAGCGAGAAATGAGAAATGAGAAAGCGAGAAAAGAGAAATGGAAAAGTGAGAAATGAGAAAAAGAAAAGCGAGAAATGAGAAATGGAAAAGCGAGAAATGAGAAAGCGAGAAATGAGAAATGGAAAAGCGAGAAATGAGAAAGCGAGAAATGAGAAATGGAAAAGCGAGAAATGGAAAAGCGAGAAATGAGAAAGCGAGAAATGAGAAATGGAAAAGCGTGAAATGAGAAATGGAAAAGCGAGAAAGCGAGAAATGAGAAATGGAAAAGCGAGAAATGAGAAAGCGAGAAATGGAAAAGCGAGAAATGAGAAAGCGAGAAATGAGAAAGCGAGAAATGAGAAATGTAAAAGCGAGAAATGAGAAAGCGAGAAATGAGAAATGGAAAAGCGAGAAATGAGAAATGGAAAAGCGAGAAATGAGAAATGGAAAAGCGAGAAATGAGAAAGCGAGAAATGAGAAGGCGAGAAATGAGAAATGGAAAAGCGAGAAATGGAAAAGCGAGAAATGAGAAAAAGAAAAGCGAGAAATGAGAAATGGAAAAGTGAGAAATGGAAAAGCGACAAATGGAAAAGCGAGAAATGAGAAAGTGAGAAATGAGAAATGGAAAAGCGAGAAATGGAAAAGCGAGAAATGAGAAAGAGAGAAATGAGAAAGCGAGAAATTAAAAGATTGTTGGTCGGAATGCATTAAATCTTCTGTCTACTTTTTTAAGTAACAGGTTCAAAGAGATGCAGTATAGGATACTTCATAAACACAGAACACCTGACATTTTGAATAAAATCGATCCCAGTAGGTCCCCATTGTGCAATAAATGCAAAAAAGCGGTTGGTACATATATACACTGTTTCTGGGAATGTCCCAAGATAGCCAGGTTCTGGTCTTGTGTGAATCCGAATTTGGGGTGCTAGATCCTAGAAGGGCTAAACTACATGCAGAGGGGGGGGGGCTAGAGCACCTGCCCTTTTGCAGAAAGTGCCCTTTCTCCAAAAAAAAAGCGAAGAATGAGAAAGCGAGAAATGAGAAATGGAAAAGTGAGAAATTAGAAAGCGAGAATGAGAAAGCGAGAAATGAGGAATGGAAAAGCGAGAAATGAGAAAGCGAGAAATGAGAAATGGAAAAGCGAGAAATGAGAAATGGAAAAGCGAGAAATGAGAAATGGAAAAGCGAGAAATGAGAAATGGAAAAGCGAGAAATGAGAAAGCGAGAAATGAGAAAGCGAGAAATGAGAAATGAGAAAGCGAGAAAAGAGAAATGGAAAAGTGAGAAATGAGAAAAAGAAAAGCGAGAAATGAGAAATGGAAAAGCGAGAAATGAGAAAGCGAGAAATGAGAAATGGAAAAGCGAGAAATGAGAAATGGAAAAGCGAGAAATGAGAAAGCGAGAAATGAGAAATGGAAAAGCGAGAAATGGAAAAGCGAGAAATGAGAAAGCGAGAAATGAGAAATGGAAAAGCGAGAAATGAGAAATGGAAAAGCGAGAAATGAGAAAGCGAGAAATGAGAAATGGAAAAGCGAGAAATGAGAAAGCGAGAAATGGAAAAGCGAGAAATGAGAAAGCGAGAAATGAGAAAGCGAGAAATGAGAAATGGAAAAGCGAGAAATGAGAAATGGAAAAGCGAGAAATGAGAAATGGAAAAGCGAGAAATGAGAAATGGAAAAGCGAGAAATGAGAAATGGAAAAGCGAGAAAGCGAGAAATGAGAAGGCGAGAAATGAGAAATGGAAAAGCGAGAAATGGAAAAGCGAGAAATGAGAAAAAGAAAAGCGAGAAATGAGAAATGGAAAAGTGAGAAATGGAAAAGCGAGAAATGGAAAAGCGAGAAATGAGAAAGTGAGAAATGAGAAATGGAAAAGCGAGAAATGGAAAAGCGAGAAATGAGAAAGCGAGAAATGAGAAAGCGAGAAATGAGAAATGGAAAAGCGAGAAATGAGAAATGGAAAAGCGAGAAATGAGAAATGGAAAAGCGAGAAATGAGAAAGCGAGAAATGAGAAATGGAAAAGCGAGAAATGAGAAAGCGAGAAATGAGAAAGCGAGAAATGAGAAATGGAAAAGCGAGAAATGAGAATGCGAGAAATGAGAAAGCGAGAAATGGAAAAGCAAGAAATGGAAAAGCAAGAAATGGAAAAGCGAGAAATGAGAAAGTGAGAAATGAGAAATGGAAAAGCGAGAAATGGAAAAGCGAGAAATGAGAAAGCGAGAAATGAGAAAGCGAGAAATGAGAAATGGAAAAGCGAGAAATGAGAAATGGAAAAGCGAGAAATGAGAAAGCGAGAAATGAGAAATGGAAAAGCGAGAAATGAGAAAGCGAGAAATGAGGAAGCGAGAAATGAGAAATGGAAAAGCGAGAAATGAGAAAGCGAGAAATGAGAAAGCGAGAAATGAGAAATGGAAAAGTGAGAAATGGAAAAGTGAGAAATGGAAAAGCGAGAAAGTGAGAAATGAGAACGCGAGAAATGAGAAAGCGAGAAATGAGAAATGGAAAAGCGAGAAATGAGAAAGCGAGAAATGGAAAAGTGAGAAATGGAAAAGCGAGAAATGGAAAAGCGAGAAATGAGAAAGTGAGAAATGAGAAATTGAAAAGCGAGAAATGAGAAATGGAAAAGCGAGAAATGAGAAATGGAAAAGCGAGAAATGATATGCCAATGTGTGTTGTGTTATATTATATATTGTGTATATATTTGCATTTATATATTTTTCCTGCTCGCCATTTAATTTTTTGTCTTGTCCGTTTTATTGTATTGTGCTTATAATTTATACCTTTCATGATTCATCTATGTGTTGAAAACGTAAAAATTCAATAAAAAGTTATACAAAAATTAAAATAAAAACAGTACAAACAAACAGTTCACATAGCAGATACCAAAGTACAAAGGTGCACATAACCATTAAAGTGCAGGCGTTAGGTCATAAAGTCCATGTGCATAGACATTACGCATTGCCAATACAGTAAAACGCGCTTATCATGAAGTTATCTCCTAGATCTACCCACAGCATCATTTAGTGTGCAAATAGGAATGGAATATGGAATAGGAATGTTTGTGCCGCAAGCGAAGGCCGGATGGGAGAAGGATGTAGTGGGTGAGCAACATCAGATCGCCTCCTGTAGACAGACAGGTGTGGGGAGTTAGCTGTTAATATAGCAGGAGGGGAGACTACCCATGTGGTCTCCTGTAGAGACAGACAGGGCTGGGGAGTTAGCAGTGTGACTCTTTAACTTAAATATGCGGCGGGGGGGGGGGGGGGGGGGGGTTGTCCCGATCAGAAATCAGGGTCAATCGTCATTTTCAAATGATTGGAATTGGGAGCCAAAAAAATAATGTGTTTGGTAGAGGGCTACCATATTGCCAAGTTTCACAAAAACCCGAGAGCACAGTTCAGCCAAAACTGACATTTTTGGTGGAAGGAGAGAGAAATAACAGACCAAGAGTCCCTTCGGGCTTGGTCCCCAAGTATACTTTTTTGAAATTTATAATTGATTACAGTCTAAGTACTAATTCCTAAGTAGACTTTTAACCCAACTGTAGAGAGTACAAACACAGCAAAGAAGCTGGGGGTTATCATCTATGAAAAGGCAACACAATGAGCAGAAAATGAACCATGTAAAGACAACAAATTGAGGGCACCGCAGGGAGTTGAACCCCGTTCTGGTAAACCAGGAGTACCACACCAGTGCCTTAGTTTTATAATTTACAGGTCCAAAATCAGTCATTAGTTTCAAATTTGCTAAATATTTTTTAAACTTACTCTTGCCGACCTCCTGCAGCAAGATAATTTGAGGATAAAAAAAAAAAAAAAAAAGATATGATAGCCATGATTATGTCTTGCCATGATTATGTCTTTATACAATTGAAAACCGGAAGAAGGGCCCAGGCCGTAGCGTAACGGTCTGGGCACCGGACTGGTGATCCAGTCCAGACTCCCGGACCCGACACGGCCTTTACCGCATGTCATCCCCCCATCTCTCTCCCGTTTCCTGTCAGCCTACTATCTGTCCCTTACAAAATCAATAAAAGGCGTAAGCCGCAAAAAAATATCTTAAAAAAAAAAAAAAGAAAACCGGAAGACTCACTCCACAAATACCTTATGGAAAACTCCTGACATAAACTAAGAAAATATTTGTATTTTTCCGTGCTCATGAAGTGCTGCAAAGTGCCAAGTGAAAAGTGCAGCAGAAAACTTTTGGGTCATAGGCCCATTGTCAATGCCTCGCCTACTGACCGGCATGAATGAAGCATAAAATCACATCAATACAAACCACATAATGTGATGTGAACTGACGCGATGAAGCTTCACTCGCACATTATAAAAGACATACATCACATCAACCAACATCACATACCTAGCCCTAACCTAACCCTATGTTCATTATGTGATGTAGGATGACATGATGAAGCCTTACTCACAAATGTGAAATGAGACAAACACACATCACATATCGGGCCTGTGTTCATAGGTGATGTGGGATTACGCTTTACTCACAAATTAGATCTGATAATATAGCACCAACAATAGTCTTATGACCTAGAGGTTAGCTGCTGCACTTTTCACTTCAAGCACTTAGAGCGCTTTATGAACATGAACAAAATAAAATAGATTGGTCTCTGCCCAAGCAGTTGGCCTTAAGTTTGTGGCGTGAGTTAAAAATGTTTACATTAAAAATAGAGAAACAATTTATGCCATTTGTGGACAATTGACATAAATTATATGAGGTGCAAATCATGCAATGGCAGCAGCATTCTTTGCACCCCAGTATTTGTCAGCAATACAGCAACACAGTACACAAACACTATGGATGACATTAGAACACAACAGCAATAAACAAAATGTATGGCATGAATGATGATTTGCTGTGAAATAATCACTTTAAAAAAAAGAATCACATAAATGCACATCACATACCGGCCTGTGTTCATATCTGATGTGAACTGACGTGATGACGCTTTACTGGCAAATTACGTGAAACGATACACACACACGTGAAGAACTAGTGTCATAGATAGGCAAGAAATAAATAAGAAATTACTTATAAAAAAATAAAGCAAAATGCGATAAAAAACTCTGAGACCACCAAAAAACAACTTTATTAAGGCAAAGAATAGAGAAGAGAAAGGAGAAAACTATAGAGATACAAGGTTTCTGCCCGACAGCCAAAGATAATAACTACGACCACTTACCTTCAATATCAGCACTAAACAAAACACACACTAACCAAAAAGCAAATGACACAATTGCCATCATTTGCTTCCCGTTAGACCTACAGCATAGGCTGTAAACACAGTGTTAAGGGGCTAGATGCTACCATAATGACACGAGACATAAATCTCATACCTCCACATCACATTTGTATGCACAAAAACCACTAGTGAAAAACTAGGGCAATAGATAGGCAAGAGGAAATAAATAAGAAATTGCGTATAAAAAATAAAGCAAAATGCGATTAAAACGCTGACAACAAAAAATAAATAACTTTATTAAAACCAAAGAATAGAGAAGAGACACTAGAAGAAAACACATATGTGATGTGGACAGACTTTACCCGTAAATTATGTTAAACCATAAAATGGGAGGTAGGGCCCGCACTTCCATTTTGGTAAAGAATTACTTTGAGTTAAACGACATTTCGATCTTCATCAGGTCAGTACATCCTGACCTGACAACAATATATCAAGATCAAAACGTTGTCGTTTAACTCAATAAAGTAATTCGTTACAAGTAGTGTGTGGGCCCTATACCTCCTTCCTAAATTGCCTTATTGGCCCTGCACCCACTGTCGAGGTGCATGTAAATAAGTATGCTCTGAAACGATAAATAGTAGCATGTAGCCCACTTAAACAAGCAGCAGGAATCAAAAGGTTAACTAACCTTCACCCAGCAGTGGCAACAGCATAGAGTTCGTAACTCCTGTCAGCTTCACGTTCTGAAATTGCAGGGCAGAAGAGAAGAATATAATTAGTTTCGGCCTACAGGATGACATTTTGGAAGTCATAACAGTCACTGACAGGGCTGTGTCACCATTATTTCACTATATAGTCACAAAGTGATTAACAAGTCAACCCATTAAAGAGCCACTTCACCCAATTTCAAAGACGTGGAGTGAGATATTGTCCTCTAGGTTCACATCCATGTGAAAGTTCTGGCACAAAACATGCATCTAATCAAATATCTGGGCAAAGGGGGTACAGAATGAGAGCTGGATTGAATTTTCCAAATCTTCCTCTGACCACACCCCCACCCCATCACCAATTGACCAGGGCAGCACACAATCAGGTGCGTTGCGATAGGTGTTGGGTAATTAATCACACCACCTGCCAATTGTGCCCCAAACTTGCGTTTCCCTGATGACATTTGCGATGGTCAAAGGAAGTTTTGATAAATTAAGTCCAGCTGTCATTCCGAGTGCCTTTGCCCGGAGAGAAAGCGGTCTGGGTGCAGCTTGTGAAAAAGTGGAGATATTTGACTAACATTTTGATAATGACTTTCACATGGATATGAAAGTTGAGCACCATATCGGACTACCAAGTCTTTATTTCAAAGACTTGGGAGTCAGATATGGTCCTCAACTTTCATATCTATATCCATTTATTGAGAGAGTGCACATTTCTGCCACTGCAAATGCAAAGTCTACAGCAGTGATCTATGGCTCTGGTATGAAATACTGCAATGTATGTCACATCTCCAAAACTGGTGGGTCAAACTGAACAACCAATGTAAATTTGAAGCCATGATTCCCTGCTAAAATCCAATGGCAGTTCCTCAGTCAAATATGTTCAACATCAATCATAATTGTTAATTGCAATCATTTGTATGACAATGAATGGTCAACTTAACATGTTGTAATGGTGACACAGCCCTAGTTTCTACTACAGCAACATGTAATCCAGGTACATACCGTGGGGGGCTTTCCGTCGCTCGGTTGAAGATAAGCTGGTATTAATAGAGCCGTGAAGGTTGTATGGCACAAACGTCCCAAGCACCGTTCACTTCGTAATCTCAGGGAGAGCGTTCGTTGACACCGTTATACGTTTCAGCTCAGCCGAGTAGACACTATTACCAGCCATCTCCTGAAGACTGCATCCAAGGTCATCGCATGACACCAAGGTCACATGATCAACCTGTAAGACACAAACATATAACATTACACTTTATAAATTGTAGAAAAAACATTGTTAAAAAAAGTCTACATTATATTTCCCTCAAAGGTTTAGTTCTGATTTTTGTTAACTTAAAGCTGTAGTTGCGGTCATTTTGTGGTGTGGGTGGGTGGGTGTGCGTGAAGGGGGGGGCAACTAAAAAAAACAAATCCACAAGGGAGGGAAAAAAAGTCCCATGTCACCGACAGGTTAAAGGGCCCTTTAACCCGTCAGTGACATTGGAATTTTTTCTCTTTTTGTGGACTATTTTTTTTGTTCAGCCCTTTTGCAACCATATCTTATTTTAATGTTGGGAGACAAGAAACACTTTCCTGGGGTTTTTTTAATGGGGTCATGGACACTTTGAAATACTAAAATATCTATAAAAAAAACAAAACCCCAGGAAAGTGTGTCTCCCAAACATCATTAAAATAATATCTGGTTGCAAAAGGGGTGAAGTGGCCCTTTAAAGTTGAAATAAAGTTGCTCTGTATGGTAGAAATGGGTCAACAATACAAATGACTATATAGTGCTGTGGATTCATTTAGTTAATGTTTGGTCCCCAGACTTCAAAACACAAAGAAGTGATTGAGTGCAAGTTTGTACATTGGAGTCTTCCACCCAGCAAAGATAGACATTTATTTTAGATGAATCTTATGAATGTAACTGCCACAGTTACAACTTGTTACCATTATATATTTGAGTAAAAGTAAAAAAATAAATTTCCATTTTTTTTTTTTTTTTTACATTTTTTTTTTTAATCTGAAAATAGCAGATCTACAAGCTCACAATGTGTTGCATCACAATGAATTGTGAGCTACTTTCAAATGGCCAAAATGTGGTTGTAGCCTAATGTTAAATAATTGCAATGTAGCCAGGCTGTTTATTTTAATAATCTAAATCTACAAACTAGTAATTAAAAGTTTCCAAATAATAGTGTAGTATAAAAGTACAATATATTTTCCACAGTACCTCAGTAAATGTAGTGATTAACTTCCCACCTGTTTAGTTTAGCTTGTGTGTTTGCCACCTGTTTAGTTTATCTTGTGTGTTTGCTTCTCAAAAAGGACCAACACATTGCTCATATATAGTGTTGTCCATTTAGTGTCACAATAAACAACCAACAGTCCTTCTAACAACACTAATGTTTAAACATTAACAGCGTTAACGGTAGACAAAAACCTTAGCTGTCGCGCCCCAAACACTCTGCCAGACTGCCACTGCACCGCATGCGGCTGCATTTTAAACCTAAAGCCCCGCCTACTGTATCCGGATCTGTTGATCCACGTGATTAGAAAGTCCGTCGGGCATTGGTTGGTCCGTCAGCGTGAATCTCATCCTCTGCAGCTGTGTGTGTGGCCCATAGGTGTGGCTGCACGCAGACACTACACGCCCACAGACACACACGCGCACACACACACACACACACACACACACACACACACACACACACACACACACACACACACACACACACACACACACACACACAGTCACACACACACACACACACACACACACACACACACACACACACACACACACACACACACAACGGTTTATTGATAATAAAGAAGTAAGAACCCTGAAAGAAAAGATTTATAAACATAGCTACTCTGTTGTAAAGTAGGCCTATAGGAAGTAATAGACAGACAGACTGTACAGACAGACAGACACTATTTAAAACCAGTATCAATGGACTGTAGGCCTACACATGATCGAGTCAATATGAAGCATGGTTGGGGAGGTTCCAGGCAATCCAGGGGGTCCTTGGAGAGGTTACAGGGGGTCCTTGGGGAGGTTCCAGTAAAATGATTGAATACAGCATTATGAAACCACTTCATCCAAATGTTATACTTCTATATAGATCTACAAGTGCGCACATTTGCTCTTTTTGAAATCTTTTGAAAATGGTCCTTTTTTTTGGAAAAGTTTGAATAATCTGATCTGGGGGTCCCTGGTACAACAAATGTTCAGATGGGGGTCCCTGGTACAACATAATGTTCAGATGGGGGTCCCTGGTACAACATAATGTTCAGATGGGGGTCCCTGGTACAACATAATGTTCAGATGGGGGTCCCTAGCCGGTTCAACATAATGTTCAAATGGTGGTCTAGTCCTACATACTTACACCTAGAAACTCCATTCAAACCTATTTAGGTTCATCTTACGGTGGACATGTTTGCCTGAAAATGAATCTTCATGGTTTTAGAAATATAGTGAAATTTAGAATGGGGGTCAATGGCGGATTTTGGCAAGTCAAGAAAATCACTTTCACCTAGAAACTCCATTCACACTTTTTATAACCCATAGGCTATACCAGAGGAGGTACAATTACAAAGCCAAATGACCTCCATGGTGGTACGAGAAATGTTCCCGAAAATGAAAAAGGTGGGGGTGAGGGGGGACACCGATTTTATCCCAAACATAACAGATTGTCGATTCAAGAGCTGGGTTAAGGGTGTAACAAATTACCACACTTTTGTACACAATTGGGGGCACTCAAGATCTTTGAATCTGTACAGAAGGAATATGGCTTAAAAAAAGTGACTTCTTTAGATTTTTTTACTCTAGGAGCTGGCTAAAATATGTATGCACTTCATAACTCAACTGTTCTTGGCTAATCCACAAAGATTAATTTAATCTGATCTTTTGTGGCCAGATGTAATTTCCTGGGGTCTGCGTCTAGTAGTAGGACTATAGTAAATCATAATAAATAAATCTCGAATGCCCCTGCCAAAACAAATCACGAAAATGGCTAAAAGAAAAGAAAGCAGTAAATGATATAACACTCATCTTTTACTTTCTCTAATAACCTAAAACATGAACCTTGGTTTCAAAACACTAAAGTTGTCCTTTAATTAAGTACAGTACTTTGAGTTCATGTGCATGCGACCAGGCTACGTAAGTTCCTATTGATTCTGATGGCCAACTACATATTACAAATTGTAAACCCAAACAGTCTGCACAGAAGTTTGAACTTCACTTTAATAACACACTGAATGCATTCATAAATACTCAAAACGTTTGATACATGATGGGTATGTTGTTTTACAAAAGAGCCATCAATTCACTGTAGAGGTTTTGCAAAGCCACTCAGGTGGCAGATATAGGAGATTCATTTGTACAAATAAAACACATTAACAAAGATATTCAGGCCTGTACAACTTTGTGGTGGAATCAGGGAGTTCCCAAAGTCAAACAAATGTCATTTCAATAAATTCAGATCTTCATCAGGACATACGTATATGTCATACTGTCAGCCACACACACCAAATGAACTGAAGCTTTTGAATACAGACCTACAAAGGAGTACATTCTGTAAGTGACATTACATTTGAAGGGTTGACATTGTCAATATTAGTTTTTTGAATGAAGACCTAAACTGAATATGTTTTGCCATGCATTACTCATCCAGAGTGACTTCCCCAAGATAGTGTTTAATTGTATTTTTTAACCTCTTCATGATTCACTGTAAAAGTCTGTCTGTGTGGTACTTCTCCTCGTTTGGTTTGTCTGTCTGTCTGACGTCCATCTTGTCTCAGTCTGACCCATCTTTAGTCGGAAAATTCCTTCCAAAATGCCAGATAAAAAATGGTTCTGTTCCTAAATTACATTTGGGGGTGTAATTCTGTTAAGACTCTCATGGGCGCGGCGTGGGTCTAAGTCACACACACACACAACTATGCAACCTTAACTTCAGTAATACTTTGCCTGCCAGTAAGCCAATCAGGCAGGGTGGATGGGTGGTTCTTCTTATAACCTTGGTTGAGTCCATAATTCAGCGTCAAAGACATATGCACCTATAGGCCTGATCCTGCTGGTCCTGTACTTTATCCTTTCACAAGCATTGTTAAAAAAATATATAGCATTCGAGTATATTTCTCAGTGTTGAATGTTCAGCTGTCTGAGGGGAGCCAAAGGACTTATCCTCGTCCTAGTTGTCATCATCATCTTCATCCAATAGGAATTCTCTGATCTCCTGTCTCATCTCAGACCTAGATAACCGAACACACAGAAATTGTTTTATGGAAAGGCCTTTTGATGGTTTTCAAGTTGTGATTTATTCATAGAAAAGGCCTAAACGTATATGTACGGTATGTGTGGCAAGTCCTTGTATATGCAAGCTTGCTTGGTGCCTAAAAGCAATCCTAATTCTAATCAGGACAGAATTCTGCGACTGTCCAGTAAACAGCATTCACTGCACGATGCATGTTGAGCAATAGCCTACGTTCATTAGTGTAGTCCTGAGTTTCCAGAAATGTATGAAGAAGTCATATGGGTTCACATCACATCTACTGCCGAGCCAATCAAACAAAGATGAGGAAAATGAACCGGAACAGGAATCGGGTATGCCACCTTCTGGTAACCCGGGACTACACTACTACTACAGTTATGCAAAGAGCCATTTTGGAACTTGTTAAAACTAAATATCCCCCTCACCTGTTCTTCCTCTTTTGTCCCTCTGAGAGGATGTAGTCAGGTAGATCATCCACTGATGACTGTCAATGGAAGGGAAGAGAGAAATATTCAAATTTATCAGAATAGATGAGGGGAGAAAACAACAGATCATAATAAATAAGGGGGTAGACTACTAGACAGACAGATGTGACATATTTTAAATGATTAAAATGATGATACAAGCTGTGTTTCACCCACCATATCTTTGATGGTCAGGCGACAACTGTAACACAACAGGCTCTTCAGCTCCAGTGTTTGTGGGACCCTGGAATATAACAACAATTGGTCACCACTCACCAACAACTGCATTGGAATATGATATGCATAATCATACTACCTGATGAATCACTGATGAAAGCCTATAACCTAATTGTCTATTTTGACTATGTTTTTCCCCCTGTCTGTCCGTCCGTGAACAGCTAATGTTTTGCAATATTGGCCCGTTTGACGTGAAACTGTGCACACACTCCTTGCTAGAGCAGAACCTCTGCCCCAGACTATTCTTTTCAACAATGTTTTGTGAGGGGCACTAGCTGCTCCAACGTCTGGCTTTCGGAAATACGTCATATGGCTGCCAAGTCTATGGACTTTCTTTTTATGTTGTTAAGAGCACTTTAAGTATCAGCCAAGTCTAGAAAGCTTAAGGCTCTGAGGTGAACTATTTCTAGTTTATAATATAAACATTTATACACAGTATGAAAAATATATAATCTCATAGCCAAGGAAGAAATGCCACTCTTTTCACATTGGCCAATTATAGCGTACCAGGAAGCCAATTTTTGCACCATTCATCATCATATGGTGAATTACCACTCAAATGCTATCAGAATTGCAGTGCACACAATGTCGCTACAGATTATGCTCATTTCACACTGATGATACCGTTTCATATAGGATATTTACTTGGCAGAAGAGCAACACGTTCCACTTCCATCTCCTGTCCCTCCACAGCTCTGTCTTCCTTTCTCTTCCTGGGACGAACAGCACTGACCTGAGGGAGCACAGATGCCTGGATTTACATTACAAGGAAACCACAAACAACACTGGGGAAAGAGATTCCAAGCACTTAAAAAAGAAGAATACTACGACTAAGAATGCTCCTTGAAACGAACTGTTAATATTTATTAACCTATATGCAAATCGGGAGAGCATCTGTGTCATTTTCAATTTTTGGGTTGGCTATTCGAAAATAGCAGATCCATAAGCTGTCTCACACGCACGCATGCACGCACACACGCATTCAGACTGGCTGTTGACAACAGCAGTTACTTTGTTGTTGTTGTGTCAAAGTACCATCATCGGTAAAAGAAGTAGAAGGCCCTAACAATTCTGCAACTACGAGTGAGTGAACAGTAATGACTTAGCGAAGTCTTAGCCCATACAAAGATGTGGGACAATCACAATTCCAAACATGTAAGCGGTATGTATGAGGTTGTAGGGGATGGGGTCCTACCTGTGGTTAGTGTTGGGCTTCCAATGTTGGAGCCTCCAGAAGTTTGTTTCTTTTGCGAGAGTTGCTCTGAGATCAGAGTAGCCTGGAAGGCTGAGGCATCCTCTGCAGAGTTGGAGGGATAGAGACAGGAAAGGACAGTTACTTGGAATTCATTACAACTGTTCACAGGACTGGCTTGTACATAAAATTAACTTAGTTCTAGGCTGAATAGCTTTTTACTTTTCTTTCTTTGGAACAACAAACATACCAACAGCAGTGTCCAAGGTGCACATACAGAGCAGGCATTTATCAGTGACAGCAAGGGATTTCAGAGCGGGGCACACGGTCTGAAGTTTATCACCAGTCCTAGAGGACACAAAGACACAGGATCCACCAGACATATACAATATTTTAAACTGCATTTAATACCAGTTTGTTTGTATGTGAGTGAGTGAGTGAGTGAGTGAGTGAGTGAGTGAGTGAGTGAGTGAGTGTGTGTGTGTGTGTGTGTGTGTGTGTGTGTGTGTGTGTGTGTGTGTGTGTGTGTGCGCGTGCAAACATCTGCACCAGAATCTCACTGCATGCAATGAGATACTGTGAAACACAAACTTTAAAAATGTACCGTTTTGTGCTGTGTGACAAATCCCAGTCATGAAGTACTCCAGGAGTCTTGTACAAACCTGTAGATGGTGCTGACAGTCGAAGGAAAATCTGCCTGAAGTTTAGTGACAAAGCTCTCTGTAAGACGCTGGATGCTGGCCTTGTCTGGCATCTTTGGTGGAAGACACAAACCAGTTAGTGCGGTCCGGGGACCCCCAGGAGATGTCATTGAATGTGCTGATGAATTGAATATGAAGGGCCCAAATGGAAACCAGCCAGCTAGGTCGTAACACAATCCAATGTTCCTCCAAATTGTTATTATTTTCAGGTGAACAATAGAATATCTGAAAACGGTGCAACTGAGGAAAGTGGAAATATACACCAAGAGCATTGAGGATGAATGATGTAGAAATAACATTTCTGAAGAGGAGTTTACCTGGCTGAAACATGTCAATCAAGTGAGTGTTATGGCAGTGAAGCATGGAAAGATGCTGAACTGAAATATTTATTACAATGTATTGTAAAATCATTTATCATGTAAAAATTATCTGGGTCTGCATTTAGCTGAGAAAACAGAGAGGACGTTCTTGACACTTTAATTTGTAAACAGATGACTGACCTTAGTGTCCAGGCTGGGTATAAAGAAGAATGGAACTTTAAACATGTAGTTGTAGAAGGAGATTTCTTTGGCTGAATAGTCCCTCATCGGCCTCACCGTTACCGTGTCACTGTACCGATGGTCTGAGAAACCCTGTTGACAGACATGTTACTAAATAATTCTCTCTAGTCTGGGATTTTTAACACCATCACATACTGTATATTATAATAAATATATACCGGTATTTATAAATAAATAAATAAATAAAAATCACTCACCGTATCCATTCCTAACTGTGCTCCTCTGCCCAATGCTATACTAGCAAGCAATTTGACAGCCTGTCTGGTACAGTTATCTCCTACCATCAGTTTGGTGTAGCCTTCACTTCGAGCTGTATGGACCAGTAGATGTCGTCTACAGGGGACACATTAGCCATTAACTTTTCTCATTAACAACATCTTGTTTTCTATTTACAGTATAATCCATTCACACTTTTTTGCAGTTTGCATACAGTATGTTGGCGACCCCAAGTGGCAGCCAGAGGTAAACCTTTTGATACTCATTACTGTTCACTAGTACCAGGTCACTGAAGTTCATTGCAGATTTACAACATTTTAATCAGGGGCAATGGGCTGATCTTATATGTTTCTTACATGATTTTAGATTGATAAAACTATCTAAATCATCCTTGCATGGTGCAGATTTAACAGTTCACTTCAAGGGAAAACGATCTACTCAAAGAGTAGATCGCAAATGCGAAAAACGTAACCATTAGCCAAAACATGATTATTTGGGGAGAAATCCCTTCCGAAATACATATGATCACAGGTGTGACAGGGGTGATGGGACATTGTAATTGTCATTGTAAATTTGTGGGAGGGGCCTATATAAGTGATTGCGGCAACCACACTTTGCAATTTTTCAAAATTGCGACTTTTCTAGTTTTATGTTAGTAACAGTATAAATACTACATTACGGTTGTTTATAGTGGAACAAGTGAACGCAACACAATATTTGACTATTTTGTGGTCGGTGGCACTACAATAGGTTTTGTGTTCTGCCCGTGTTTGCATGGATCAGACAGCATGCGTGAACATGTGGTTTGGGGGCGTGTGTGTGTGTGTGTGTGTGTGAGAGAGAGAGAGAGAGACCTGAGTGTGTACAGAAGGTCTTCTTTGGCTGTCAATGTCTTCACTGAGGAAAACAGTCTCTGCAAAGCCTGGGTACTAGACTCATCCGGTCTACCCTCCTGGATGCTGAGCCGTGACAGGTCAGTTTGTTTCTCTGGGCTGACATGCTGCTTGTGACTGTTGCTAATGAAGTGGTCTACAGCAGCTTTGTAGCTGTCTGCTGGTTGGTCTGGGGCAGAGGAACCTGGTTCCAGGACTGAACTGGGAAGATTAAAAATCTGACGGGGAGAAAATAGGACAATCAGTCAGATTCTATCCATCCATTCCATTCAACGGGTTATTTGGTACTTTCTCTTCATTACAAGAAAACCCTGAGGAGAGGATTAAAACTCTGTCCCCGTCTTGCACACTAGGACCAAACAATAAAATCCCCACGAGCAGCTGAGCATTGCTTAAAAATGTTTGATTTTTAGGAATGTCCTTTTCTTATATTATTATATAGTATTTATTATACAGCGCTTATTTTCTTTAGCATTTCTAAGGGCTTGTCAATGTGTACATTTCTATATCATACCGTATATGATCATGCAAATACCATTATCAGGACAATAAAAACACACCACATTGTTTAGAAATGCATTCAGAGACACACACAAACACACAATTTACAATTTACAATTTAGGCATTTAGCAGACGCTCTTAATCCAGAGCGACTTACATTTAAGCAAGAACAAAAGCATGGGAATACATCACATAAAAGCATCTATCATGAAACATGTGTAAGCTAAGAAGGTAACAGTGGAATATCTATATGATGAAGCTATACATACACTATACATAATAAACTATACATATTCACTACTATGCTATACATATGTACTATGGCGTGCTATGACTATATACAATACAATTATAGTGCTGTCTACATAACATGCTATAAGTCTGTGTCAAATGCTATCTAAGCCAACAGAAATGCTATCTAAGGGGTTAGGGTAAGTGCTATGGGCCATGATGGAGTCTGAAAAGGTGCGTTTTCAGGCTACGGCGGAACACACACACACACACACACACACACACACAAGTATGAAGAAAATCTTTGAAAATGTGTTTAGTGAAAGCAGACCTGTTCCAGAGGTACAATGTGGTAGGGGAAGCCGGTGGCTTTGAAAACAGCCTGCAAATCAGCTGTGGTCCTCTGTCTCTCCTCTGCAGACAGCCCAAGAGTACCACCCTCTGGAAGTATCATTTATGGTCAGGTGATTATTTGAGGTTGCGCAACATCAGATTTCCAATGGATGTTTACAGTAGAATTTTAGATTATTTAACTGCATAAACCCTAGCATCCCTAATCCCTATTCTGGAGTAAACAGTCACATTCACAAAATAGTGAATGTGAATTGTAGATCTGCCATTTTCAGTGCACAACCGACGCACACAGAAAGTATAACAAGCCCTTTACCTCGCTTCAGAAGAAACTCAGCATGTCAAAAATGCTGAGTTTACACAAGAAATAATTAACTTCTTAATTTATTCTTATCTGATCATATTTTTCCACAAAATAAGTAATTTTATGGAAAGGTTTCTGAGACTCCTGTTCATTCTGTTCAGTTTTGACTGCATGTTATACCGTCTCTGGTTTTGTGCTCTCGGTTGTCATCTGCTTGTAAAACAAAGTAATCAATGTGGTACAGTATATCTTTCCATATTCACGATCTTTGGTAGCTCCGTTTGGAACCTCTATATCTATGCTGCTACGCTTTAGCTCCAAGATGAGGTTCCGTGTCAGGATATCCAGGCACTGGTCCCTGCACAGCTCGAGCTGGGTCGAGCCCGTCCACAAACAGTGGCAAGACAGTATCAAACAGTTCTCTTTTCAAAATGTAAAAGGTATCAGAACCGAGATACTGTACAGTTGATAAACTTAAGTCAAACAATCGCTTACACAGCGGTTGTTTTTCAGCCAGTACCATGTTTTCCCAATGCAATCTTATGGAAGCAGTACTGCACATGCGAACGGTGGTTGACTCCACTACATTTTTGAGTGGTGCAACCACTCCAAGGAACAGCAATGTCCGTGTTCACCTATGCGCCTATGTGTGCGCCTATGTGACGCTGTTGTGCCAGAAACAGAGAGAGAGATAGTGCTGCACTGTTGCCTGCTAATGAGAGAGAGAGAGGGGGGAGGGGAGTTGCAACACTCAGTTTACACAGGTGTGATTTTTTATTTAAAGCCTGATTTAAGCAGTTGTTTGACACCGGACTAAAAATGTTAAGTGCCAGACCTAAGTTTATCAACTGTATCTCGGTTCTGACACCTTTAGTTTTTGAAAAGAGTACTGTTTGATACTGTTTCGCCACTGTTTGTGGACAGGCTTGACCCAGCTGGACCCCATTTCGACCTGTGCAGGGATATCCTGACACGGATCCTCATCTCGGAGCTAAAGCATAGCTGCGTAGATATAGAGGTTCCAAACGGAGCTATATCTTTGGTATAAATTCCCACAGCGACATCCCAGGCTAGCTAAATACCCGAACCATGAACACACAATCGCCACCTATCAAACCTCCTAAATATAATACCTAAATATAAAGTGGGTGAATTCAGTCAGAGCTATACAGTAAATGTATACTATATGTAATGTCAAATTACCATCAATAAAGACAATCCCAGGTAAGAACCTCAACTTCTTGTGAGCATTTAGACTCAAACCCTGCAAAAGATACATGAATGCAATTTGTAGTAAACAGAATCAAGTGAGGGGGCGCTCTTATCATACATCAGCCAATAAAATCATCACATTCCGTGCTAAAAACACACAAACAAGGCTGTGCATAGGCATTAGGCGCCCTCAAAAACAAATCACACTTATGTGAAGTGTGCCCACTGTATATAATATATATATATATATATATAGTGGCTCAGGAGGTAGAGCAGGTCGTCCAATGATCCCTGGGTCGGCGGGTCGAATCCCGGCTCCTCCTGTCCACATGACGAAGTGTCCTTGGGCAAGGCACTGAACCCTACATTGCCTCCAATGAGTCGGAATGTGGGAAGTGAGGACGCTGGCGTCGACTGTTCGCCGCTTCACCTCCCAATGTATGAATGAATGAACCATTGTAAAGCGCTTTGAGCACTTGGAAAAGCGCTATAAAAATGCAATTCATTTTACGTCAACATTTAGTGCCCTAAACAAACATTAAAGTCCATAGATTTCACTGGCAACAGATTTACGTCAGACTTGGCTGCCATATGACGTAATCTTCAAAAGCCATGCATTGGAGGGGCTAGCGCCCCTCAAGAAGAGAGTAAGCCCAAAATATTGAATATTCAGCAGTGGAAACTCTCTACTTTATTAAATGATTTTGTAATATGCACTGATCACCATTTATAATGTATTTGTCTATTATCCCAATTTCATCCAATCAGCCAATTCTTTATTCTCCTTTTTTGTTTAATGACTTCTAATTTCACTTGTTTATCCTCTATGAGTTCTCTCTCCTGAAGAGAGGGGAATTTTAGATTCCAACCTGAAATAGACCGTGCGGTAAGCCCCGCCCCTCGCTCAGCTGCCTCGATGCCGTTGTTAAGCAGGACAAACATCAGCGATCCTCCATTGAGGACCGTGTTATTTCGGCATTTTTCCGAAGAGGAATAGAAGCATTCATATCACCAACATTCATACTATAATAATGCCATGGTGAAATGTTGCTGTTGGGCGTCCTGCAAAAGTACCCAGAACATGGGGCATTTCTTTTTATTCCTTTTCCCGTGGGTGCGCACATGCACATGTCAATGTTTACATTCTGGAGGTGGAGGACGCGGCGGTCACTCATTCACCCTCCCTGCTACTAAATCATACTATTAACATCAACTTTTACTAAACAATGTTTAAATCAATCGTCTAATAAACAACTAACAACTACTATGCAGTCAGTGACGTGCAGAGAGTGTCAGAGAGGCACCGTAAGAGAAGAGAGAGAGAGAGAGAGAGAGAGAGAGAGAGAGAGAGAGAGAGAGAGAGAGAGAGAGAGAGAGCCAGGATTAGATGAAAACACAAGCAACTGAGCGTGGAGAAAGTTACAAAGCACACCATTTGCTCCAAGGTAAGTTGTTAGTTGTTTATTAGATGATTGATTTAAACATTGTTTAGTAGCAGGGAGGGTGAATGAGTGACCGCCACGTTCTCCACCTCATGATGTGCGCACCCACGGGAAAAGGAATAAAAAGAAATGCCCCAAACGTTCTAGGTACTTATTAAGCACTGTTGCAGGACACCCAACAGCAACGTTTCACCATGGCGTTATTATAGTATGAATGTTGGCGATATGAATGCTTCTATTCCTCTTCGGAAAAATGGCGAAATAACACGGTCCTCAATGGAGGATCGCTGATGTTTGTCCTGCTTAACAACGGTATCGAGGCAGCTGAGCGAGCGGGCGGGGCTTACCGCACGGTCTATTGTATTTTCCGTTTACTAAAGAGCTGGAGAGACCCCTGTTACTGCACAAAAACTCAATGATTCAGAATAAAGATTACTTTTTGTTTTTACAAGAAGTAATAATAATAATAACTTACAGGACCTTTAATACTAAACAGTAATGCATTGACCCCTACAGAGAGTATATGATCACCGGTTTCAAGGATTTACTTTATTTCAGCTTGATCTCAACGGATCTTCATCAGGTCAGTATCTGTGGATATGCTAAAATATTGAGTTAGCTGATTGATTTTATGATTCATAGTTTTTTATTTATCCCACTATTATTAGTGCTGTACCCGTTGTCAGAGGGTACTATGTCTATACAGGTAGACAGGCAGGCATACTGTACCTCTTGAACTTGATAGAGCATGGAACAGGAAGAAGTACCTCCAGACACAGCCAGTAGCACCTAGAAGTCAGGGTGAAAAACAGTCAGTAGATAGGAAATATGATATTAGTATCTACAGTTTCGGTGTGTAGCCTTGGTCAGTGTTGTATGATACATTACAGTGACGTGAGCAATATAATTATTATATTGTAATATTTTAATAATCCAAAATTCATAAATTATGAATATGGATATTTTAAATATTATGTCCTGTTTAGCCCTTGCCCAATCCTAGGGTATGGTTGCAAAATACTACACCACGCTGACAAAGGCTACACACTGAAACGCGTACGTTGTGATCTCTGCTCTGCAGCATACCATGCCGATGATTAAATAATAAAATGCCTTTTTTTAAAGTTACTTTCCCGACCATGCACTCTCTCTCTGAGCATGTAAAAATGCTTAGAGATTGAGACAAATTGGAGTTGTGCGTGCTTAGTTGATTTACATTAGTAGTTATTTCACAAGTGATGAGGGGACTGTGCAAAACATTCTATGTTCATATTTAAACTATGGTTGAAGACATTGATCATTCATTGCAGGCAAAAATGAAAACATATGAGCACACAGGAAACCTACCTTCTCTCCAGGGAAAATGATTCTGTTCTTGCCAAGCATGGCCCTGAATTTATGCGTGAAGTACTCCTTGAAACAGCCCCTAATAACATAAAATAACATTTATAAAAAAGGGTGATGTTTAATAATACAAAGATTTCATAGAATATGGCTCCTTCATTGTGGTAAAAATATTTATAAAACCAACAGAGACTTATCCACTTTCTTCTTCTTTTTTTGTCAAATAAGCATTTATTAAGAACAGGTTATCAATAATATATATATATAATTGGTACAGTATACATTGTTTTCCTTTTATGAAAAACAAAATAGACTTATCCACATTCAATCAGGTGTTTCTGTGTTAGGCATGTCATTATAGAAGACATTTTCCAAAAATAGCAGTTCTACAAGCTTAGCATTGTGAGCTTGTAGATCAGTTAATATCACTATTTTTGTGTGAAGACTGTAGTAGTGATAGTACTGATATAGTACTGATAGTAGAAACACCATCTCTGCCCTACAGCGATGACGTCCTTCAATCATTGTACAGGCCCCAGAGCTTCTTACTCAAAGTCTTACCTGCAGAAGGCATCTCCTGCCCTGATGACCAGAGCTGCTGGGTTTTCTTTGCATTTGACGCATATCTTGACAACACTGCAAAAAGACAGAATGTAAGCCATCAGCGAACCAGGGAGACTCACTCATGTGCGATTGTGCGTTTTATTTTCAACTTTGTCTTTGGGGTTTTTACATCACTGGTAGGATACAACAGCAGTGACTGACAACACACAAATATGTGGGGAGGAAGTGCAAACTTACCCCGGAACGTCTCGCATTTCCAGCTGACCACTGTATTCTTCATCCACATCACACATTCTGCAATCTGACTTGAGTTTAGTGGAAATCCAGTGACATAGAGATACAAAATATATTATAAGCAGGACTGTTGTGACAATTTCCTGTTAGTTTATTATGGACACCCGAACTCTTATAGAAGGTAAAGAAGCTACCAATAAGTCAAGCAATCAGTCCTTGGACCTTTTAATATAAGCCCAGTCCACAACACGTTGCAGACCCGGGGTTTTGATTGATTGATTGAAATATTTATTAACAGTTTGTAGAATTTACAGTACATTTTAAGCACAAACTCAATACAAAGACTGTCAACTGTGAGTGGACGACCCAATTAAGCATTACACTTGTTTACAACAGGGTCCACATTGTTCAATTCATCAAAACATTTAAAGACATACAAACATTTAGAGACATACAAATAGACATTTCTATGTAGCTAAATTCATCATATGGGAAGCAAAAAAGGGAAAAGATACAATATACAGTGAGGGAAAATGGGGTGGGGGGGTGGGGGGGATTCAGATTTTACAGAGGCCAGTTTCGAATTGCAGCCATCCGTAGGTGCCCTTTGAGAGCGGTTTTGAAGGAGTCAAGGGATTCACATTTCTTAATGACTGTTGGTAGGGCGTTCCACATTTTGGTGGCATAGGAGCGAAAAGAATTTAGTCCCTTGTTTGTGCCGAATCTGGGTTGTACATGGTTTGTTGCACTCCCTCTGGTGTTGTGGGTGTGGACTTCGTTTACATTAAGGAAGTATTTAGACAGGTACATGGGTATCTTGGTGGTGTATCGAATCTTGTGGACCAGACCCATTGCAAGATGCTGTACTCTGTCGACGACCCTAAGCCATCCCAGCCTGTCAAAGTGGGCAGGGGTGAGGTGGGTTCGGGGGGTGAGGCCAAGTAGGAGCCTGACCAGTTTGTTTTGGGAGGTCTGGAGCCTTGTTTTAAGGGCCTTTGAGGTGCTGTGGTACCAAGAGGTGGATGCATAGTCAAAGAAACCTTGTACGAGGGCTCCTGTTAAGGTCTTCAAGGTGTTTTTGCTGACCAGTGAGGAGATCCTGTAAAGGAATCTTGTTCTTTGATTGACTTTTTTGATTACGTTGGTGGCCATCTTATCACCGGAAAGATTGGCCTCCAGGATGGAACCTAGGTAGGTAATTTGATCTTTTCGTGTGATAATATTGTCACCCACTCTAACCAAGAAGCCATCTGCCTTGCTGAGATTACTATTTGATCCGAAGAGGATGGATTCAGTTTTTCCCAGGTGTAAGGATAGTTTGTTATCAGCGAGCCAGGTGCAGATTCTACCGAGTTCAGAGCTGAGGGTCTTTTCAACCTGCAGTTTGTTCCTGTCCGAGACCAGCAGTGCTGAGTCATCTGCGAACAGGAACAAGTTGCAGTCACAAGCTGAAGTCATGTCATTAACATATATTAGGAACAGTAAAGGCCCTAGTATGCTTCCTTGTGGGACGCCACAGCTCACTGGGAGGGGAGGGGACAGTGTTCCGTTCACCTCCACCATCTGTTCTCTCCCCTCCAGGTAGGATTGCATCCAGCTCACTGATGTGCTATCAAAACCAATAGCTTTAAGCTTGTTAACCAGTATGGAGTGGTTCACGGTGTCAAAAGCCTTTTGGAGGTCCAGCATGACCATGCCGCAGTATTTTCCAGCGTCCACCTCGTGTTTGATGTGGTCGCTCAAATAGAGGAGGCATGTGTCAGTGGAGTGGGATGTTCTGAAACCAGATTGGAACTCGTACAGCAATTTATTAGTGGCAAGATACTTTTCAACCTGTTCATAGACTATTTTTTCCATCACTTTCGAGATGGAGCTTAGAATAGAAATAGGTCGGTAGTTGCCGGGTTCTAATTTACTCCCTTTTTTGTACAAGGGGGTTACTTTGGCCAGTTTAAAATCTTGGGGGACCTGTCCCTGTTTGATGGAGAGGTTAACTATGTGGGTGATGACTGGAGCTATGGAAAAGGCTGAGTCTCTGAGAAATTTGGAGGGGATATTGTCATGGCCAGTGGCCTTGTGGGGTTGTAGGGCACTCAGTTTTTTAAGTACCTCCTCGGTTGTTACCATTGCCATTTTGAAATCATCTTTACAAACACCAAGGTTTTTGTAGAAGGCTTTGATGTGCTCTACACCAAAACGCCCAGAGTGGGAGGGCAGTTTGCTAACCAGCTTTGTTGCAATGTTTGTAAAGAAGATGTTCAGGTGGTTGGCTACATCAAGCTTGTCAGTGATGAGGGTGTTATTCGATTTGATGATTATGTTAGTAAACCTGGTTTTTAGTTTCTGACCACAGCCTAGTTGGTTGTTTAGTAACTTCCAGAGTTCCCGAGGATTGTTTTTGATTTCCTCGGCTTTATCATTGATAAAGTTACATTTGGCAGATTTGGTCATGGCAATTACACCGTTTCTTAGCTTGTTACACTGGGTTTTTAGGTTGCACAGTTTGGTTTGGAGATTACTGTCGAAGCGCTTGGCTAGCATGGACTTGCATTTAAGAAGTTCAGAGCATTTGTTGTCTCTGGCTTTCATTGCAGTCAGTATGTCCGAATTCATCCATGGCTCCGAGCGGGTTTTGACCCTGATGGTTCTCAAAGGAGCCATGATGTTTAGTACTGATGTAAATTTGGTTTTAAAGCCAAGCCATGCTTCTTCGACTAGTGAGCTCCTGAGCACATCGGACCAATCCAGACTCTCCAGTTCAAGGTTAAAGGCCTCACTAGAGTAGGTTTTGAGGTCCCTAGATATGACTGTTTTGTGACAGTCATACTTTAGTTTTTGTATTTTGCGGGTACAGAAAATCATAAAATGATCACTGAGCCCACATACAATAACCCCTTTCTTGGAGATTCTGGATTTGTCCGAGGGTGCCTTTGGGGATAATTGTTACAACTAGTAGGCTACAGTAGATGCACTGTGAATTGTGGTGGACTGGGCGTTAAGGGGATTTCTTCAATAATATACACAAAGTGTGTAATGGATTCGTATACGTCCGTATCCGTATATGTCCCCCCCGGTCCTTCTTCCTATAGGACCTATAGAAGGACATAAGACTACTGAAACAGCTAGTGTGTGTCTCATGTGACAGTGACCAAGCATTATCCATGGCAAACTTATTTGCAGTTTTGGCTGCTTCTTTAATGTGTATTTTGTGTATTCCTGAAACAAGGTGGAACAATAAGCTGGAATAAGTGAACGCGTCAGGGTATTAAGAGAGCAAAGTTCTGACAACAATCTTCATCATCATAACATTGCCGTGGCTGTTAAACAAGGGGAAAAAACAGTAATGTGTTCCGTACTCTCATCCGTTACGTTAGTTTAAAAGTTAAATGCAGCCTACCTTTTCAATTTGATGCAATATGAATAATATGTGATATAATCTTCTTACAAACAAAACGTGGTACACGTACGTCCCTTTTTGATGACGTCACGGTCACGTACTACAAGTGACGTCAATTTGTGTCCCGGTATGTAGATTCTACAAAACAAAAATTGCATGCATGTCAAGATTACATAGCGCTAGCAATATTACATAAAACCCACATCACACGTGTCCGAGAAATTAAAAAAAAGTGAAGTATCATCATCAAACTGTTTCGGGATTCATTCTGCAGCTGTCCCGTTAAAAATAACTTCAATCCCCAGAAAGCAACGCGCGTGTGGGCCTTTGTTGCAGCTCCCGTTTGTTTTGAGAGTGGAATAACGGGGCCACTAATCTGACAACTGAATGCACCACACTGAACCATGTGTGCAGTGTCTGGCATAATTTTATATATCAGGACATTTTTTTGGAGCACGTCGTTGCACTCTCAATTCTCAAACGACTCCCGTTTCCAATGTTTACTTCTCCGGCGTGTCCTCCTTTACAGCCAAACCTACAGAGATGTGCAGACATTTATGTCAGATAATGTGTTGTCGTTCTTCACCTTTTGAACAACCGTATATTTATTATTATACGACAGAATCTGCCGCAACTTCTGAGCGGACAATGACGCACTAGGCGAGCGAGCGGTAGATAGGTATAGGGTTATACTTCAGTAATATACGTGCCTTGTTTCCTTTTCGGCAACACAAAAGCAGACCCGCCGCATCGTAGGGCTCCGTACGGTGATGGCGATGTTCCGGAGCTTTGTCTCGGCTAGCGCCCAGCAACTCCGACAGCAGCAGCCGAGCAGCGGAGCCGCGTCGTCGGCAGCAGCCCCCCCGGCGGCGGAGAGCGTCGAGAGCCAGTTCTCCTGCCCCATCTGCCTGGAGGTGTACCACAAACCCGTCAGCATCCACAGCTGTGCACACACGTACGGGCGACACTGACACACACACATCTACTGTTCATGTAACTCTTGACAGTTCATGTAAAATTCAATGCAACCCAAGCCAGGGTGGCAGCCTGGCAGGGTCCCATTTGGTCTTAAAATAATACATTTGTACACTACAGTTACAAACTGATACATTAACAGGATTTAGTTTGAATTATTATTTGATTTTTTTTGCAGTGCACGGTGGTACTGGTGCGTTTAGAGTTGAGTTTCTGGTTTTGTGTGAGTTCAGTCTAACAACAAGGACTATTATTTATTTCAGATCAAATTAAAGGTAACATTGGATGTAGATCTTTGCATTGCCATCACAATGAATTCAGCCACTGACTTGTTTTTGGGATCAGCTTGCCGGGGGGGAGGTATTTTTTAAAAAGAAAATATGAGAAGCTTGGTTTGAGAAGAGGTGTAGTAGAAGTGTATCTATATTGTTTTGGACAGTTATCGTGTGGGGGTCCCCGGGACATCCAGACCCCCAGGAATGTGCCCAGAGCTCTACTGTACTGTACTGTACTGTACTGTACTGTACTGTACTGTACTGTACTGTACTGTACTGTACTGTACTGTACTGTACTGTACTGTGTGCCACTTTACTCTGTGCTGTACTCTACTGGCCACTGTGTCCGTGCTCGGACACAGAGACACGTACTGTACGTGTAGGGACACACATAGCTGTGTAATGGAGCGGAGGCACCGCTCAAAAAGGGGAAAGTGTGTGTCAATAAGCCAGCTAGCACCCACACTCCCATGTGTCTAGCAAAACATTCACACTGCCCCAATAGAATAGCTGCCAAAGTCGGCCAATTCAAACAGTATTGGAAGGATGTTCTAGTTTTGTTATGTCAATTGAATTGAATTGAATATGTCGTGGATTACACACAGACAGCCATTGGTGCATTTACTGTATAGATATACAGTATGCCCAACGGGAATCTTCCCAAAATCAACCTGGGTAACTATAGATATGCATACAATCAATTTGCGTGTGCGTATTTATCAGTTGGGCAGTTTTAGAGATGTGTATCTCTAAAACTGCCCAACTGATGGACTTCAAACTCGGCACATGTATTACAGACAGAGTACCCATGTCACCCATACAGCTAGGCTCACATGAGATTGTGACATACCAAAACACCATCCAGTGTTCATATTTCACTGTTTTCTCTGTTTTCACTCTTTCTTCTCCTTCCTCAGATTCTGTGGGGAGTGTCTGCAGCCATGTCTTCAGGTGACCTCTCCTCTTTGTCCTCTCTGTCGAGAGCCCTTCGACCCCAAGAAGGTAGACAGGTCGTCCAGTATCGAAAAACAGCTGACCTCACACAAAGCCCCCTGTCGGGGGTGTAGCAAAAAGGTATTTATTTTACACACACACACACACACACACACATACAGTACATCATTATCAACTCAGACATTCTTTGTCATAACGTGTGACATATGAATTTTAATCTGTTGAGTTATTGGATCGTGGACCATCTCCTCAGACAATGGGAGAGCCACACTGAAAGTGATTTTCTCTCGCTCACTTTCTGTCCCTTAATTCTAACTTGGTCTTTGTCTGTTTCGTTCTCTTTGTGTAGGTTGCTCTGGTGAAGATGAGGTCTCACATTGCTTCCTGTTCTAAGGTTCAGGAGCAGATGGCCAACTGTCCCAAGTTTGTTCCAGTCGTACCCACATCACAACCCATCCCTAGGTACACACACACACACACACAAATATTATCAGTGGATCATGCAAAAAGTAGAAATGCTCAATTAGCACTTCAAAGCATGTGTTTAACCATGATGTTCTTGCCTCTGCAGCAATATCCCGAACCGATCAACATTTGCGTGCCCATTCTGTGCGTCCAGAAACTTAGACCAGCAGGAATTGGTGGAACACTGTATGGACAACCACCGTAATGACGCTAATAAAGTGGTAAGACTAAATGCTGTATATGACATGATAAAAGGACCAGAAATCTATTAAAGTCAGATTTTTGTGCTGGAGCCAGTCACTACTATTTTGCTTTCACAGTTCAGAAGCATAGAAGAAAATAATTCACAGAGCGAATAGAAACAGTCCCACTGATGCCACCTGTATGAGATCGCTTGTGTTCTTGCTTCTTATTTAGATGTAGAGCAAGGTGTGTTTTTTAGACAGATGCTAGTTTGATGTCTACCTGCTTTGTAACACTTGTTTTCTCTATTTATATAATTCTTATGTATTTACTTCAATCTGTAAGTCACTCTGCATGATAGTGTCTAATTTAATTTAATTTAAATGTAATTGCAGTCAGGTCATACACAGTATGTTTTAAAAAGATTCACCAACCGTGTGTGTGTGTGTGTGTGTGTGTGTGTGTGTGTGTGTGTGTGTGTGTGTGTGTGTGTGCGTGTGTGTGACGCGTGTGTGTGTGTGCGTGCGTGCGTGCGTGGGTGTGCGTGCGTGCGAACGTGTCACCAGGTATGCCCTGTGTGCTCAGCGATGCCATGGGGAGACCCTAGCTACAAGAGTTCCAACTTCCTCCAGCACCTCATCCACAGACATAAGTTTTCCTATGACACCTTTGTGGTGAGTGGAGCGTGTGTACACTATGCATGTACAGTATGCAGGCTAGTGCCTTGCTGTGTAAAACAATTATGACTTTCTATATTTAAGTTATATCTGCCCTGTGCAATTTCTGTTGTTGAAGCCTACAAGGCGCGCAGAAATGTACATTTTCTGTTCCAATGTTTACTGAATTAAAAACAAGGTACGGGTGAAATGTAAATGTGGATGGAATTCCCTTATAACATCTGCATCTGTCCATGGTTTTACTAACGGCCGAGCTACACCGGGCAATTTTGTGCGCGTTTACACGTATGCGCACGCGCGCTTTTAGGTCCAGTCCTATTTTAAGTGCGCGTCCGTGGGGCTCGTGTGTGCACGTAAACGTGCGCGAAAAGCCTGGTGTAGCCCGGCCGTAATACTTGGTTTGCATGTGGTGTTGAAAAGCCTGGTGTAGCCCGGCCGTAATACTTGGTTTGCATGTGGTGTTGCTTTACTGTATTTACAGGACTATAGTATTGATGAGGAAGCAGCGCTGCAGGCAGCTCTGGCACTTTCACTGGCTGAAAAGTGACGGCATCGTCAGTCCTGGACTACTGTACATCCTCCGGCCATCATACTAGTACTCCCCCCTGCTCACCGCCATCTTTGTTTCCCTTGTGTCCTTTCTTTATTTAATTAAGATATTCTTTGGGCTTTTTATGCCTTTATTTCGATAGGACAGTAGACTGACAGAAGATGGGGAGAGAGAGATGGGGAGCAAAGGTCGTCGGGATCGGGATTTGAACCCGCGACACACTGTCAGGCTGGATTAGCAGACTAGCATATTAGCATAATGTTACTTATCTGGTGGCAGCAACATTTGATGCTTCATATCCATATGAGTCAAACCTCCGTGCTCATTTCTTTATTTTTGGAACACAGTTCTTATTTGACGAGATATTAAACAAGTCTATGGGAATTCAGAATGGGGGGAAAAATAGACTGTGACCCAGGTAGGATGTGTATATAACGTCAGACAGATTTGATTCTGTTTGCACACTACCTCTCAGAGTTACAGACCTATAACAGACCAGTTCCTAAGGAATCAATCCATGTGGGAGAATGAAGGATCTTGAAAATTAATGGACATTCTAATGGGGTTTTCTCTCTCTTCCAATAAGGTTAAAGGCATGTAGCTGTGTGTGTTTGTTTAAAAAAAGGGGTTGGTTCATAAATTATAAAAGTTGGCTGGCGTGGCCATTATGGCTTTATGTTGGTCCTAAGATATAGAAAGGGAAGCATATTTCATCTTTTGTATGTTTTATTTCATAGTTATTTTCTTAGTATGATTAAAAAGCTGAAAGGCAAAGCGTAAAGCAGGGATACTGGAGGCGGTCAAAGGTGGGATTTGAGCCGATAGGCCAGCTGTATGAGGATCTAGATGTGGAAGTACTGCTCAAACATTGATGGACACTGTCTCAAATTTCTCTCAATGTCGTCTGTGTTAGACTCACGATAGGAGGTCGGGGAGAAAGGTAGCACCACATTTAACCTGCTACACACAAAAGTGCACTAATGATGGCACAGTATTAATGTTTTGTGTTTCACAGTTTGAACAAACAATAGGAGTGTGTGTATATGTATGTGTTTCACAGTTTTGACATTGAATGTTCACGGGACACAGTGAAGAGAAGGCAAACCTGAACAATGTTTGCAACTGCTGTATATAACACATTATATTTTAACTAATTTGGAAGGGGAAAGTGTGATTTCCCCCCCCCCCCCCATCACCGTGCAAGTGAACTCTGGAGTCTGGACACAGAGCACAACATTGTTTCTGTGTTATGATGTGAGAATTTCAGATAACAGAATTTTCGGCATTTAAGAAATACATTTAATTGTGTATGGACGTTACCATTACCTTCTCTTTGCTGTGACTTGTCCTGACCTAAACCATACCTTGATATGTGGGTGTACGTGTTACTTTTACCTACAATCTTTCTTGGACATAATGCAAAGCAGGCAGTGTTATGAGTTTCAGTATAATGAGTACCTGATGGCACCAGTGGACAGGACACTTGTTCGTTTCTCCCCAATTTAGCCATTAAACCAATTTCCCCCATATTTGTTATAGCCCCCGTCACTCAACCTGTTGGTCTTCTTGGTTATGGTGAAGACTACCACATGTCCTCTTATACACATGGCGTCTTTTAACCTGACAGGAGTGTCACCGGGAGGATGTAACACGTGGAGGAACATGCTATCACTCAGTTCTGCTCCCTACTGAAGGAGTCACTAATGCTGCGGCGGAGATCACCTTCCTCTGGCGACTAAACACAGCCAATCATGTTCATTGGAGTGCCGGGGGAATTGAGGATACACGAAAACAGTTCAAACTAGAAAAAGTGCCCTACTGGGCACAGGTCTCCACCAGGATGAGCAGATGTGAAGAATTCCAGGCAAAGGTTTTTCCTTGGCCTCTAGGGAGTTGGCATACAAAGTTATCCACAGATCCGTGCAGTTAGAGGTAAAAACACTTTTCGGCCAGTTATAGCGCCACCTTGAGGCTGAGTTGAAATTGTTCATGTGGCATTTCGTCCTCTGCCTAGTGGGAATGTGGGTGCACAATTTCACGGAAATCACGCGATGTGTTCATGATTTGCAGCATTTTGTTTGAAACTGAGCACTCCTGTGAACTTTGGAAGCCAATCTTAACCAATCAGGATGGAGTCTGAGAAATCTGAAAGACCGGTTTCGTTGAATGGCTCTAGAGAGACTGTGTACCAATTTGCGTGATGTTTGGACAAAATCTGTAGGTGTACTGTGCAAAAACTTGTTTTGCACAAAGCGGCCTCCTGGTGGCGCTATAACAGGCCGTTCTGGAAATCTGAAAGACTGGTTTTGTTGAATGGCTCTAGAGAGACTGTGTACCAATTTGCGTGATGTTTGGACAAAATCTGTAGGTGTGCTGTGCAAAAACTTGTTTTGCACAAAGCGGCCTCTTAGTGGCGCTATAACAGGCCGTTCTGGAAAGTTTGGGGCAGAGGTTCATCGTTGGCATCCAGGGAGTGTGTGTGCAAAATTTGGCATCGACCGGGTTAACGGTGGCCGAGATTAGCTGCTAACGGACACACACGGACACACGGACGGACGGAGTGCAAAACATACTCTCCCCCTAGCCTTCGGCTGGTGGAGACAATGACCAGAAGGTGTGAACACCGAACAGATGATGGTTGGACATGATATCCACATCAGCTGCCATGACCAGTAATGGTCTATAATAACAAAACCAACACCACAGCCTATCAACCAGTAATAGAGTAGACAATAACATGTCATCCACAGAAAGAATAGCAGCCTCTTTTCTATGCTTGTCAGTACTACTACTACCTGCACATTTTCTACAAAACCTTGCTCTAGATATTAGATACAAAATCAAACTTCTGGGTTGAGTTTTAACTCAATCCAGAAGTTCTGGGGAGTACTGCTTCCCCAGATCCTATTACAAGAGCTATTTTTATGACGCATCTGTCAAGATAAAAGAAGAAATATATATTTATATTTTTGGAAAAGGTTTTTCCATATTGTGCACAGATATCAAAACAGTTTTGGTGTGTGTGTGGGTTCCTTTGTGTGTGTACATTTTTAAGGTACTGTTTTTTTTTTATATATATTTTTTTTATCCCACGATTTTGTAACCCATTTTTCACCCCTGTGTCAATCATCTAATGTGATCCTGGGCTCTACACACCCTCCACCAACCTAATCTCCATATATGGGGGACAAGGGGAGAGCATCGGACTTGAACGCTTCCTTCATGCATGTGTCCAAGTTGCTCCTTTACACCTGACAGGGGGGAGTTTCCCTGGTTGGATGTAGCGCGTGGAAGGAACACGTTATTCCAACCAGTTCCTTTCCCCTCCATCAGGCGCCCCGGCTGGCCAGGTAGGCCTACTGTTAAAAACCTGCATAATATGCACTGGTAAACGTGGTTTGAAAGATGTCTTGTACACTAGTATAACTTGGTATGAGCACTAGAGGGCAATGCTGTCTAAGAAATGTAGCGCATTACAGACTAGACTAGAGCATGTTCCATAATAAATCCATCAATGGCATCAACAAACAAAATGTACCAGAGAGTTCATTGATGTGGCTTATTCGACTTGTCATGAATAGTGTCTGTTATCTATTCAATTTATAAAAGCTCTAAATTCAGGAGTTTGAGGGCACACCAGACCCATACCTAGACTTCACTTAACCATCTTTATAATGGCTAGAATGACAATTTGTTACCTTGCACCTAAACTTTGCCACTTCTATCATAATACCGAAATTTTCGTTTTTCTTTTTCTTTTTTTTATTATCCTACGACTTGTAACCCTAATCATGTAATCCTGGGCGATATACTCCCTCTGCCAACCTGGGGAGAGCAAATTTGACCTCATGCTTCCTTCAATGCATGAGGAGTCCAAGCCCCTTTTTGGGGAGTTTCCCCGGTTGGACGTAGTGCGTGGAACACGCTATTCCAACCAGTTCCTTTCCCCTCCATCAGATGACCCGGGTGACCAGGAGAAGGCAGTTTAGAGACCATGATTACTGCATGTTTTTTGTGAGGGTACCGGCCTAGGGGACACAGGGGGAACATGCAAACTCCACACAGAAAGGCCCTTTTGCCCACAATAACAGAAAATACACTGGGGATTTAAGTGGTTAACATTACACCTGACCTGATATGCTCAGCTCTTAGGGCAATGAATAAATGGTGCATTTATATATTTATCCAAGGCGCTTTACAGAGATTGTGCAACACATTCACCCATTCACACACACATTCACAAACACATTCACCCACCGATGCCGGAGAAAACCATGCAAGGCACCAACCTGCACATCGGGAGCAATTAGGGGTTTCAGATCTTGTTCAAGGACACTTCGACACTAACTCTGGGGGAAGCCGGGTTCTTTATATAATATTTATAGTCTTATATTTAAAATAATAAAATAAATAAAAATAAGAATATTCCACATAGTAGATGAAAGCATAATAGTGACCATTGTGTGTAAAAAGCGTAATTTGAAAATAAATTCAATGCAAATGTTGAACTATTGCAGTCTAGAAGTCATTTGGTACAACATTTTCAACATTTCTTTATGTGACAACCAGGAATAGTCTGTTGACCACCGGAGAGACGGGTGACAGCCGGAATGTAGACGGCACCCGGGAGCAATGGGTTGGTGCCCCAGCCTGTGTCTTCCGTGAGGAGGAATCCCAACAAATCCACGGTGAGGCCTTTAGGAGGGCCATTCAATTCCGCAAGTGGAGCCTGTAGCACCACCGTTGCCCAGCCCAGGTGGAGCCTGCGGAACCATTGCGGCTCAAGAATCCACCACTCCTGAATGAAGAGTCTGGTGCTGGGAGTCTGGTGCAACGCATAAGGTCCTGGACCAGGTGAGAGCATGAGTGGACCTGGTGTGACGTAGGAGGGGCCAGGACAGGAGTCAACCCACAAAGCCTATAGTTATTATTAAATTAAAACAGAGCTCAGCAACTCGCTTAAGGAAGATTGCGCTCTCTGGCGTGATCACAGTTCAGTCTAAGCATTACATCATAGTCATACACTCACAAACAATGTAATTGGTTGGGTATGACCACATGGGCGCCTGACCCCTCCCTCTCTCACAGGTATCAGGCTCGTCCCACCATGTTGTCGCCATTCTATTGAATCTTCTCACGTGAGAAGGAGCATGCTACAAAGTCTAGAGCTTTCTTAAGTAACGTTTACCGGACAAGAGGGGATCTTGGCACCACAAACAACACTGAGAACAGCTTCTACTTTGCGGTTTTAAGAAAACGAACTACTACTACTACACTAATTTCGTGGCTTTGGGAAATTGCTCAAATTAGAGCGAGGAGTGTGCTCAGTTCTCCGATAATAGGACGAGGGTGGTCCTCCGGACGAACCCTGCATTCGTGCCCAAGAACCAACTGGCCAATCGCGTGCCAGTGGATTTGGTGGAATTCTGTCCGCCTCCTTTTGCCTCTGTGGAGGATGAGAGGAGACATACTCTGTGCCGGGCTCTGAGAGTCTATATGGATAGGACAGCGACTGACAGGAAGACGACACAACTGTTTGTCTCCTGGGGCCCCAGATCTTTGGGGAAGGCTGTATCCAAAGTGAGGATTCCACAATGGATAGTGGAAGCTATAGAGCGGTCATACTCGAGTAAAGGGCTGCAGCCTCCACTGAGGGTGAGGGCGCATTCTACTCGTGGCATGGCGACATCCTGGGCCCTTTGTAAGGGGGTTTCCATTCAGGATGTGTGTACCGCAGCAAGTTGGGGGTCCTCTTCAACTTTTGCGACCTTTTACAGACTGGATGTGACAGAGGCGCCAGTGGCGCGTGCAGTCTTAAGTGTAGCTTCTTAGTAGGAACAAGAGTCCCTTGGTTCCTCAGGCTCTAGGTTCAGTTTTTCCTCTCTCCCTCTCGCCGTAGGCGAGGGGATGTGCTGATAATCTCGTTCTATGGAACTGTAATGGACTGTCAGAACCTGGAGGGATGTGTTGACACTCCGATGGCCTTTGACGTGTTGATGACCGTCAGGCGGTTTTTTGATGTGAGAGGTAGATCTTCTACTCTCGTATACCTTGCAAACAGTGGGTCTGGACCCTTACAACTCTGGGTCTGGACTTTGTGATAACAAGAAGGGAGTGCATTATGTCTCCCTTAAGCGAGTTGCTGAGCGCTGTTTTAATTTAATAATAACTGGTGGTTACGAACGTAACCCAGGTTATTTAAATAAAACTAGCGAAGCAACTCGCAAAAACGCCCTTCTTGTGAGCATGCCTCATGAGAAGTTTCAATGTTATCTTGGAATGGCGACAACATGGTAGGACGCGCCTGATACCTGTGAGAGAGGGAGGGGTCAGGCGCCCATGTGGTCATACCCAACCAATTACATTGTTTGTGAGTGTATGATGTAATGCTTCTGTGATCACGCCAGAGGGCGCAATCTCCCTTAAACGAGTCTATTGAATCTTCTCACGTGAGAAGGAGCATGCTACAAAGTCTAGAGCTTTCTTAAGTAACGTTTACCGGACAAGAGGGGATCTTGGCACCACAAACAACACTGAGAACAGCTTCTACTTTGCGGTTTTAAGAAAACGAACTACTACTACTACACTAATTTCGTGGCTTTGGGAAATTGCTCAAATTAGAGCGAGGAGTGTGCTCGGTTCTCCGATAATAGGACGAGGGTGGTCCTCCGGACGAACCCTGCATTCGTGCCCAAGAACCAACTGGCCAATCGCGTGCCAGTGGATTTGGTGGAATTCTGTCCGCCTCCTTTTGCCTCTGTGGAGGATGAGAGGAGACATACTCTGTGCCGGGCTCTGAGAGTCTATATGGATAAGACAGCGACTGACAGGAAGACGACACAACTGTTTGTCTCCTGGGGCCCCAGATCTTTGGGGAAGGCTGTATCCAAAGTGAGGATTCCACAATGGATAGTGGAAGCTATAGAGCGGTCATACTCGAGTAAAGGGCTGCAGCCTCCACTGAGGGTGAGGGCGCATTCTACTCGTGGCATGGCGACATCCTGGGCCCTTTGTAAGGGGGTTTCCATTCAGGATGTGTGTACCGCAGCAAGTTGGGGGTCCTCTTCAACTTTTGCGACCTTTTACAGACTGGATGTGACAGAGGCGCCAGTGGCGCGTGCAGTCTTAAGTGTAGCTTCTTAGTAGGAACAAGAGTCCTTTGGTTCCTCAGGCTCTAGGTTCAGTTTTTCCTCTCTCCCTCTCGCCGTAGGCGAGGGGATGTGCTGATAATCTCGTTCTATGGAACTGTAATGGACTGTCAGAACCTGGAGGGATGTGTTGACACTCCGATGGCCTTTGACGTGTTGATGACCGTCAGGCGGTTTTTTGATGTGAGAGGTAGATCTTCTACTCTCGTATACCTTGCAAACAGTGGGTCTGGACCCTTACAACTCTGGGTCTGGACTTTGTGATAACAAGAAGGGAGTGCATTATGTCTCCCTTAAGCGAGTTGCTGAGCGCTGTTTTAATTTAATAATAACTGGTGGTTACGAACGTAACCCAGGTTATTTAAATAAAACTAGCGAAGCAACTCGCAAAAACGCCCTTCTTGTGAGCATGCCTCATGAGAAGTTTCAATGTTATCTTGGAATGGCGACAACATGGTAGGACGCGCCTGATACCTGTGAGAGAGGGAGGGGTCAGGCGCCCATGTGGTCATACCCAACCAATTACATTGTTTGTGAGTGTATGATGTAATGCTTCTGTGATCACGCCAGAGGGCGCAATCTCCCTTAAACGAGTTGCTTCGCTAGTTTTATTTAAATAACCTGGGTTACGTTCGTAACCACCAGTTCTTCCACTCACCAGATTGGTCTACCTCACAATCCCGGCAGAGTAGGAAATAGGTAAAAGTGGTAAGGACGAGAAAGGATCAACTAGGAATAAGGGTTTGGTTTGTGAGAGACAGAGGGATAGAGATGGAGTGAGAGAGGGTTGAAGTGGTAATGGTATAGATAGAAGAGACAGATATAGAGCAGAGGAGAGAGGTGAGCAGCAGGAGATAACAGAGTTATAGTGGAGGGACAGATAGAGATGGAGAGAGGCTAGCTCATTATATCTCTTCACTTGTGGAAAAACGGGGTAGGGCAAGAGACAGGTGCAATGCGTTCAAATTTCCATCCTCGCCAAATCAACCCACAACGCCCCTGCCTCTTTTTCCAACAGAAGTGTGCGTGTGTCTGTGTCCTCCTCTATCACCCGACTCCCTAAATGTTCAATGTGAATGTATTTCAGCCCATGCGGACAATTACAAAAAAAAGGTACTAAAGTAATAACTGTAGCAATTATAGAATGCAGCCTTTTTGTATTTTTGTATTTTTAGTTTTTATGTTTGTATGTCGGTAGTGTTACTATGTAACATCCAACATAACGCCCAGATACAGAATGATCAATTTCTCTGTCTTCCTTAAAGGAGAATTCCATGCTAGAATGCTTTCTTATCTTTCTTACCTTTCTTTGTAGTTGTTACGTCCCCACCAAAGAGGTCCAGGTGTTTTTTTGTGCAAAAACTCCTTATTGCCTATTTTTTGAATTAGCACAACACCCCATAGCCCCATTCAATTCCCATTCAATTCAATGCAATTAATTTAGGGCTTACGGTAGGGGAAATAGCCAATAAGGAGCTTTTGCACAAAATAACACCTGGACCTCTTTGGTGGGGACGTAACAACTACAAAGAAAGGTAAGAAAGCCTTTTAGTATGGAATTCTCCTTTAAGCATTGACATTGAAAATCCCCATTCTCATCTAATGTTATGTTGGAACAATTCCATTTGTACACGCTTCAGAGTTAGATTAACACTGATGATCTTACAGTGTACATGGCGTCATGCCAGGTGCTGATTTTCTCTACGGGGAAAATCATTATGGTTTTATATAACTCAAAATATCTTAGTTCTCCCTCTACTTTCCCCATAATTATTCCCTATACTGCCTTTCTCTATCCAACACAGCAACCTAATCAGTGTACATTTTTGAGTGGTGCAACCACTCCAAGGAACAGCAATGTCCGTGTCCGCTTATGTGTCGTCCGCCTATGTATGTGACGTTAATGAGCACGAGTATGACTATTAGTACCAGTAGGGGCGCTGTTTGCCAGAGCGAAACAGAGAGAGAGAGATATTAGTGCTGCACTGTTGCCTGCTAATGAGAGAGAGAGGAGAGGAGGGGGGGAGAGAGGGGAGTTGCACCACTCAGTTCACACGGGTGTGACTTTTAAAACTACAATGTACAAATGCACTCTCTAAAAGTGTAATTTTTACACAAAAGTCAAATGAACACTGTCAATTTTCACTGTGTACTGTTGTCTCCTCTCCTCAAGTTTCGTTTTGTTTTGTTTTTCTACACTGTTTAGGGGTCCTGTCTTTCGTTCCCTCATTGCTTCTCATATAGTCACAGACAGTATACGCATGCACGCACACACGCACGCATGCGCGCGCACACACACACACACACACACACACACACACACACAGTTTCAGATGTCTTGGAAACAAGTGCTCAAATACCATGCCAGGTGCCGATGGCCAGGGCATTTATATAAATGCCATTGCCATTACACTCACTGTGGAAATGTCTGTGTGTGTGTGTGTGTGTGTGTGTGTGTGTGTGTGTGTGTGTGTGTGTGTGTGTGTGTGTGTGTGTGTGTGTGTGTGTGTGTGTGTGTGTGTGTGTGTGTGTGTGTGTGTGTGTGTGTGTGTGTGTGTGTGTGTGTGTGTGTGAGGTTGTAAGGTTGTGGAGGTACCAGAATAGTTCCTTTGCTTACTGTCTGATAGCATCCGTTATTGGCTGCTCTAATAATAGGTTGTATGTCTTGACACAATCTAAATACAGCTAGCGCTGGCTTGTATTACTGAGGCATTAGGCAATAGAACCACCCTGAGGCCCATTATAACAGCTTTCTGTGTATTTATAGGATGGTAGGGTGTTAGAATAGAAACTGTCTTATCCTGAAAATGAACCTGGCTGACTGGTAGGGAATATTTAGCACCATGTTCCATGTACAGTAATAGAATGCAACATTGCATTCCATTACATCACTACATGGTCCTTTTGATAGGCAAACAACAGGTGGCTGTAATTAAGCTACAGGTGTAATATGGAAAATGTTTGTAGCATGGCATATCTTTGCTGTCGGGTAAAAAACAAAGAAACAATGTAATTCATATCAGGGTTTCCCCAAATATTCTCTCTTTTTTGTGCGTGAGTGCGTGCGAGAGAGAGAGAGAGAGAGAGAGAGAGAGCATGTGCACGTAGATTTTGGATGAATCTCATCTAAAGAATGAATTAAGAATATGTATTGTTTCATATAGTTGTGTATATGAATAAATGTATGCCTATAGTTGTGTGACCGGTGTGATATAAGATCCCGAAAAATACTATTTAGTCTGACTAGCAACCTTGGGAATTTCACCCAAGAATTTCATTTTTCGCGCAGACGAAATGAAAGCCTGGGTATCGAGGCTACCCAAGAATTAACTCGGGCTGGACTGACATCACTAAGAAATTTCAGCACCAAATATTTTATTCAATTAAACAATCTGTAGGCCTACATATTGTACTTACTTATTGTAAAAATATTTGTATACGTCTTTAATGTTTGTCTTTCAACGATGCTTGTTCAAGAAAACGCCATAGACAATAAAGATAAATCTTATGTTTGTTTTGAGGACTAAAACAAACACTAGCACCCGTTGCTTAAACAGTTGATGTTGTAAGATGATAAGAGCGCCCCTCACTTCACACGGGTGTGATTTTTAATAAGAATCTAGGCAAAGCGTAAACAAATATAATAACCACTTTTGGTGCTATATAATGTAGCAACTGTCAAAGGTGCTCAAATGGTCTACATAGAACCAACCTAAACTGAACTGAACAACGAGTGTTTGTTCAGTAACAGGCGTCTGGGACACCAATTTCATCCAATAAAGAGACACAATGCATACAAGAAGAAGAAAAGCTCAGTCTTAGAGCCGATTCATACTCCTATTTTAGAGCCGAATAAAAGTCGGTTCGGCTCTGTAGAGCCTATACAATGTGACGTCATTTGAGGTTCGGG
>NC_139704.1:31752232-31779732 GCF_964188405.1 Protomyctophum parallelum
TGAGTGACAAAATACAGTTTAGAAACTGTAGGAAAAAACTGTCCATCCTTGGACCAAGCTTAAAACCTGAGAACAGTCCCATGGACTGAAATCTTCAATAAAGTTGTCTTCTTCTATGCAAGCGAGGAAGTGTGCACATACTTCAAACATGTTTATTTTTGTGCAAGAGATTTAGTTTCATGGCCTTTGTGATGATAGTGTATGATTGCAAGTAATGCACCTCGCGTCTTCATCAGCCTTCACCATTCAGAACCTAAATGCAAAAAGACCTCAAGTTTAGGCCTTTGATTTCAATTTAAGTTCCCATGGCTCCCTCTAGTGGCTCAATTCTTAATTGAACCATGTACAAGTAATTGGACTGTATTGAGGAAGACATGCTTGAAGTAAAAACAGAGCAAAATGTAGTATGGATAAACCGTGCATTTAATAAAATAAAACATAAGACACACGTTCACCATTGTATTAAAAAAGATAACTATATAAAATCTAAAAACAAAGGCAGATATGCTTCTTCTGAAGCCACAGCACATTTACAAAATGAAAACTAAATAGACTCAAAATTAAAGCTGCTATCCGTACCTTTGAGGTTTTGGTAGGGGAGATATTGTGCTTTGAGGTTCAGTCAATATCCCTCGTCAAACAGTGTCCTATCCAACCTGAGGTTCTGAAAATGTCAATAGTAGGGACACCACCTCCAAACACTGCGGCGTAATCACATTACTCAAATTGATCAAAATGATTAAAGTTGGATTGCAGCTTTAACGTATCAAACATTTTAAAAGCATTTATTAATAGATGCGTTTGTGACCAAAATTATGCTGAGCGTGAGGTTGATTTAAGTTCAGTAAATAATTTCATCTTTATCACTCCTATCTCATGCCTCAAGAAGAACCTTTATACAAAAACAATGGGGAACTGAAGTAATGGTACAAAATAATGATGTTTTGCACAGCATAGGTCGTTTGGTCTGGTAAACATTCACCTTAGTGCTCTATCCTCATGTAACGAGGTAGTATAGGTGTTGTACATCTCCCACCTAGGGGTCAAGTCCCCACTTAAAGTATATATTATATTAACCCATTCTGACCTGAGATCAGATTCATACGAGGTTTCCGCCGGACACACACTGGTCTGATTAACCCATTCTGACCTGAGATCAGATTCAAGAAATGTCAGTCGCTCTTAGATTTTTCTAAAATAGCAGACCTACAAGCTCGTATCGCGCCACTCGGTGGCGCGATATGAGCTTGTAGATCTGCTATTTTTCAATAGCTAAAGCATAACATGATGCCGACACCAAAATGGGTGCCCGGTCAGAATGGGTTAAGAATATTAAACATGAATCCTATTGTTCTACTGTGGGGAATTCCGTCATAGAATGTCTTCACAACAGCACAATAGCGTTCAAGTTCAAATCTGCAATGTTACCTTTGGGTGGTGGGAGGCTGGTATTGTCTGCAAAAAGGACCTAAACAAAAAAGATTCACCCACAGAAGTAAGTCGCAATAGTAGAGAACAAACAAAAAGCACATTTAGTCTTCAGCATGGTGATCAAATGTGGACCAAAATGACAGGCTGAAGACAGACCTATCCATTCAACGCCAACAACTCCGATACGACAGGCAAGCAAAACAAATTCGATCACCACAGAAAAGTCCTGAGTTTTAGTTCAACACACGCAAGGGTGAAACCAAAATGGTTAACTGGTTAAACCGACACTCAGGAATTTGTTGTACAACACCATCGTTTGGCGAAGGCTAGTATCCCAGGGCTCCATTCTCGTCCATCAATCCATTCATCTGTCTTTTGAACGATCTGTCTGTCAGTTTCTTTTCTTTTTCTTTTTTTTTTTACAGCATGTCGTCGTCGTCATCTCCTCCTCCGTACATGTCGGCCAGTTTCTTGAAACGTGGGCCCCACTCGCTGAAACAGTCGTAGTCCTGATCTCCACTGCTGTCCGAATTCAGGGAGGAGAGAGAGCCGGCGTCAGAGCCGCCCCCTTCGTAGTCAAACACCAGCAGGGAGTCGTAAGGAGGAGCCGTGGGGTCGTTGTCCGCTGCCTTCAGGTTCTGGAGAGGAGAGACCACACAGGAGTTTATAGCGCTGCAACTATTCTTGTTTTCCTATGCTCCACCATTATTCCATGCCACGTTTTGATCACGTCATCACAACGGTAGGTTAAGGTAACCCTGGTTCTTTGACTATTCCGTTTTCTAAAATCAACCGAACCAAATACCGAATATGCAATTATTTTTGCCACTATTTGTACGAATAGTTCTGGTGGCCGAATATTCGGTGCATCTCTTGTGTTTTCTGTACCCATCAAATGAGAAAAGAGAAAACAAATCTGGTCTCGCCTCCCGTCTGTCTCAATCTTGACTCGGACTAGACCCGCTCCCACACTCAGTCTTGACTTGGTCTCACCCCCTCCCCTTGGACTTGGTCTCGACTTGGACTCACTTCAGGTGGACTCGACTACAACAATACCTCTACCTTCAAATTTTGATCAACTTAAATGGAAAATGTTTTTTGTGTGAATAAAATATGAAATCTAAAGATTGCTACCGAATCACCTTTTGACAGTACAATGTACGGTCAAATTATATTTCTTGTTTACACTGTCCAGATTCCTGTTTGTAACATAAATTAACACATTAATGGTTTTGTTTTGCCGTTTTGATTTCTGTACACTGAACTTTATTGACTTCACTCACGTCATCAATGAAGTTGCCAATGTCTTGGGGATTGGCGGGGCGAGGGCGGTATTCAGGGCGGGGCAAGAAAGTCGGCATCACGTCATTCCGGAACACTTCAGGGCGGTTGTCGAGACCCCGATGAAGCACACTAAGATCAAAGTCCTGAAGGAAGAGAGAGACATTATCAGTTGTTACCATGGTCTGAAGGCAAATGAAAAGAAAAGTATATATAATTCTGCTCCGCGTCCTCTTTATTTCAACCTATATAAAACAACGTTCCGCCCCTCCGGATCACTTTTTGTGTCCAGCACTGTATTTCAAAACTGGTAGGTGCATATCGTTTTCCTTCTTTACACATATAACAATGTTATAAATGTTATGTTATAAATATGTTGTGTCAGGCATTTCTTTGTAAATTCAAAGTTATTTGTCATATCTGTTCTGTGAATCGTTTGTTTGCGAAGCCTAAAAGTTACAAAGCCTAAAAGTTAAAACTAAAATTAAGTTTTTATTCACATGATCAACACCAAAAAACATAATTCAATCGTTAATGGCAAACCATTTTGTGTGTCAATTACTCGTCCACTTAAACGTGTAATCGTGACAGCATAATACAGTACATTAACACAAGCGTTTGTGCTCCATGCATGAGTAAATGTACCTGATCGTCCTCGCCTCCTCCCTCTTCATCATAATAGTAAATGTTGTCTCGGACGTCGTCTTCTGGAAGCAGAGGCTCCTTCTTCTCTCCTCCTCTCCGTCTTATGAACATGAGCAGTAGCAGCACCAGCACTGGAAGAGACAAGAGGAGACGATAGAATAGTAGAACTGAATATTCATGCGATATGGTCAGTGGTCATCATGTGGAAATGTTACTTTGCTGGTGAAATTCCAATGCAGTTCTGCCTTGACCCTTTCCCTGATTAGTGTACAATGAACGGTGGTGTTGAAGAATAATGAAAATAGCCAATCAACTGCAAATTGCAAAGTATAATACAGGGATAATAGGTTAATCAGGAAAAGAAAGATTTAGTCCATTACCAAATATCTTTTGACTTTTTTCCCCATGTCAATTTAAATTGGCTCCCCGTTGGTTTTAATATATTTTCGTTTAATTTCCCAGCACTAGGTCACATCACACCCATTCCCAGCAGCTATGCTTACGTAGCAGCAGTAGGATGGCTCCCAGGATTCCCAGTATGACAGGCAGGCCCATGCCGGCTGTTCTGGTCAGCGGCGAGCACACCACGTCGGCTCCTTTGCAGTCACACACGGTGGCCTGCAGGGTGCTGTCCTGCTTCTTGCCCTCCGTGTCTGAGACCGTCAGCACCACACTGTAGTCCCCTCTGGGCAGCTCCTGGGCTAGAGTGAGGATGATGCCCGTCTCTGGAGCAGGGAGAAAAGGAAGAGGAGACCACTCTTGTTATTAGATTACATCTTTTACAGAAATGGTGCAACTTTTCTGAAAGTTGAATTCAAACGGGGCTAATATTTATTTTCTTGAGACTATGAAGACAAAAAGGACTTAAAGGTGGTGTGATTATTATTTATTTTTGAAGTGAAAGCTCTATATTCGTAATCGTTGCTACAAAATGTCTTCTAAATCCTGACAGTTTTATGAAAAACCTATGTTTCCATGTCAGTCGTTCTCAAACTATTTGATGAAAGGAGCCATTTCAAACTATTTCGTGGCACTCGCTGCCGCGCTACGAGCTTGTAGATCTGCTATTTTTTAACAGCTAAAGTATAACGTAATGTTTAAAACACCCAAAAGGTGCTAAGCGCTCACAATAAAGGGCTTTGTGTCTGGTTTGTAGCACAACCTATTGACCCCTGTAGATCATTGGGGCCATTCACATTGAGCAGTCGGCTACAGTAATTGGGGCCGCATTGGGGTCAAACACACACACACACACACACACACACTGCACCGCTCAGTGCAGTGTGTGTGCAATATTTTTAAATATAAATGTATAGCATCTACACCACCTTTTCCCAGCACCTTAGCAAAAGCCAGGTAGTCTCTCTCTCCCCCTCATCAAAATGCACATTACCAAAAATATTTAGATACATACTTGTGTCATTCATCTTAGCGGTCCAGTTTTGTTTGGATTGTCCTTGCAGGACAACACTGAATGGTGCTGCATGACCTACTCCATCTTTGTCGGTCACCGTCAGCATTTGGGGAGCGGAGTCCTTGTTGCACACCTGAAGAAAAACAGTTACTTTTTTATTTATTTAAATAGTCTCGCTGTATATCATGAGGAATGCAACAAAAAATAAAGATCAAATTATTCAAATCCGATCATCTTTACACGCCAAGTCAAGCATGGAGAATCTGTCTGAAGCGTTTGCATCAGAAGAATGCTGAACGACTGTCTCTCAATCATGCAAGCAAAAGACATTGGATAATGTAATCGTATATTAGATAATAGAAGGCCCACCTTGATGACACGTTCATCAATGGTGGGGAAATTGTCATTGACATCTTGTAGCTGAATGATCAGGGTGCCTGTTCCTGTGGCTGGGATCTCATCTGGAAACACACACACACACACACACACACACACACACACACACACACACACATACACACATTAACACACATGTGTCCACACAGTAATGAATGATTCAGTCATAGTCCGATTGTGTACACAGCTCATGTTAACTACCATCTTCATATAAAGAAAATGAGAGCCGTGTATGAAACGCCTAACGTTGTCATGTGTTCTAATGAAATATGTGTATGTCAAGTCATCTAGATTTTTATAGCAGCACGTTAAACAGCAGCAGTTGACCCAAGTGCTCTCCAATCACTGTACACCTACCATCATCAATTGCACCAATGAGAGCAGTGTATTTGTCATCCATTATGAAATGGGACTCCCGGTCCATGGGAGACTTGACTGTGATCAGACCTGTCTGTTTGTTTATATTGAGCCAGCCGCCCAGGTCCCTCAGGATTTTATACCTGCACACAGAAACACACAAACATGTTAGCTTTTCCTTCATAAACCACAACTTAAATAATAATAAATGCATAGCCCTTTTCAAGACGGTAATCAACTCGAGAAGATTATGAAATGCAAGAACATAAAACATTTTGACAGCACAACTCAGTCAAAACCAATGCTCAAGTAAGCACACCTGAAGCTGAAATCAGCCTGACCCTTATAGCGGAATAAAGAAGGCGCTGGAGCAACACATGACCAGACAACATGTTTGTGCTTTGCACCATGTTCTATATTACAGTAAAAACCTCATGTAATGTTTCTGGAGGTGATGGTTGAGATCAAATATTAAAATTCAATTTCAATGGAGGCAGCCATTTATTAGCCCACTAATACTGGATGAGAAGTGCTTTGTATACCACGAATAAAGTTGAGGGCCATTCCCTTTTAAAATAACTTCTGGAGGGTGAACTTACGAGACTTTCTGTTTCCGTGCAGTGTCAGGGTCAGTAGCCATGTACGCCACCACGTCCGAGCCAACGGCCAAGTCCTCTGGCTTCACCACAAACTTCTCTTCTGGGTTGAAGATGGGAGCCTCGTTCACATCCTCCACATTCACTGTCACAGTGGCAGTGGCCGTGGGCAGCCTTAGGGCGAAGGGTACGTCATTCTCAACAGCAACCAACAGTGTGTACTTGTTGTTTAACTCAAAGTCCAAGGCCTTGATGGATAGGTGGAGAGAAGCACAACAGATATGTTTATTATTACCAGCAACAAATGCTGTCACTAACACACTGGTTAAAAAAAAAACCCTAGAAATTATCTAGGAGTTCTAATCTACTGTGGTGCATCCGGCTTGGCTTATCTATACGAACACAACTGGTCATTTTAGGAATATGTGCAGCAAGCGACAAATACCGTCCTCCCCACCTGGCTTTCCGTCCCCCATTTCCTAGGGGCAACACTTGTCGGTGGGGTATGTTCAATGGGAGGACAGAATACCAGAACACTCACCTCAACACAGTCTCGGGCGGAAAGGTATAACGGTCTCTACTTGGTATTCCTAAACGTAACCTAGGTAAACTATGCCTATACGGTTAAACCTAACCTCAACCTCAGTAAAATGGTGCCAAAAGCCTAAGCCTATTCATAAACTTAACCTCAGTAAAACTATAAACCCTAAACATATTTCCAACCTTATCCTCAGTAAAAAACAATGAGTGGTCGGTGGAAAAAATGAGGATGAGCGTGTTTTAAGGCGAGCCTTCCGGTTACCGGAGGACCAATGAACTGATGTCCATGTGAGGGAGTGTGTGACGAGTTATTTTAACAAACAGCAGTCTTGATCATAATGAAAAGGACACACTGAAATGTCTGCTATAGTGTTAGTGTACCATCAATGTATGGAGTGAAACTCCAATGTACCATATGTGGACTAGTAAGCCTTGCCGAGCCATGAGGCCCATAGGGCAGGAGCCTATCTCCTGTTTCTGTAGTGTGAGGCAGCTTGATGTACACCCCCCTGGACATGACGCTAGTATGTCGCAGGGACTTACCCCCTATCCAACACGTGATGCTGAGTGCCAAGCAGGGAAGCAATGAGTCTTTGGTATGACCCGGCCTGGGGATCGAACCCCCGACCTCCCAGTCTCAGAGCGGACACTCAAACCACAAGGCCACTGTCACCGAGCTGGTTACCATGTGGAGTTTGTGAACAAACAACTATGTGGTTATGCTAAAAATAACGACGAAACACATCACAAGTCAAGATTCTTTCAGTTCCTCACAGCCACAGTAGGATAGAAATGTGCTACAGTATGAATGCACATTAATGTAGTAGCTTAACACAATCTGGACGGGAACCCGTTTTGGTGTTTTAACTAAGCATTATGTTATACTTTAGCACAGAGTGGCACGCTATGAGCTTGTAGGTCTGCTATTTTTGAAAAATCGTGAAAATGTGGCACAAATCTTTGAATATATATTCTTTCAGAGGACTTTTTATTTATTTCGACGTCAGGCCTAAACGGGTTAACACAATCTGCGATGATCTGATATCGTCCGGTATTGTTATATCGACCAAGCCTCGACAGTATTATTATTAATTTTTTTTAAGATTTGTTTTTGGCTTTTGTGCCTTAATTGATAGTTACAGTGAAGACGGAGATGAAAGAGGGAGAGAGAACTAAGGGGAGAGTCACGCAGCAAAGGATCGTCATGAACGGGACTCGAACACGTGGCACGCCGTCAGGCCAGAGGCTTTGTGTGGCATGCGCCCGGACCACAAGGCACCCAGACAGTAATGTAAAGTATGCGTTTAGTATTCATTTTGACGTGATCGACGACAACAAGGACTTCAAAGTAAAACAAAAAGTGGTTAGCTTTCTACCTTAGCTGTCTTGATGATTCCTTCCTGTTTGTTAAGGGGGGACGTTTCCACAGAGAACAGCCCAGTGGGGTCACCGTCAACAATTGTGAACTTTGCGTTCCAGGCCGGGGAATGGGGCTCGTCGCCATCCGTCACAGTCATCTTGACGACCACAGCTCCCGCTTTGTTTTCTGGGACAGTCGCCTCATACTAGGAAGAGAGCACAGGCACATCATGTCAACTTGTCGAGCGAGAGTGAGAGTCAGTGTAGATAGAAGTAGAAGTAATACACTAGCATACAGTATGCCACACATGTCAAGCAATGCTTTAAAACGGTTTCATCAACTACTTTTCTGTTACTAGTGTGCTCGTGTGTTGTTGAACACATTCAGTACAGCATTTATGTCTCCTTTACATTAATCATATTTGCACTACAGTACTTACCATTTTCTTCTGAAAAGCGGGAGCATTGTCGTTGCTATCTGTGACTGTAAGGATAACTTTGGTTCTTCCGCTCAATCCTTCTCCCCTCATATCTGCTGCTTGTACTTCCAGAGTGTACTTTGGGAATTGCTACACATACACACACACACACACACACACACACACACACACACACAGTTTTGCTTAATTAAGGCTCTAGCCATTTAGTACATTAGTACACATTTCAGTTTTCCCCCCCTAAAAGTCTGAGGAAAAGCAAGCATCCTCTTGAAAGACGTTAAAACAGTGAACCAACAATCACTCAAACTCTCCACTTCAGTCATCAATACACTGCAGACATAACTGATACCTACATGTATACGGTACAGACATATTATTATTTTGTTTCTCTGCTTTATTTTGTGAACATCAATACATTTACTAATTGCATCTTGAACTCTGTTGGTCTCCCTTTTTGGCAAAATAAACTGTATATTTTTTTTATTTCACCTGCTTACCAATTACGAGCTAAGGTGGACAAAACTCTAAAATAAATACCCTAAACAATATTGATGGCAAATGGCTTACCTCTCTGTCCAAACCACCTGCATTGACTCTGATGGCTCCACTGACTGGGTTGATTGCAAACAGGTTATCAGCAGGAGTCTTTGGTTCCTGATTCAGAATGACGTAGCGGATATCTGAATTGTCATTGGCTGGCTCATCTGCATCTGTAGCATTCACTGTACACACCACAGTGCCTGCAGAAATAGACAAGGAGAGACCAACATTACAATGAGACTTACATTGTGACAGCCACCAATGAAGCAGACAGCCACCAGCAGAACTTAAACTCTAGTTTACGAATCTTACCAAGAGGCGAGGCCTCCGGAACTTGTCCCAGATAGGTGTCTTGAGTGAAAAGGGGTTTGTTATCATTCTGGTCAATGACAACCACTTTTATGTCCATTGGTTCCTCACCAATCTTTCCTGATTGCGCATACACAGCATGAGCTTGGAGCTGCATAAACAAACATATTTGAAATATTAAAACTTAAGAACTATAAATGCATAGCCTAAGTAACCACTTACAGACAGCAAAGTGGAAAATTAACTGGAAACTTAAGTTAGACCATATTGATGAATGTACATACAAATCCAAGTTGGTATGGCATTTAAAAACACTTGACATGAGATGAAAGACATCACGCACAACAGTACTTACAGTGTAAAAGGGTTTTTCCTCTCTGTCTAAGGGCTGATTAACAAACAACCAGCCAGATTTTTTGTCTATAGTGAAAAGCTCAACAGGGGGCAGGTCTGCTCCTGGTCCAGTAACGCTATAAAACATCGGCATCTCGTCACCACCATCTGAACGAATCTGCAAAGAATAGAATAGAATCGAAACTTTAACATGTAAGAATGTACCAGTAGTCCAGTACAGGCTTTTTTTGTTTAAAGGATGAACATTAAAATACTTCATGTTTTGTCCAGTTTTACGCCATCTGATTTCATGTCACAGTATTTACAGCTGTACATACAGTGCCTCAGGTATGTGAGCTCCACAGTGGAAGAATCGACAGGAATGTTGTCTTCATCCCCGATTGACCGACGTGACAAATAACCATGTTCATCCTTCAGTAATTACAAAGGAAAGTAATGTAGTTCTTCGACCAACGCGAAGCAAAGCCCAATCTCACCTGAACCATTGCTTTGGGGAAGGGTCCACGGTCGTTCTCAGGATAATTGATAGGAGGGATGACCCAGGCTCTTTTCTGTCTCCTCAAACCTCTAGTGGACTTGGGGAAGTGCAGGACCACCACGCCGGGATTGGCTACAGCGGCCTGGGGAAAAATACACTTTTAGAGACATATTCTGAACCCATTTTGGACTGAGGTCGATTAAAAAAAAACATTTTTCTGTTTCTATGTCAGTGGTGCTCAACCTTTTTCATGTCAAGGACCCCCATAATTATCTCTATTGGGCCACGGACCTCCATCTCAAAATATGTAGTTCCAGGGACCCCCCAGAAGCCAATATTTTAGATTTTAGATGCAGTCTCCATACCTCTATACTCTGGATAGAGCTCGCCTCAGTGCTTTGCTGCTTTTGTTGGTTGGCAACGTCCATCTCAGTGATGTGATGCTGATGGTGGTTGGTGGAAGAGACGGTCTTATCGATGTGATGCCGATTGTGTCCTTGGTGATTACGATGGTTGTGATTGTGGTGATTACGATGGTTGTGATTGTGGTGATTACGATGGTTGTGATTGCGATGATTGTGATGATTGTGACCGTGGCCATGATCCTGGTGACCATGGCTGAGGTGATGGTGGGCAGGCTCGTACAGCACACAGATGGGGACAGTGATGTTCTTTCCTTGGGAGTCCCAGGCATGGATGGAGAAGTTCTTGTATCCTCCACGCAGAGTCAAAGTTTTATTCATCTGTCCATGCAAAACAAATGTTAGATTTTTTGGCATACAGTACATCTGTTTTTTACACAATATAGGGACACACACACACACACACAGCGACTTGAGATTTTTCCAAGTCGACTTGTCAGACAGCAAAGTTGAAGTTGTATCGATAAATCGTTTTATGCGGCGGGGGGGGGGGTCTTAACAGGGGCGGGTGGAGGTGCCACGCGCTCAGATACGAAACTCCAAATTCAGCCAGTCAATAGTGGGACACCACGCGCTGAGAGCCACATACACAGCTGCATTTGGTTTTTAATTAAGGGCGCGTTCTGAATGCAATGCAACCTAATAGGCGAGTGCACTCCGGTGCATATGCAAAGGGAAAGAATTACTTCTGTCCGTGACAATAATCAATGCTACAGTTTGAATTCTGTACACTACACACGCAGTGACGCACACATAGAGCAAAAAATATGATAAATATGTTTTCGACTTTCGACTTATCCTAATCCGAATCGACTCGTGATAATTTATCGATAAATCGATTTTTTGATTAATGCACACACACACATTATTTTATGATCTATCCATCTAGCAGTAAATTACATGCTGAATGCACATACTGAAATAATCTGGATCTGCACATATTACATATTCTGTACACTTCCTTATGCATGCCCAGTTTGAGATTAGATTCTGTACTCGCCTTCAATACGTGATCACGTGAGCCATCACTGTCTACTTGGAAATGTCCGTTGCTGCAGTTGAGATGAACGAAATGCCTGAGGCCAGAGCAGTCCTCAAAGACCACTGGAAAGGACGGAAAGAAAATGGAGTTGTATGAATGTGAAACCATGTGGAACTTATTCATATGATTAACAGGTTCTGATAGTCTTCTATAGGGGACAACTTCAAAGAAAAAGGGGAATAATGTGTAAATGCTCTTCAGCACAAATACATTAAAAAGGTGTGGATCGGATTAGGCCTTACATTTTTAAACAGAACACTGATCAAATAGAAGCCTCAAAGAAGAGACAAGACAATCCTATGGAATGAAGAATTAACAAGGCCTGAATCTCTCTCACACACACACACACACACACACACACACACACACACACACACACACACACACACACACACACACACACACACACACACACACACACACACACACACACACACACACACACACACACACACACACACACACACACACACACACACACACACACACACACACACCTCTCAAGAGGCTTCTAAATCCTAACTGATGTACTGTAGCAACCATTTAACGACCAATTTATACATTTGGACCTCAGCCTAGATTTTAATCATTCAAAGATCAGTAATATTACTGTCTGCCTGGAAAGCTCCAGACAGGAAATGCAGGGCTCCATCACTCTTCTGGCGTTCCCATTGGTAAACCTCTCTCTATGCCAACAATGGCCCAGTATAACCATCACCTTCAAGTTAATACAGGTTATTCCGATTCCTATTAATGTGGCTTTTATTTTAAATCAGGACTAATGAAATTAATATGAATATAAGAATTACTATAACACCGTCCTTAAACTAAATTAACCATTAAAATCCAAATTAAACAACGGATTCAACACCATGCAAATAAGCACATACTTAGGTCTAAATGGGTTAAGGCCTAATTGTAAACTGAGGACGATTCTACAAATGCCTTCTAAATCCTAACAATTTTCTTGAGAAGAAAAGAAATCTATGTCAGTGGTGCTCAAGATATTTCATGTCAAGGCCCCCCAATAATTATATGTAATTGGCCGCCAACCACCATCTGAAAATACTGTTTGTAGTTCCAGGTACCTCCTAACTCCTAAGCAATGATTCGAGTTAAAAATGTTCACTCAGAATATATATTCAAAGATTTGCGCCACATGAGCTTGTAGATCTGCAATTCTTCAACAGCTAAAGTTTGATGCCTGAAGAAGGTCTTTGACCGAAACGTTGCCTAAATCAGTACGGAGTACATTGAGCCCTGCCTACGCACCCGTCTCAGAGCATATAGGTGTGCATAAGACTTTGTTGCCCAACAGCTAAAGTTTAAAATAATGGTTAAAAACACCAAAAGAGGATCCCATCCTGAATGGGTAAATGTGGCTTAATCACACAATTTTTCAGTAATTGAAGTGCAATGGTTTATTTGTAGTTATTGTGGTTTGATGTTGCTTTATGACTTAAATAAATCTGAAGGGACACCTTATCTTATGCCCTCAATTATAACCTTTAGTGTAATGTACTGCTGGACAATAGGTTTACAGTGGGTTTTTTCTGGTAGTATTTAGTAACAATAGCTTTGAAAATGGGTAGCAGTTGTAGCCATTTTCCCAAATCTTTTTAAATTGTTGGTCATACTTATTAAAAGGAAATGCTCCACATTTAATTGAACTTTTTTTGCTCACTTAACCACCCCACTGTTGCACCATCAAGCCCTGCAAATATCCCCTTACTAGAAAGGGTATATGAACATGTATGTAGTGTAGAGTGTCCTTTGCTTTATTTGCTGATTTATATCTAACTGCATGTTCCGCACTGCATGGTGACAGTGTACCCTTTGGCGATCAATAAAGTATATCATCGTAAAAAAAGCCTAATATTCCGCTGCCATCTGTTGAACATAGGCATGACTCAGGTTTTGCCAGGCGAGATACCTTCCAAATTTGCATACGTTTGCCAGATTCAAACGTGTTAGTACTACTACTACAAATAGTATAATTTAGCATGAAGATAATGTTTTAGGGGCACTAGCCCCTCCTATATCCAGCTTTTAGTTTATGTTAAATTCCCATTGACAATGAATAGAGAATGTCACGTCATACTGTCTGAGCATATAGACATAGTATCTATTTTATGTAGTGTCTATTTTACATCATGATGATGTACAATGATAAGAACGCCCCTCACTTCACACGGGTGTGATTCTTTTTCCTGCCTAACTGGTCAGGACTTTCATCAGCTTGAAGATCTATTCAAAATAATCAAGTTACAATACATGGCATAGTTGTGTGCAACAATACTGTATAAGGCTGTTGTCGTGTTCTCTATAATAATGCAATATCCACACAGGTAACGTACTGTTCTGTTGGCTTTATTCATACACGGTAACATACAGAGATCGCGTCATGTGACATCCTGCCGCACCTATATGCTATCTAGTATCTGGTTGTCATAGCAACACCTAGAATCACGCAGCATAGAATAGATATCACCACAGCTGTGATTCAAACAAAGTCCAGCCATCAAGTATGCAGACTGACTCCAGCTATTGCTGACCTTCAAAGTACATAAAAAATTTTTTATTGTATTGCTGTATTGTTGAATTGTTCTTTCTGCTTTGGCAATGTAAACGTATGTTTTCTCATGCCAATAAAGCCCTTTGAATTGAATTGAATTGCTTGCTTGGGGTGGGGACAAGATTACCATCAGCTGAAGAGCACTCTGCTCTGTAGGATCAAGTTACACACATTCATTTTCTTTCACTCATACTCAACAGGGAGAGCAGCTTGGAACCATGTTACATTTAACAAATGTAATCTATAAAATATGAGACTATGGCACTTAAAATGATCCTATTTTTTATTTATTGCTACAGGCCCAAAATATGTGTTTAAAGTCACACATATTTTGGGCCTGTAGCAATAAAAAGAAATGTCAAGGCTCAAATTTTTTACAATAATGACAAACAATCTTGAAACATTGTTTAAGTTTCTATTTTTAAAAGCCCACAGCAAATGAAACTAATATTTTAACCCTTTTTGCTAGGTACGTATATATTCGTAGTCGTACCCCCCGCGCCTATGGGACGTTATCTTCCAGCCACGTTTCTGCTAATAGCCGATCGTTACAATGCTGATCTCAAGGCTGGGAAACAGGAAATTAACATGAGGAAAACTCTAACAATCCCCTGGCAAGGCTTTGCTACACTAACACTGATGTAAAGTAGAATAGTAGATGCCAGAAAGTGACCTTTCATTTATTTCAAGTGCCAAAGGCCACCCTGTGACAGCCACCAAATATGCACCAGTTCTGATAATATCACAGATTTAACAGCTCTGTTTGAGGACGTCAACAAACAGGAATGCAAGAGGTCAAGCTGACTCAACCTAACAGGTGTAACAACTTGGGTCACACACCCAGCATGATGCAACAAAGAAAAAGAATTATCCGAATTTGATTATCAAGGATGCAACAATGAATCAATGCGCTGATGATCTTCATTGATAAACTAAAATCAATGCACAGTAGGAACCCCCTGCCCGAATTGAGCTTATAGGGCTTGTTAGGATGTTGTTTATGTTTAATCCATTTAGCCAGACGTAGAAAAAAAAACGTTCACTCTGAAAGAATATATATTCAACGATCCGTGCCGCATTTTTACGATTTAAAAGAAATAGCAGACCTACAAGCTCGTAGCACACCACTCTGTGGCACACTATGAGCTTGTAGATCTGCTATTTTTCAATAGCTAAAGTATAACATAATGCTTGGTTAAAAACACCAAAAGGAGTTAAGTATGTTCATGCTCCAGAGAACGGTTTGATTCAAAAATAAATTACGTTTTGAAGCCATCACTACTGGCTATCCCTCTATCACCACACGGCATGTTATGTCTACTACTACTGCCAGAATGTCCTGCACTTACCAGCAGGAAAATGGTGAGTGCGTCATCCATCCCAGGCACACAAACAAATAATAATAATATAGCTTTTCCTTTCAGCATCCATAGGCTTTCACGCCCCACTCTCACAGAAATCAGCAAACCATATTCTGTCTGGTTACACATACGGAGCATGTAAAACATAATGACAAAGTCAGTGTAAATGTTTTCACATGAATCATCACATGGATTGAATTTGTGACAGAACACTTTGGATTCAGAAACATTTGTGCGTTTGATGTAACTCTGTATGTATGTATGATCCCGGTGCAACTTTAATTTATATATAAAGATTTTATGGTCATCTAGTCCAGTGGTTCACAAAGTGAGGTCCAGGGACCCTCCGGGTTCATGGAGGGGACTCCCTCATCTGTAATTCGGATTTTGGGGCGGGCCATGACATTTAAAAAGTGATCCACTGATTTAGTCCATCCATCACTAGTACTGGCTATCCCTCAGTCACCACACGGCACACCGTCTGTGCTGTACACATGCTGACTTTTCTGGATTACATAAAGTCAGGTGCACAGCCCGACAACGGAAAACCACAACCTTGGCTGCTGTGTGCAACGTGAAGACTGTACACTGTCTTACACTGTATATTTACCGGTACTGTATAGAGGGTATGCGCATGCTTAAAGTGAATGGCACATAGAGTGGCAAATTGAGTGGCAAAGCAACAAACAAAGTGAGTTTAACATTGTTTAATGTTGTTTAATGCAATCAGATAGGACTTCTCCGTTTGTATGCATGGGTTGTCAAGGCCAGAAAGTCGTTTTTTGCCACTCAGTAGGCATTTCTGCATGACTTCCGGGTTTGATGATGATGTCACACGCATGCCCTCTATAGGCCCCATCAGAAATGTTGCTTTTGTGGATGCATGTGTGAGCTGCTGCTGCCGCTGAGGCGCCACCACCCTGAGGAGGTGCATGCAGCCTGTTCTGGGCGTCAGTCGTCAAGCACACAATAATTACTATGTTCCTGTAAATTATTATTTGTTCAGACCGGCTTATATTATATAACAACTTTGGCATACATTCATAGTTCACTAGAGCACCTCCGGTAGTATAGTAGGCTGAAACAGACGTATATGTAAAGAACTCCCAAATAGAGGGTATGTGCATGCATAAAGTGAATGGCAAAGTGAGTTTAACACAATCATATAGGACTTTTCTGTTTGGATGTACGGGCTGTCTACCAGAAAGTCGTTTTTTGCCACTCCGTAAGCGTTCCTGCTTAACGTCCGGGTATGATGAGGAGGTCATGCTCTCTATACATATCATTTATATTCGGCCACAGACCTCCTACTGTAAATATCTTAAGCCAAGTAGCCTACCTCATAAGAGAAGATTTGTGTTAAGATTCTTCAAAATTGTTCCAAATGTCAGGCCAACAAAATAAAACCATGTACCAATTCTCCTCACTGTCACATCACATTATAGGTCACATGTGTGAAACACAGGCGATAAAATTGGAAGCCCTCTACATCAGAGTAGGAAGTCGTCATTTCCACATGACTTCAATGGACACCAATAACGAGTAGTTATTTACAGACAAATCTGACTATTTCCCCATCTCTGTGGCAAAGGCAAGGGCTGTCACGACAAGCATGACATTTTAGTTGGCTTTAGTTGATTGTCATACAACTGTGATGTAATGATCTAATTGTGTTTTTTGCATTGAACATATTGGAAAATAAATCAAAATAAATATTTTGCCTTTTAGCCAAAATAGGCCACATTAAATAATGTTGTACATTAAAAACAATTTTAAATAGCCATTCAACTATTCCATTCCAACGCATTTCATGATTTTTGAAAATGATTGAAAATATATGAAAATGTTTCAACATGGAAACAAAATATGCAAAATAATGATGATCTCAAATAATTGCAATCAGGTGATTATGTAATAACTTGGACAGGCCCTGATACATTATTTTCCATGTTAACTTTAATGATGAGCCACCCCATCACCTTGACCGATCCTTCCCATTGGCTCACACAAAGAAAAGGGGGATTCTGGTGCAGTGTAGTAGTGTACACAGTGCAAGCATGTCTCAAAAGGGACAAATGCGCAAAATTGGTGAAGGTTAATGATGATCAAATAATAATTAGACCAATTTGATCCCACAGAGGAAATTAAAATTCAGCTTCACCCAGCTGATTGCTGCTCAAGTATTCACACTTGAGCACAGGAGGAGAAGTTAGGGGTAATCAAACCTGGGACTAAAGGCCTCAACAGAGTCCGTTTTGCCTTGGGACAGGGTGACCAGACCGACCTCTCTAGTCTCTACCCATTGATGTTCATGGCCGCCCAAACTGTCCATTTAGAGACAAGCCTGCTCGTCTCTAAACTGTCCAGTGTCCACTCCACTGCCTTAATGTCCTCTCCCAAAGAACACGAAGAAAAATGTGGGCGGGACAGTTATTTTTATGCATTAAAAAATGACAGTGGAGAGAAAAAGGAAATGTGGAGAGAGAGAACTAAGGAGAATGACACCCAGCGAATTGTCTGGCCACCGGCCAGGAGCCAAACAGGGAACTTGTTAATCAGGGCATTGTGCGCATGTGTCCACGGGCCCCAACCACTCAACCAACCACCTAAATAAGCTCATGTTTTGACCAAAAACAAGGCAAAGGCTTCAGGCAAACTAATGTTTTGTAAAGATGACCATTTGTCACTTTGGCTTCCATAGGATATATTGCACAATAGAGCTTTGCAAAAAAAGATTACTCATTAGAGACTCAGTAATAAAATCAGACGTGAAGGTGCATTGTATATAGCTGTATTACTGGATGTAATCTTGTGATCTTAAATCTGGCTAACTTTCGTAATCTTTCAATTAAATCCGACATCCCTCTGTAACGTGATAAATCCTTCAATATGAAGAGGACATACCGGTACTCCTCCAAACTGATTGTCATTTTTGCTCAAAAACAACAATAATGTAATGCAACTATGGTAGTGAGTCACACATTTGGTACTATGAAGTAGGAACCTTGTTTTGCTTCAACCACGTAGTAACGTTTACTAGGAGTATGAAACTGGGGAAGGACAAAAGGGAAGGAAGGAGACGTAGGGAGGGACTTATGGGAAAAAACAAGAGGGACATTAGAAATTTATGAAAATGCAGTGTTGTTCCAGAGGATAGAGTCCTGTTATTATGGCGTGTTTTCACTCCCCTTTTCGTACCACATAAGAGCTCTTCATAGGTCCAACCGTCCAAAATGACGGACCTAAGCCTTCATGGACCCGTGAAATGTTGTCCAGAGATCCCAAATGGACATGACAAACCTAATAATTACAAGTGCTATTACAAATGCTGTTTTACCAATAGATGCCAGTTATCAGCCACTCCATAATGAAATCTAGCAGCTACGCAGCGACCTGCAATAAGATAATGACATGCTTTTTCACCTGACTGAAGGAGGCATCCATGACTGCACACGTTTGATTTGTTGCCGAAACGTTGGACTACGAGCTGTGCGGCCTCTCTCCTTTCTCAGTCATAGTTTTATCTCCTGCGGTCAGCAACTCCCCACTACTGGTGTGCGCTCCTACCTTTCCGTTTGCACACGTTTTATTGACATGGAGGACAAGGTATGGTTTGATGTACTGAAACTCAGATGGCAGTCTGGCAGACATGTGCTGGTAAACAATGTGCTCCCTTATTTTACGCTGCAGTAATCCAATCCAATGTCAGCCTAATTATCATGCAGCACTTCATGCTTTTCTCTCCTCATCAGTGCAGAGTGTGGGACAAAGGTCTTTTCAGAGGTATATATATATATATATATATATATATATATATATATAATTGATAAACAGATGCGAGGTAATAGAGCCAATGACCATAATGAAACCTGGACCCATAGGGATCTGGGGCATTGTTGTCTAGTATTTGAGACCGACATGAAGCTCACTGGTACCAGGTGATTTGTTTTCCACTGCAGATAGTATGCCGTCAATGTAGCCGATCATCTATCATAGTAACTTCCAATCCTGTGTATCGCAGAATTATGACTTAAAGGACTATGCCGACTTGTCTGAAACTCTTATTCCCCTACAGTCCAACAACAATGTTTCTAATAACATTTTAGCATCCGATATGCAGCTATAACAGAGGTGCTAACAATAAAGGATTGTATAAGTAAACAGTGAGTTATCAGAGAAATGGGTATTGTTCCACAGATAGGGGACTAGGGATCTTCTTAACCCATTAAGACCTGAGGCCGATTCGACAAATGTCTTCTAAACCAGCAGTTCTCACACTTTTGAGAATAAAATAAATTAATAAAATAATATATATATATATATCAGATGTACACGCTTGCAGCGCGGCACGAAATGACACGCTGGTAGCTTGTATAAAGCTGAAAACTACTTTGCTGGTTTTAATGGGTTAACTATATTTATATTGTTATTCTACACTACACAGTATGAAAGGAAAATCATTGATATAGATTGGAATGCTGAACCAAATAATATTTCATGATTAACCCATTTCACAACTTCCAATGTTACAATTACATATATGCAAACACATTGTGGTTGGGCTACAGTACGTAGGCTATACACTTGTTTGCATACTTTTTATGCTAGATTGTAACCCTCAACAGAAATGTGCTTCACTCACTTCTATCCACACTTCTGTAAGGTGAAAAAGTTGTTTAGCGAGGTAGCTATTCAAAGTAGGTGGACCGGTTTGACATCTTCAGGCAGATTACAGAGCCTGTATCTACATGCCCCGCAAACAGTCCCTAGGCTGGGCCTTCCACGCAGACTTTTTCAGTTGGTTCATGAAACAAATGATTAAACCCAACCTAATACTAAATCCTCAAACCTAAATGGTCTCTTTTCAGTTCCTGGGCATACATACAAGATAGGCTCACTTCACTTCACTTGTAAAGGTTTTACTTATTATGTCTGAATTGTCTCCACAATGCCACAAAACTCCCACAACAAACACCAGACTGTGTGAAACTTCCACTCTGATGACTCAACCACCACTACAGCCGATAAAAATGATGATAGTTACAGTCACTCAACAATCACTGGTTATGAAGAAATATCTACAGGGCAGGCTGGATAAGGTAACATTTCCTGGAAGCTGATGTGTATTACAGCATTGAAACAACTGAGTTCTCCCCGTTCATCCTCTCAGCTGAGCACAGACACACACAGACAACAGCACATCGGGGCAGGACTGTCAAACGTTGTTTTGAAGTGGAGGTTAGTGGTTAAATGTGAAAGCATAGGCTATAGCAAATTAGAACCTGTTCATCAGTTGGTTCAGACTAAAATCTTACAGACTGTTAACACAAACACAATGTTAAAATATCATGGCGTCCCCCCTTGTATGGTGAGTTTACTGCAGACTTTTGGGATAAAGTGTGTCCGAGACAGTCCGACGCAGGATCTGAGGCTAAAACATCACTGACTTAAATGTAGCTATCTAATACCCAATGCCAAACAACAATTTGGTTACACCTCTGCTCAGCTCTATTTGCACAATGCATTGTGGGCATGACAGTTCAGTTGAACATTTCAGTCATCGTGGTGGTGGGTAGTTTACACGAAGGAAAAGAAAAACTAGGGATGCACCGATCCCGATCACCGATTGTTTTTCTCATGATCGGCCGATTACCGATAGGTCCGATACCGATCTTGCGCGTAAGAGGCAAATTTGATAATTTCCAAAATTATGTCAAATCCCATGTCATGTGTGCGTGTGTGGGGAGGAAGGGGAGAATGTCTAGGCACGTCACAAAAATGCTAAATGATATTATACTATATATGAGATTGACATTTATACCAATTAAATGGTGTAAAATCTGGTTTCTCCAGATAGGGTAAATAGCAGATCACAGGTAGGGTAAGTTGCCGATCGTAGTGAATATCGGCCGATCGTTGGCCGATTATCGGAGAATCTCTAAATAAAAAAAACTGCATATACTACAAGCAGTTTGTTTTGAAATGCCATCACTTCAATTTCTGCTTTTACATGTAGCCTCTAGTCCACGGGCTCTGGGCATTTAATTTTTAGAAATGGGGGAATTCTGGTCTGGTTTCAGTTCAGCATCCACCCACTATATAGTGATGTAATGATTAGACAACCACAGTGTCTTATCTAGAGTTGAAACCAAGTACTGTTCAGCTCCGGTCCATGGTTACAGGTAAGACATTGACCATGCTACACTTCAGCTGCTGCTACACAAACAGGCTATGCAAACCAGCTATATAGCATGGTGCCATACAGCTGACTACTGGACTGCTAGTAGTGAGAGACCATGACATCACACAAAACAAAACATCAGCTAGGAAGGATATTAGTATACATTAGTTACACAATCAGTCATACATCCTTAATACAATTATAACACTGGCATACACCACCATTTAAAATAAATATGTGATGAGGTTAAAGTCATAATACACAGAAAATGCGATGCACAGGGCAATAAAGTGAAATGGGATTGGAGAAAGAGTCAGACTACAAAACATGTGAGGCGATCAGCATAGGTTGTACTTAATGTAACCGTTAATAAATAAAAATCATGCGTTTTAAACTAAACTGAAAACAACGTTTTCAAAAGAAAACAACAGCCTTGTGATTTGACTGCATTGCATTGCCTGTTTAACATTAAAACCAAGAAAGGCACCTGACCAACCCATGCTTTCTAATGTTATCAATAAAGTGATCATCTAGTAGTCAGAGGTAAAGGAGTCACCACTAATGGTGGGATCTGCTAAATAGACTGACACTCATGCTCCTGTAACACCCTGAATCCACTCCCCAGGGAATAGTGTTATTTTATCCTAAACTATGTGGTGAATGTGTGTGTGTGTGTGTGTGTGTGTGTGTGTGTGTGTGTGTGTGTGTGTGTGTGTGTGTGTGTGTGTGTGTGTGTGTGTGTGTGTGTGTGTGTGTGTGTGTGTGTGTGTAGTCAGTGAATGGGTCTTAATGACTTCAGGGCTCTCCCCAAACTATAAAGTCTAACAGTTTACTTGTATGACCCAAAACAATTGATTTGAATTAGTCACTTGATTTTATTTTGAATTTAACTACAATGCATGTATTGCCATGTATTTTAATTAAATGCACAGAACAGTAGAGCTGGGGCGGGAGAGGGCTTCCTCCTCAGTTATCGAAATCACCTTCTGAATGAATTCTATCGTTTATTAAGTATACTGGTAATTCCAGATCAGTAATGACAAATAATCTGTCACTCAACATAGACCAGTGGTTCTCAAAGTGGGGTGCAGGACACTCAAGTTTCCAAATGGACCATTACAGGTCTGTATCTGTAACTCTCATAGTGTACAACTACAAATGGAACCACATTTTTATTTTATGACCCAATGTGTACACTCAGTTAAAAAAAAATAGTCCTTAAAATGTCAATCATTTTATACCCACTGATATATAAACAAACATTTTGTTTTGTCATTCAAATTGGGGGACATTCCTAAAGGCCCTCACCACACCCAGCTCCCTGCTGTGGCCACTGCTCTACCTGCCAGTAGGTCCAGGTCTATTAAATGCTTCCTGGTTTTGGTCTTACCTTTGCCCAGAGTTCTGTTTTTATGCAGTATCACACTATCCACTTCGAACACCAACAAATCCGCCTCGAAACCAGGCACACAGCCTGATGTGTCACCAACCACTAATGTCAGCATCTTGGGAAAGGGGAAACAAATGACAATTAGTCTACTACATTAAATGAAACCATGTTATTCATCTTTCAATGAAGCAACAGAAAATGTCCTACACCCGAGCTTGCATGTCACCTGCTCAAGAAATATTTCACCTATTGACTCGTCAAACAATTTCATAAGGCGTTGGCAAAATAATTTGGGAACCAGAGCACTGAGAGCAACACACTTTAAATACATTATTTTATAGTATGCCTACATTTCTTTTCATAGTTAACAGTAACACATATAGAAGCAGGGACTGTGAGTAGGGCGAACAAAATACAACATAATATCGTTTTGTATTTATTCTTTCGAGATTTCCATCCTGGCAACGATACTGTAAAGTGTAAAGCGACCATACCCTATATATATATATATATATATATATATATCAAAAGACGAGATTGTTATTTTAAATTCAACTTGAATTGGATTTAGTATCGACAACGTCATCGAGCCAAACAGGGCGAAGACCTCGGAGCAGGAAAAGAAAATCGATGGCGACCATGATGCCAACACGGAAAATGGTCGCACAGATTTATTAATTCATATAAAAAGCTACATTGCATTAATCTACAGCGTATTTATTTGGTCTTTACATCATTATCCAGTTATTTCGGCGGTTTCTGTGTCGACAATGCGGTCACATAATTCTCTGTACAAATAAAGCAGAAAGTTACCTGAAAAAGGACGACTAGAATGCCCAACTCCACGCGCCGTGGGGTCCCCATTTGTTTGGAAATCCCCTGTGTTTTCCTTGCAATAAAACTTTGTTTTAAATCCAAACGTTACTCCTTTTATTTTTCGTGGTGGTTTGAACTGGTGATCCTCACTCCTCGGGGGTTAGTTTCGTTAAGCTGGAGCTAAACGAGCAGAACAAGTTGCAGCAGGTAGTTTCTGTGTGACGTCAGCTCACAGGTGCGTCCCCTCCTCGTCTCCAAATATGGACATATAGGCTGGACTATAACTTTTACACAGGAAGTAGTCGTTTAAGAAAAATCCCCAGAGTTGTGGGCACAAGTCACATTCTTCTTTGCAGAAATGTGATGAATCTACTTTAACAATGACAAGTCGACTCAGCTGTATCCCAAACCATAGCCTACTAGGCTACTCTCATTTCTTCCTTCCTGCTATGAAGACAAGTGTGTGACTGATAATGACTCCCACTCTCTCTCTCTCTCTCTCTCTCTCTCTCTCTGCCCTTCTCACACACACCACACACACTCTCTCTCTCTCTCTCTCTCTCTCTCTCTCTCTCTCTCTCTCTCTCTCTCTCTCTCTCTCTCTCTCTCTCTCTCTCTCTCCTCTTTCTCTTCTATATGTGTGTGTGTGTGTGTGTGTGTGTGTGTGTGTGTGTGTGTGTGTGTGTGTGTGTGTGTGTGTGTGTGTGTGAGAGAGAGAGAGAGAGAGAGGCTGCACAGTGCATTGAGTGAGATTGAGATTGTATGACTCCTCCGAGCACTCGGACAAACTATATTGAATTGATCAGAAAGAAAAGGCCACTCCTTGTCTGTAAATTAAGTTACATGAATGTTCAGAATGTTTACATTTGGATCCAGTTCCTCAAACATTACATTTAATTGCTTCTTTTTTGGTTATTGACGGCAAGAAATAATATAATAGGGAAAGAAAATGTGGATAACAATACAGCACATGTAGGCTATAGCCTATGTAACACAACACCAAATACGTTTTCCCATTTGAAATGATAAAGCTAATGATAAAGCTAATAAAAGCTAATTTCCTTATAAAATAGGCTATATGCTATAACATAAAATAATAACAATTCTATTCTTGAAGCATTGGCACTGTGCTCACTGCTCACAGCATTCTAGTATCCTTATATCAAGCCCATGTTATAAGACATTAACGGAAACCCAGCGCATTCCCAAAGTCATCTTTCCATTTAGCTGTGTAGCCTATAGCTAACAGGATTTATGTAACGAAATAAGTTTTGATTGAGTAACATCGTTCATTGACTGTAATACATCATTGTATAAATACAGTAACAAAATTACCTCATACTGAAAACTTTTTTTTATAAAAAGAGGGGATTTCTGGTGAAAGCAATTTGGTGATCTTATCTTTCTGTCTCCATCAGTCACACTACACTTTTGTTCTCCTCTCAACCATGGAAGGGGAGGATATGAGGGAGAATGGTGATAGAGACAGAAGGACATTTTTAATAAATTGTCAAAAACTAAGTAACAATGTTTAACCAATCTGAAGGTAATGAGAAAGAGGAGGAAAGTGAGAGTAAAAAGAGAAAAGGAATGAAGGGGTTTTTGAGTATTGCTGTCAGATTAAAATATGATTGAGAGTCATTCCATCTGTACTTGTGTAAACATTGGTGATCAGCCCCTATGATGCTTCAATACTAGCATACACTAGCATACAATATATTTGCACAGAATGTAAAACTATAAATATCTCAGAAGTTATATGCTATATATATATTTAGTTTTTCAAACCATTTTCTGTTGCTGGGAATTAGTAGCCTACACTGACTACCTTCCACTTACTTGTGAATATTTTCTAGTTTAATCTGTGTGAAAACAGAAGTTTATGTCTGTTTATGTAATTATTTGTGTGCAGATTGGAAACATACATATTTAAATTGAATATCAAAATCTCAGGAAAAACAAGCCACACTGCTTGTTCGAGCAGTGAAGGAAGTGCCAAACTGACTGCATGTGAAAACTGTGATTTTGAATGTTCCTGTTGCCTTTCAAGGACAGTGTTTATGCCAACCATACTCGTTATCCATTGTGGAATGTGTAACATTGAAACATTCTCATGCACACACACATGCACACACACGTGCACACACTCTTACACACACACACACACGCACGCACGCACACGCACTCACTCAAACGGTTGGAACCCCATACATGCATGTGCGCACGCGTGCACACACACACACACACACACACAGTAACCTCCTACTATCATACTGGAATGTATAACACATTAACAACATCCCCTGCACTAAATGGACATCTGGTTAATTAGCAGAGGGAGAAAAGGGTGCAGATATCGAATAGGGAAAGAGGGAGAGAGAGAGAGAGAGAGAGAGAGAGAGAGCTACAAGTGATAGAATATCTCAGTTCCCTGTGGTTCTCAAAGTGGGGTCTGGGGAACCCCAGGGAAGTTCAAGGGGGGTCCCCAAAATATTTGTTAATATAGCTTGAAAATCAGTTTAACCGCTGTCAAATAACCGATCTACATGCATGCCCACAATATTGTGAGCTTGTTGATTGGAGAAAATAAACAAACAAACAAACAAATAATGAAAAACAGTGTAACATTTGAATATTTTAACAACATAAATCTTGTATCGGGGTCACTGACACAAAATATTTTTTAGATGGGGTCCATGGCCAAATACAGTTTGGGGGTCCTTGTTGACATGAAAAAGTTTGAGAACCACCGTTTTATACTACATTCATAAACTGCTGCTAATTTAATAACTACGAAAGAGAGAGGGACACAGATTGTGAAAGACGCAGAGTGAGAGACTGAAATACTACAGCAGTGTTTTCTGTAAGTTATGCCTTCTGCTTATCTCCATGCAAGACTGCAGCTGATAGCTACTGTCATTGACCTAAGCAGTTCATAATGCCCCTTTCTTTCAAATTAAAAAACCTGGTAACTTTTATGATGAGAGAACATTCACATATGTTATATCATGTTATCACCAAAGCACTGCGTTCTATTTTTAACCAATAAAATACAGAATAAAAGGCTAATTGCAATGTGCTTGAACCAATATTATAGGCACCATTATACTTTTAGGTATTCTCTCATTTGCGTGGGAGGTTAACAGAGAAAAAGGGAGTGAAAGTGAAGGGAAATTGAGAAAGGGATAAACACAGCAGTCAGATCCCATGATCAACAAGCCATAACATGTCAGACTCATTCATGGCTCCCTTTACTGTAAAGCAGTTGAGACATGGGCCATCGCAATATGGACACTCAGACCAGTCACCAGTGTGCATTATGCATGATGACATCATGCTAATAAGCCCTTATTATACTTTATCGTACGACAAAATAGCCGACCTACAAGATGTTTTATGTATTTTGTAAACACATTTTTTAAATTGTTTGATATTATAGCCTATAATTCTTCTTTTGTTGACAGACAGACAGACAGACAGACAGACAGACAGACAGACAGACAGACAGACAGACAGACAGACAGACAGACAGACAGACAGACAGACAGACAGACAGGGGCCAGAAAGAGCAAA
>NC_139704.1:31782232-31834732 GCF_964188405.1 Protomyctophum parallelum
GCTCTAAATCCAGAGCGACTTATATTAAGCAAGAACAAAAAAGCATGGGAATACATCACATAACTAGAAAAAGTGCCCTTCCGGGCACAGGTCTCCACCAGGTTATCCACAGATCCGTGCAGTTAGAGGTCAAAACACTTTTCGGCCAGTTATAGCGCCACCTTGAGGCTGAGTTGAAATTGTTCATGTGGCATTTCGTCCTCGGCCTAGTGGGAATGTGGGTGCACAATTTCACGGAAATCACGCGATGTGTTCATGATTTGCAGCATTTTGTTTGAAACTGAGCACTCCTGTGAACTTTGGAAGCCAATCTTAACCAATCAGGATGGAGTCTGATAAATCTGAAAGACCCGTTTCGTTGAATGGCTCTAGAGAGACTGTGTACCAATTTGCGTGATGTTTGGACAAAATCTGTAGGTGTACTGTGCAAAAACGTGTTTTGCACAAAGCGGCCTCCTGGTGGCGCTATAACAGGCCGTTCTGGAAAGTTTGGGGCAGAGGTTCATGGTTGGCATCCAGGGAGTGTGTGTGCAAAATATGGCATTGAAAAACTTGTTTTGCACAAAGCGGCCTCCTGGTGGCGCTATAACAGGCCGTTCTGGAAAGTTTGGGGCAGAGGTTCATGGTTGGCATCCAGGGAGTGTGTGTGCAAAATATGGCATCGACCGGGTTAACGGTGGCCGAGATTAGCTGTTCACGGACACACACACGGACACACGGACACACACGCGGACGGACGGAGTGCAAAACATACTCTCCCCACATGCCTTCGGCCTGGTGGAGACAAAAAGCATATATCATGAAACATGCGTAAGCTAAGAATGTGATGATGTGTGATGATAAGAGCGCCCCTCAGTTCACAGTACACAAAGTGTGAAGTGAGGGGCGCTGTAGAAAATCCCGGTAGAAAAAAACAGGGATGGGGGCAGGGAAATAAACCTACACCTTCCACTACGTCAGTGAGCATCCTGAAGGTAACCACCTCAGATGTCAGCAGTGACATTTAAAAAAAAAATCACATAATTACAATTATTGTTCGGGAGAAATTCACCCAACATTAGAGTTCTAGGGTTAACCTATAACATGAATAAATATGCATAAACACAAAGATAATGTAATAACAGTACTTAAGGCTATAGGGTAAAAAGTTTCATACTGAAAACATAATTGAATCGCAAAATAACTGGGGGGTTCATTAATGAGCAGGAAAGTGGACAGAGCAAGCCTGTAGCACTTGCCTCGACGACCTTACAGGCGTATGCAACTTATAGCATTTTATGTATGCATAGCACTGTATAGTGTATACGCATAGTTTCATTATATAGATAATTCCACTGTTAGGTTATTAGTTTACGTATGATTCTTGATGTATTCCCATGTTTTGTGGATTAAGAGCGTCTGCTGAATGCCCAAATTGTAAATAGTAAAGGAATGAAGGAAAAGAGAATGAAGAAGGACGTGGGAGAAAGAGCTAAGGTCAGAGGTAGGCAGAGGTTGAGGCCTCCAAATCGGGAGGCATACTATCATCCGACAGAGCATTGCTCCGAAGGTCGGTGCGCTGCGGGTCGGGAGAGGGTTGCGGTTAGGTTTAGGTGTCTGCCCCGGGGGAGGTTAGGGTTAGGGTGAGGGAGGAGGTAGGTTGTCGTTCGGACCAATGCTCCGTCGGATGAAAGTACTGCACTCCAATAAATCAAAAGAGGGGGATGGGACAATGTTAAAGGCAACAGAATGATAATTAACGGAAAGAGGGAATATGGGAAATTTGGAATTAACTACAATGGAGTGAGATATTAGAGGTATTATTATTAGAGGTGAAAGAGAAAATGTTAGCAAATAAAGCTTGTTCAAACATGTTTGAAAATGTAACCTCAATGGAATTTCAGTATGAGGGGGGGCTGAGGTGCATTGTTTACCTGTGGAATCCCCTCCCCCCCCCTCTCTCTCTCTCTCTCTCTCTCTCTCTCACACACACACACACACACACACACACACACACACACACACACACACACACACACACATCACACACAGCCTGAAGACAAAGCGTGTCAGCTAGCAATTAACCCTATCAACAACAACACAAGAACACAAGCCTAGCCCTAACCCCACACAAACTACTCACCACACCCACACTACATTACACACGCACACACACACACACACACACACACACACACACACACACCCCAATGCCTGCTGCTTTCTGAGTGTCTCTGTTTCTTCTGGTGTTTTCATCTGTCTCGTGCTAGGCCTATTGTTTGGACATTGTAGGTGTTGGTACGTTTTGGTCATTGAGTTAAGTAACAGCTCCAGATGAATCCACCCTGAAACATTTGGGTACAATAATGAAGCAAAGTGTTGTTGCAACACAAGAGTGGTCCCCAGGTTGATTCTTAGTCATGGTGGTGGTCCCTGGTTCACAATCAGTTGAAAACCCCTGCTTTAAATGGACAGGTATCAGTCAAAAGGGAGACATCAAAGAGGACAGATGGATGGATGGGGAAGGATCAACATATGGAATGTCAGAAACGGTCTGCTCCATGTATGGACCTTAGACCTCAGCTGTAGAGTTGCTGGCCAATATTGATGACATCAGGGATCTCCATATATGGGCTTAATATTGATGACATCAGGGATCTCCATATATGGGCTTAATATTGATGACATCAGGGATCTCCGTCCCTGATGATGTCAAGAGGTCATGCCTGGGAGTGACTGACTGACGGGAAATGCACGATTATAGTAAATGCGACCTGTGGTTGCAATAACATGCACATGTTATTGCATACACAAAGCTGTACCCCCTCCACCAGTATATATTTTCCCAATTTTCAACAGTTTTTATTATATTTAAATTTTTAACACTTGCTTTGGCAATGTAAACGTATGTTTTCTTATGCCAATAAAGCTCCTTTGAATTGAATTGACTCAGCCCCTCATTTCCTATTGCTGTCCTTTATGAGCTTATCCTGTCTACAATACAAGACAAACACACGGGTCTTACGGGTTATAATTTATAACAGGTTGACCCAACTGTATAGAACAGTGGTTCTTACATGATTTTGGGACAGTGAAGTGAAAATTAAATTACTTTCAAGACCTTTTAATACAAGAAAAAGACCATTAACATCTCAAAAGTAATCAACAAACTACAGGCCTACTATAAAAACTGGTGAAACCTTGGCCACATTGTAAAATAATATATAAGAAAGAGGCAACATTTTTTAAATAGCTGATCTACGAGCTCACAACGCCTCGCAGCATTGCAGGCATCCATTTTAACTTTTTCAATTATTATTTTCCTTGTGTTTGGTGTGGTAGTTACAAAGGGTTGTCATTTGAAATCAAACTCAAAGTAGCCAGATTATCAGACCAGATTTAAATCCATTTCTGCATTTGTTTAGTAGAAAGGCCTCAGAATCAGCTGGCTCCCAAACTAAAAAGTAAACCTTGAATGCAGTGTAGCTATGAATTGAATACTCAGGACCCCAATGAAAACAAGACAGTGCATCCTTGGGTTCAATCCTTTTAGCATATGTATTTGTATTAAACTGTACTCTTCTGTGCTTTAAAAAATAATACTGTTAATAAAGTATTCAATCAATCAGTCAATAGCTTGAATGCAATGGTATAATAGAGCATCAACATTTTGTTTAGTCAGTATCCAGGAAGTGTGGGAGGGTATACTTGGAGAACAGCGCCTCCCACAGGGGCTGAGGAGAAGCTACAGGCTCCTGCCCTCACAATAATGATGTATGGCTCTGTGATATTCTGATAATCAGAACACATCATAAGACCAAAGGTGAACAACATATTATGTTGTTCACCTTTGGCCTTATGATTACATACAATATAAGGGGAAATATAAAGAGTAATTCTACCATGATTCACTCAGTCTATCAAGCAAAAGACAGAATGAATCCTTTGTTCATCAAGGCCCAAACACACTCTAGCATCTACTGTGTGCACATCTTCGGCTGTAGTCTGACGGGAACCAATTCTATCAACTCTTCACGGTCGCCTTTTAAGTTTGTGCTAGTCAGTGTATATGTATACATTCACGATGTGCAACAGATAATTCTACTACATGTTTCAGACCCATCTTGAGGACACATTTATCAATGGGTAGTTGGCATTGCCATATTCTAGCTGAATGATCAAGGTATTCGTTCCTGTGACTGAGATCACACAAATACATGACGTCACACACCTATTATTATATCATCATTTTAGGACAGCGATTTTTTTAATGCCATTTTAACTGTAAGCCTAAAACTGAAAATTAGCAGATCTTCAAGCCCACTATACTTGTCTTGTAGGGACATTTGGATCAAAACATGTGAAAAACGAAGAGATGATCCAGGCACTCGGGAGTAAAAAAAAAAGTTTTAATAAATGCTGTCCACAGACGTGGCATCTTCCTACAACCTGATCCATTCTAGTGCTCACTGAAAATATACAATGATGAAACTGCACAAATGGTTTCAAATTCAATTTCTCAGCACCTTTAGTCACAATTATTGTTTAAGTTTAGATGAAGCAGGCACAGTCACATTCACAAAACAAAATCATTGGGATCTCAAAGTGCACTTTTATTGAATATAATATTTTTAGTACTTTGCGATCCAATTAACCTTTTCACAAGTAATATTTACAAAGTAGTTATACAAAATACAGAATGAACACAATCACAAAAACAGAGAAACCACAAAACAGAGAACACGTTCACAAAAACAAAGAAACTACAAACAAAGAGAAAAACAGATACATGTGGATTTGGGGATTGTGTCTTGTTTCCATGTATTTAACAAAACTGTATCACTGTTTTATTTTTTTCCCCCCCAACAGATCCATGGGTTGTTTACAAAGGCAGGGAGAAGCCAGTCACAATTAGCCAAGACTTTTCTCCGTCGAAAAACCGTCCACGTCTTGGACTAGATGTGTGTGTGTCAGAAAGTGATGTATGGGATAAAGTGTATCTTATTGCATCTGTGATGGTTGTGACATGTATGGCTCCAACCCAACTGAGATAGAGTTCAATCAGGGGTTCCATACGTTTCACATCTTGCCAGAGCTGGAAGGCAGGATGGATTTGTCAAGGTCATCAAAATAAGGGTGTGCCATGGCTTGTTTGGCAGAGATTCTTTTAGGAGGATCATAGATCAGCATTTTCTAAAGAAGGAAGAATAATGGAAGAATAACCATTAAGGTCCACTCAGTCATTGTATTGCAAAGATATCATAACATAACCTCACATGCAATAAAAAATAAATATATTGGTATATAATATCTGTGTCAAGTATGTAGGCCAGTGGTTCTTAACCAGTGGTCCGGGGACCACCAGCTAAATGCTACACCAGCTACACCACTATAACCTGACGCTGCCAGATCCAAGAAGCTTGCTACACAAATTTGTTTCACAGCTTATTGGGATCTGGGATCGTGGAAGCAAATTCGATGACGGGGCTGTTCCTTTTTTTCAAGATACTTGGTAGATGATTGGATGGGACCGTCTGTCTATCACCGTGTGGGCGTGCAAACACAACCAATCATATTGACGTGTCTATATAGCTTCACGTCCGGTTTCGCACATATCCCGCCCTTAGCTCACGCTGATTGGTCCGGTACGGAACGGATTTTTGTCAGCTCAACTGCCTGAGAGATCCCAGATGATTGCTGTGTTGGGGAACATGGTTACCCAATACCGCCCTCATCTGGCAGCGTCAGGTTAACACCACTATGCATCACATACAAAAACAAAGTCACAACAATAAGTAAATGTAAAGTGTACATACAGCCATCAGATCCATGCCATTTTTATCCAGGTTTTTGACCATGGAGGGAAGGTTGCCACCCTTCCACTTGGGGAAGCTGTTTTTATAGTCAGGCAGGGATTCAACATCAGGCCACACATCATTGTTGGGGGTTCCCAGGGTTCTGGAGAAGAAAGACGGTCCATGGTTAATAAGAGTGCTAGAAATTTGTGCTCATACGTTTTCATACATTATACTGCCATGGGTTGACTAAAGTAATCCCCTGCATTTTCCCACATTACTTTTCACTACAGTCCCGAGTCCACAAGGTTAGTTGAATGATCTTCTGAATAGACAGCTTGTCTGTATTTCTTTCAAGTGTGAAAATGCCAACGGACAGTAAGACAGGGTTGTGGTCAGTGTCATATTAGGCTATTACTATGTTGATTTATAACCTAGTAGTATTTTGATCACTGATCAAATAAACAAATAAATCTCTGCATCATGCATTACTTTTAAACGGGACTCGAACACGACGCAACGCAAGGCCAGAGCCTATATGTGGCATGTGCCTGGACGGGCGCCCCATGAGGGCGGATTCTACCAATGCATTTCAATGGGAATGGATTTGTTCTTTTTGGCAGAAGTTTGCAAATGGCAGCAAACCGCTCCATTCCCATTGAAATGCATTGGCAGAATCCACCTTCAGAGGTAGAATATAAGTGTGGCATGACTGTCCCCCCACATGATTTTTACCAAGGTTTACAACGCACACAATTATTTGATTGGTTCTACTATAGCTACCGTGATGTATTTAAGGTCGTTAAGGTAGTTTGAGTAGACAGTTTCGCCTCTGCAAAAATAAATGTTTCAGTAATACCATTGCAATACATTTGATTTATTGTAAATTATGGATAATTTTATTAAACTGTAGTAATAGGAGGGGTTAGATGCACTGACAATTGGATTAATTTGGTAAGATACCATTCTGTAGATACATTTGGGAGCCCATTAAATCTATTTGAGTGACCCCATGACCTTTTCTTTAGCAACCGATCAGGGCAACTTTGCACAAGAGATCTTATATTCCGATATGCAGAATGCAGGGTGAGCCCTACTGATCTTAATGACACTATGACCAATCCTCTAGTCTAACACCATCCACAGGCCAACGTTTTCCTTTTAAAAAGGCACTTTCAACTTCCCTTCAAAGCTTTTAGTGAGAACTCAGAGCTTCTGTCTGCATTCTATTGGTGTAACATATTTAGTATTTAAATAATATTAAAATGTATGAATTGTATATTTTAATCACAATCCCAAATGGATTGTGATTTATTTTCAAAACACTGACTGTAAAAAGTTGGTAAGTGCCAAATGAATGTAAATAATTGGATATATCATTTTCTTATTTTTTTAAAAATTAACTCTAGTAGTAAATGTGTGTGTATATATATATACACACACACACACACACACACACACACACACCTGAAGATCCTGAACAGCTGGTCTATTTCTGAGTCTCCATGGAAGAGTGGTTTCTTGGTGGCCAACTCTGAAAAGATGGTCCCAATGCTCCACACATCAACAGGTGTAGAGTAACGTGCTGCACCCAGAAGCACCTCAGGTGCCCGGTACCAGAGTGTTACTACCTGGGGAGTGAGGAAAGCTTTTAGCAAATACATGGGATGGATTGAACAACAACCTCGGTCCCTGAAACATCACGTTATATTCGAACACAAAATTATGACTATATTCAATGTTTTATTCTCAACAGACTGTACCAAATAGTGACACTAAGGTCTCAGAGGTCATGTGCACTTGCCCGGTTAAAGAAATAAGAAAATTCAGGTGGTGTTGCTTTTGAAATCAGACTTAAGCACTCCATGTTGCTGTCCGTTTTCACACCATTCATTATTTTGTCATTTTTATGGCATTCACCTTGGAGAATTTGTTCATATTAAAGGTATAGTAGCACCTGCAGCAAAAGCCTGAATTATGCTTTGACATGTCACAAAGCAACATCACCTCAGCGACAATTTACCCTGTTTGTTAACTACGGTTCATGACATTTACTGATCTTGCACTTCTTAATTGTCTGTGGATAAGAGCATTTGTTAATTTCCGAAATTTTTATTTGGGGACGACGACGATAAAATAATATAAAGGATCGATCAAACACTTACATTTCTGAAACATAAAGGTCAAATTCACAGAGTTTTCGAACATGTCCCAATGTAAAACCCAATCTAAACTTCTTATTCCTTGATTTCTGGAATTAATTTTGGCACCAAAAAGTGTTTCCAGCACCCAATACTGGTAGTTAATGTCTTTCACCATACAAGCCTAGATCTGTAGTCTTGCTAGTGTAGAAAAGGCTTATTATGTTAACAACAAGCTAACTGGTTTGTCAATAGAATTCATAAATGCTTTGTTTGGACCTTTCCCCCCTACAAACTCTTGTGTCACTCCGTCACTCGTGTCTGCAAAGACATGTGGACAAGTACAACACAAGTAGGAAACTTATTATGTGGCTGGTAGGATCCACATGGACACAGCATGGCTTCAATGTTACTTCATTCATGTGACCAGTCTTTAACTTTAATAGTCAATTAGTAGTCTATGATGTCAGTCGGCTATATATACCGGTATACACTGTATATATTATGACAGACATATTCCAGACTCCAAATTTGGGCCGTGATCCCATCTTGATCACAGCTCAATTAATCACAGCCCAATTGAATGAATTCCATTATAATAAAATAAACAAATGTGTAGAGGTACTTCTGTGGCCTACTGGGAATGAGGGCATACAAGCTTTGGCGTCGCAGTTGGCAAGATTGGTTCCGGACAGACAGACACACAGATCCTGACATAAACTACTTTTGGAGAGGTACACCATAAAAAGAATCAATACATTTCTATGAGCAGGAAACAGGAATAAAATGTATGCATTTACTTATTTTTTTCATTTTTCAGTTAGTTGACCGTTGATATGATAGGCCTATTTGTATACGACTATAAATGGAGGGAATGGGAGGTGAATTCCTCACCTCGTGTGTGTAGACTCTGACAGGCACCCCAAAGGCCCTGGCCAGGCCAAAGTCAGCCAGCTTGATGACACCATTGGTGTCGATCAAGAGGTTCTGTGGCTTCAGGTCCCTGTGGAGAACTCGCCGACAATGGCAAAACACGATGCCCTCTAAGATCTGGTGAAGGTAGCTCTGCGGGGAGAGAGCAATTAGACGGCTTGGTGTTAATAAAATATTTCCATCCAATAATAACAATCCCAATAACATGAACAAAGCATCCTAGTTAGAAGTCAACTGATACTTGACATTCTTATATCTGGGGTAAAAAGCCTCATTTTAACAGCAAGGAATATCATTTGGTTTTCATCCACTGTAAGTCTTTTGAAGGAACCCTTGCTGCTGACCCTTGATGTACAGTAGGGGTGCATTTTTGGGGATGTTTTTGAAAAATGTTTTTAAAATGTGCAAATCTAATGCTTGTACATGTACCATTTTCTCTACATGTATTTATAGAAACAGACATTTATTTAAAAAAAACAATGTTTTATAAATGATAATGAATTGCATTTTTATAGCGCTTTACAATGGTTCATTCATTCATTCATACATTGGGAGGTGAAGTGGTGAAGTGTAACTCTTAGACTTACTTTCATAAATGGCAATTGTCAAAACAGAGATTTGACTTCAGGTTTCACTCATGGTTGTCATTGAAAATATACCAGTAACAAACATTGTAGTGTTGTATTGGTGACCCATCTACCGCATGCACACATACAGTGCACAGACGGCACACACATTTATTTACATTAACCAGCATAGTGTCCATGTACTGTCCAGATGGGATGGAGTCCAGGTACTACATTTATTTACCTTAACCAGCATAGTGTCCATGTACTGTCCAGATGGGATGGAGTCCAGGTACTTCTTCAGATCCATGGATAGAAACTCAAAGATGAGGTAGAGACGGGATTCCTGCATCAGAACATCCAGAAGTCTGGAATGGACGCCCCACCGACACGTCAGTTACAAACATGACATTTATATTCATACAGTGTGCTGTATACCTTATATATTATATATATAATAACCCATTTTGGGCGGGAACCCCTTTTGGTGTTAGCATTATGTTATGCTTTAGCTATTTAAAAATAGCAGATCTACAAGCTCATAGCTCGCCACCGAGTGGCGCGCTACGAGCTTGTAGGTCTGCTATTTTTGAAAAATCGAAGAACGACAAACTGTCATTTTCAAACAGACATTTTTAGAATCTGATCTCAGGCCTTAATGGGATATATATATATATATATATATATATATATATATATATATATATATATATATATATATATAATTACCCTCACCCTCCCCCATGTAATTTTGACTTTCAGTTCTGATCAATAAATCACCTTTGTTTTGTGGAGTGCCCATGGAAAGTGAAAACCAGTGCAGATCACACGCTAATTATATTGTAAGTAACATACTTGCTTTATGGTACCACATGAGATCTGGGGCATAATGGTAACTGGTGGGGTTCCTGTGGGGGACCACATATACTACTACTACCCACCCACACATCCGGCGCACACACATACCGTACAACATTGGGGTGCTGTAGTTCTTTTAGCAGTGAGATCTCTCGGACAGCAGTACTAGGGACTCCCTCTTCCTCACTCTCTAGTCTGATTTTCTTCATGGCCACAATCTGCCCAGTGCCCTTGTGTCTGCCTTTGTACACCACTCCATAGGTTCCTATGAAAGCAGAACATGTCAGACAGATTTAATAACTGACCTTGCATTAGCAGTAAGATGGTACGCAGTTGTCAGATTAGGTTACTTATTGTGTCATTAGAATACAGCTCATCTGCGTTTAAAAACTGACAAAAACGACTAAATGCAAAAGTAACAAGTTACAACATGAGCAGGAAGTGTGATTTGCTTTAAATGGTTGTATTTACACACAAAGCATCACATGTTAGGTAAAATGGTGGAGAGTTCCCTGCAGCTAAAATAGGCTACTATTTAAGAACAGTCAGAGAAAAGCACTTCAAAACATAAAATAAGCATGATGTGTCCCTCATAAACAATGAAATACATTACAGCTACCGGGAAAAGGTCATCATTATTATTATTCTAAATAAGTCTAAATGACCGTGTAAATGTGTTGCTAGGGACGGTTGAGAATCACAATAAACAGTAAACATCCAAAACAGTTACCCTCTCCGATCTTCTCTATCTTCAGATAGTCTTCCATTGTTCCTTGGGACGAAAAATAAACGTGTTCAAAACACACACGTCTCCCCAACAATAAACGGACATACATAGAGACATTGCTTACGACATTGCTTACGTTTCAATGAATTATCTTCAAGAAAAATCGACCTTTGATACAATATAACGCATAGCGCAACATTTAAAACAGAACTCGTGACTCACTGCCCAGTTTTGCCCTACTTCAGGGCGTATTTTCTACGATAATAAACAAACAGTGGGCGAATCAAATCTCATTCTCGTATGCAAGTTGAATTGCCAACGTTTGCAACGCAACCGACAAAGAAATACGTTATATTACAACCAAAAAACCCGAAAGTAAAACGGTTTTTTTTACCTCCCAGGCAAATGTGTTAATGCAGCCAGTGTTTCCGTAGAGAGATTGTGAGTAGTCTTCCTTCGAATTGGCCGCGGAGCAGCAACAGTTCAAATCCCAGCCAATCAGCTCTCTTCTTGTCTTTCAAAAGCACCAATCCGGAAAGAGGGAGTGTGAAGCGGGATGTGCGTGAGAAGACGCGCCGGCGTGACAACGTCCGGTAGTGTACTTCAAAGCAAAGGTTAAAAAAAGACACTTCAAACTAAGATCAAATAAAAAATAAAATGAAATGAAATACAGAATTTTAAAAATCATGTTTAATGTACACGTTTGTATTTATTAATTAATTAATATACGAAAAGGAGATTTTAGATTTTATTAGGAATATACACAAAAATATATATTGCATTAGGTGTTGTACGTAGCATATAGGCCTATATTCTCTTTTTTTAAAATGACTGATTGATTGATTGATTGAAATATTTATTAACAGTTTGTAGAATTTACAGTACATTTTAAGCACAAACTCAATACAAAGACTGTCAACTGTGAGTGGACGACCCAATTAAGCATTAAACTTGTTTACAACAGGGTCCACATTGTTCAATTCATCAAAATATTTAGAGACGTACAAATAGACACTTCTATATAGTCAAAGAACAGAACAGGAATTCATCATAAAGGAGGTAAAAAGGGAAAAGAAACATATACAGTGAGGGGAAAAGGGGGGGCGGTGGGGTCAGGTCAGTCCCAGAAGTGGTGTCTGTGGCATTTACAACTGGCATGCATGTTTCCTTATCCAGATAAGATATCCTGATACAGCTCACATAATGCAAGAAGTTAACTAAGATTTATCATTTATTACAGTATCCATAAGGCCCCCAAGAGACTGCAAAAGTTTAAATCTTTGGGGGAAAAATAAATGGCATGGCCAAATATTATGAACCTTGTGAATTAGAATTAGGCTATTTCTTAAATATTGAACACATAGGCCTATGTATTTGTAAACAGTATCACAGGAAGTACTGACACACATGTTGTATTTATTCATTTTTATGTATTTATATATATATATATTTATGCAGCAACTACACAATTATCGAAGTGCTCTCTCTACCTAATAAAAGGCTACTGTATGTAGAAAAGGATTTACTGTACCCATCTTTGGTTCTTGACCAAGTTAAAAAATATAATATTTTTGCATTGTCAAGGTTTCAACAATGAACAACAGTATCATTAATCGTAGCTCTTTATGAAGGATTCATTGTTTGCCATTGCCATTTATTGGCAACTTTGTATAAGCATCAGAGTCTAGGAAGGTCTTGATTTTTGGGCGGGCTGACATCTTTTCCACAAAGCCCTTCAGCATGGGGAAGCTATCCAGGCAGGTTGGACATAGCACCAGGAGGTTGAGCAGGACTTCAAACAGGTGGTAGTCAGCATATGAAATCTGAACAAGGACAATATCATAATTTATTTGACACACCATTGAAGTTTCAACCAGTGAATCATCAAAACTATCATCAGTACACAACTTCTATGTATAGGCTGGCTACAATAATGTAGTTGCCCAGAATTGCCTGAATTACCAGGTTATTGCATGGGTGAAAAAACAGTTGTGTTTCTCCCCAGGGGCGAACTAAGCAATTATGGGTCTCCAAGCAAAGGTAAACTGTGAGTCCCCTCTTTCCACTTTGTACTCTACTTTGTATGTTATACAGTAGCATAATTTGTTATCACAAAAATAAATAAAATACTGATGAACTGTGTCATACTTGCAGTGTAAATGTGGTGTTGAATTAAAGTTCATCCCCCCAAAAATATTTCCTTGTTGATGGCATGATGATATAGAGTAGATGGTGTTTCATAGAACCCATGCTCTTATGTATTGACTACCAGAACATGTGAGAGATGCTGAGTTCTGAGAAATCACCCCTCCAGTCCTCTCTGTCTGCCAATCACATGATTGGCAAGTGATTGATACGGTTAAATTTTTACCATATATGTTATATATTATAATAGATATAAAACTGATTATTACTCAAGCGTACTTCCCACCCAAATTATAGAAAAACGAAACAAAAAGTTATAATTTCTATGACCATGAAAAAAGTGATTTTCGCCAGCAGAGGGCCCCCTTTGCCTTGTTCACAGACCACTGTCTCTTAATTGAAATTCATATAGGAGATGCCAGATTTACATTATGTTAATTTGTGCATAGTATATTGCCTTATAGTATGTAGGCTATTTGTTACACAATCATACTAGTGTACATACACCATAAAAAGATAAATTCATCTGCTGACATTTTACCAAAATTGCAGTCAGTGAGTGTACCTTGTCCCCGACCAGGAATCCACTATTGTTCTTGGCCATAAACGCTTCAAATTTGGAGAGGTGGTTCGGCAGGTCCTTAATGAATGCGTCTTTGCCAGTCTCCTATAAAATTGGGACATTACAATCTGCTTTATAGCACATTATATGATTTATAACTTTTAAGGTTTATTGGCTTAATTAAGGTACGTTACGTCTCAAGGTTGGTATGGGTAAATAACGGATGTAAAGGTTAGCAGTACTTGTGCGCTCTGCTTGCGCAAAGCGCAAGTTTCCAGTTTTTTATTTTTATTCTAATATACATTAAATATACAGGAATAGAGTGTAGGACATGTGGTCATCATGCTAAATCATTACAAGGATGCACATCATGCACAGGACTACAGATTAATCCGTTTCCTAAACTGTTGATTCAGACTTACATATTCTATGAAGATCATCCTGTAATATCTCAGACGTAGGTCCTCCACACCATCATTCATCATGTCAATAAGGGCAGCCTCTCTGGTATCTTTACCATAAGCACCTGAATGGGAAAATACAGTACTAGTTATAACAAACTGTGTTTTATTACAGTATTTGTGACAAATAAAAAGGAAACCAATGACATTGAAATTAACACTTAACATATACAGTAGGCCTATGCCACTTCTTAGCTATATGTGGTTCCCAAACTGTGGTGCGTGTAGCCGTGTACCCCTTGTGGTGCGCGGGCGCCTTCTAGGGGGTGCGCGACATGAAAAGGCTAATGGTGGTGCTATGGTTTTATTTTAAATACATTAACATATTATGCCAATATATGGCAAGTAATGCAGAATATAGCCTATGCTGCACATATATACCAGCTCAGTGGCCTTGTGGTTAGAGTGTCCGCCCTGAGACTGGGAGGTCGGGGTTCGATCCCCGGCCGGGTCATACCAAAGACTCTAAAAATGGGACCCAGTGCCTCCCTGCTTGACACTCAGCATCAAGGGTTGGATTGGGGGTAAGTCCCTGTGACATAGCCTACTAGCGTCATGTCCAGGGGGTGTACTTGTACATCAAGCTGCCTCACGCTACAGAAACAGGAGATAGGCTCCTGCCCTATGGGCCTCATGGCTCGGCAAGGCTACTTGCACATATATTCCATATTCAGGTTCATATACTGTATGTGGATAAATAGGAAATTATGTCTCTCTATATACAGTAGCTTATGCAATTTATATTTCCATGTGGGCGGGTGCATCAGCTAGGCCGGGAAGTAACAGGGGTGCATGGCCAAAAAGGTTTGGGAACCTTTTTGCAGCTATACAATCCTCCTAATCACCTAATGCATCCTAAACAACCCGTCAAAAGGTATAAAGAATAAATTACCATGATTGCGACCCAGGTGTCGCAGAATGGCGTTAGACTGATGCAAGACCAAGTCTCCATCTTCAAATTTAGGTAACTGTCCAAATACCTAAAGGAAAAGCAAGTTTATTTGTATTGCACATTTCATACACAATTTAAGGCTTTCCTTTACAATGAATTTGAACAAACAATTTAGATTCACAATTTAAAGATAGGTCAAGCCAAAAGAAGACATTAAAAAAGCAGACACCATCAACTCACACATGTGGGTTTCAGGTCTCCCTTCAGCCACTCGTCGTACATGAGAATATTCTCTTTCCATTTCTGGCCCTGGTCGACCAGCATGATCCTTATGGCACCACAGCGGCCTGAGACATACAGAAGAGAGAAAGCAGTAAGGACACAACCCATTAGTCTAGAGTTTCTCAGACAGTTGTTTAGATAGAGAAATAGTATACCGGTAATATTAAGAAAGATTTGTGATATTTTGCATCACAAGGTCTGAAAATAATGTGTTCTATGGAGGTTTCATTGTGACATACAGCAACACAACCAACCAATATGTGCACGTGCCCAGCAGTCCATATTCCCTTCCATTGTAAGGTATGCATGTTGTCAATACTTGGTTGCCCTCACTTCATATAGATGACAGGAAATTTCGAGAGTATTTAATTTCCATATTGTTAAGAATTTTCGAATGAGACAGCCTGTATCAGCCAATCACACAGATTTAAACAGAACCAGAGCTTCTCACCTCCCCCCAGACACGGGGCAGATGAATGTATTACCAGCTATAACAAGACTGATTTTGAGGCCTTGGGGTCCTGGGGATAACCCCCCATTGATGTCATGCTGTCCACAAAGTAAAAGAATATCAAACAAGGCTTTGGTGAATGAGATGAGAATCAAGTTTCTGTAATATTGTCTATTTCTTGTGTGCAATGTGTGCAATGTCTAACGCCATTCTGCGACACCTGGGTCGCAATCATGGTAATTTATTCTTTATACCTTTTGACGGGTTGTTTAGGATGCATTAGGTGATTAGGAGGATTGTATAGCTGCAAAAAGGTTCCCAAACCTTTTTGGCCAATGGCCATGCACCCCTGTTACTTCCCAGCCTAGCAGAAACATATTTTAGTATACCGTTTACCTTTAAAAAGAGATAGTAACACAGTACAGCCGTTTGTATTATTCAACATGATAATAAAATAAAAGCTACACAGCGACCAACAAAATAGGTAGGTTTAAATAGCTCTGCAGGGAACTGCAAGAATGGAGATTTTCTTTCTCTCCGTTATGGAATGGAGCAGGAATTGTGGGGAGAGAGAAGGGTAGTGGAAACGGTGAACAAAAGCACACAGTATATGGTTGATTGACACATCACTGCGTCATTGGGGTGCTGAAAAATGTTGAAGCCAGCTCAACTTCTTTATTTTGGGTAGCTTCACTAGCTTGTCACACCCATCATGCAGCAACAAGTGTCAGGTGTCAATTTATAACTTATAGTACTTTCCATTGAAAATGACTTAAATTTGTTACTTCGGAATGGTCACCAGTATGTGAACACAGCATCAGACACCAGTCTCCCCTCCCTTGATCACAAGATGACTTCTAACTGCATTTCGGCTGAATGGTGGTTATAATGCTCTGCATCCGTGCAACCAATGTAATTGTTAGCTATGACATTATTAGCTATGACAAGTTATTTTGGGTGGAAGCAGAAAGCTTCCTTATCAAACCCCAAAACTTGAGTTGGTCAATATAATGCTCAGCTGCTGCTGTGAAACAAGCCAACATTCGGCCATCCAGCCTGGTGGAAACAACAATCAGCTTGATTCAGCTTGCTACAAACCAGCGACGGCTCCAGAAAATGGTGACTGGGGTGCTATGGGGGGGCTGGCTATTTAGAGGGGGGGCTAATGAATCTTGCTTTACATAGTCAGTCAATTGGGCTTGTTTTGAGGGGGGGCTTAGGGGGGCCTAAGCCTCCACCAGAAGGGGCTAAAGCCCCCCCTGGAGCCGTCCCTGCTACAAACATTGTTGTCTCCACCAGGCCGAAGGCATGCATGGGGAGAGAGTATGTTTTGCACTCCGTCCGTGTGCGAGTCCGTGTGTGTGTGTGTGTGTGTGTGTGTGTGTGTCCGTCCGTCTGTTACCAGCTAATCTCCGGCACTGTTAACCCGGTCGGTGCCAAATTTTGCAACCACACTCCCTGGATGCCAATGATGAACCTCTGCCCCAGATTTCCCAGAACGGCCTGTTATAGCATCACCAGGAGGCAGACTTTTGAAAAACATTGTTTTTATATTACTCCTCCAGATTATGTCCAAAGATCCCACAAATCGTTACACACTATCTCTATAGTCATGTGTTCAAGACGGATCTGTCTGATATTTCAAATTCCACCCAAATTGGCCAACATTGGCTTTCAAAGTTTGCAGGATTGGCCCCTTTTTGTACAAAAAGCCTCAAATCATGAACGCAGCGTGTTATGTGAAATCTTTCACAGACTTTCCTACTAGGCTGAAGAATATATCCCACCCTTTTCACATTGGCCGGTTATAGCGCCACCAACAGGTGGATTTTTGCAAAACACATTTTGGAACAAAATGCCTCAAATCATCCAATTGCCATCCAAGGCCACCAGGAGGCCACAACCTGACCTGCCCTGGTGGAGATATGTGCCCAGAAGAAGGGCACTTTATCTAGTTAAAAGTGATCCAAGAGAGTGAAGCTCAGCTATAATTATGTAGACTATAATACCTCTATTATTTACATTTATTCTGAGATCAATTAACTCAGAATATCAGATTTTTTTGTTTTGTGTCCTAAATTGTTATGACATAGTTTACCACATTGTTCACATACCTCTTACTGGAAAATATGTGATGGTGTATGGAGGCACTGTGGAAAGACATGAACAATGTTAGAGACCATGCGTACCAAGTTCATGTTACATTAACATCATGACACTGTCAATGAGTGTCAATCCAGATTTTAACCCTTTGCTCTCCTTTTCTCCAAGTTGACTTCACAACAATCAACTCAAAAATTATACTGCATTTTGAAAGTAAGCATGATTATTACACTCACTCAGACGACTGCATTTCCATAGTAGCCTACACAGTTCAACAGATACAAAAATAATGGCAGGCAATAAATGGATCAAATGAAGCAGATTTAAGTCCTTTAACTCACTTGTAAAGAAGTTCAATGTTTGTCGAAAACCTACAGGGTGCAGCAAAGTGTGGCAGGGTTATCCTCGAGTTGCAATTTGTGACTACGTGAATAAAAGAGATCTGGTTCCACTTGGAGATTTTTGCTGAGTCACTGTGAATGATGTACTTACTACAGACAAGAGTGCCCCTTTTCCTAAGTCCAAAGGCGGAGTTAATAGTCTTATAAATCTATGCAGTCAGATTATATTTTAGTGCCACAAGTTTCACACAAAACTTTTTTAATTAATAATGAAAAATAAGTGCAGTGTCTTATTAAGGTCAGTTTTATGTAAAGGCTTTTTGATTAAAGTCAGAGTTGAACAATGTATTTGTCAATAAATGTGGGACTAGACTCAACTGTCGAGTTATTGTTGGGAAAGTTCTTTTTTGGAACTAGTTCCGTTCATAGTTCACCATTCAAAATTTTGAACTAAAGTTATTTTTCGTTCTTTTTTTGCTGTAATCTTTATATATTTTTTACATTTTACAAAAATTGCTCTTTTGCAATGTGAAATGCCACCGAATTCTTAATTATTTTCCTTCTCTATATGGGCACACTTGTGAAAGCTGAATGCTTTTGCATGCTTTTATTGTGAAGGCAAAAGTTTCTGAACGTTCTCAGAGCCTGCATCTCCGCATGCTGGGGGTGGCTGATCTACAAGCTCCCTTGTCCGGACGCGACGCGTGGGTCGTCCACTCAGTTATCAGTCTTTGTATTGAGTTTGTGCTTGAAATGTACTGTAATTCTACAAACTGTTAATAAATATTTCAATCAATCAAAATTGACACTGTATATGACAAGCTTTATTTTTGAAGAAAAGCTATACAAGAGAAGCTCTCAATATACCTAATAAAGGCTATGTAGAAAAGGGTTTAGCCTACTGTAGTTCTTGACCAAGTTTTAAAAAAAAATGGTCGTGGTTTCAACAATCAGGACACTAGTACTACTACAGTATCATTAATTATAGCCCCTTTGGGGGATTCATTGTTTGCCATTGCCATTGATTGGCAACTTTTTATGAGCATCAGTGTCAATGAAGGCCTTGAGTTTGGGGCGGGCTGACATCTGTTCCATGAATGCCTTCAGTTTGAGGAAGGTGTCCAGGCAGGTTGGACACAGCACCAAGTGGTTGAGCAGGAGATCAAAAAGGTTGTAGTCAGCATATGAAATCTGCAGGAGAAGGGTTAGAGTTAGGGTTATAACATAATCATTTATTTGATAATGACTTCAAGATCATGTTACTTTACACTAACAGAGGGAATCAGCCAGTTAAACAAAACTGAAATATACACAATACGTTACATGCTAATAATCAACGATTCTCAGTTCATAACATTAGACAAAATTCAAGTTATAATAAAATAAATGTGCATAACCCAACCTGTGGGCTGGGTCCCACTGGTGGGACAAGAGGGTATTGCATATGGGATTGTGCAATAACAATTGCAGTTGGTGTACCTTGTCTCCAACTAGAAATACACTGTTGTTCTTGGCCATAAAATCATCAAATTTGGAGAGGTGGTTCGGCAGGTCCTTAATGTACGCATCTTTGCCAGTCTCCTATAAACATTGTGACATCACAATCAATAAAAATTGCGAAGCCATAATTACACTGCTGTCACTTTATATGATACACAACTTTTATAATTTGAAGCAATAATATAATTTTTACGTGCAAATATTATCTAAATATGTGCAATCAAGGCATTTCATTTAATTGTAGCTACTTTCATCTATAGCTTCTTATCTCATAGATAAACATTCATAATGTACAATATACATTCATACAAGTAAATAAGTACTGGTTAGGGGTAAAAAGAAAAAAAGAAAACACATGCAGTTCCTCCGGATGCCTTTTTGTACTCTGCTATAAAAATAACTAGGTTTATCTGCTCTGAGGAAGGCTCAGGCTAAAAAGTGTCTATATAATAATAAATATATGATTATCTGAGCCAGTCTTGCATCCCTTATTTTGGAGTGCTGCTTTTTCCACTTCTGTAGTATTTTGAGTCAAGTAAATAAGTGCTGTATGTGATGTAAAGTCCTATATACTCAAATCATAAATTAATGCAATAAGCCAAACATCATCGTCTCTGACAAGTACCACCAATGTTTAAACTTTGTTTATTCACTGTGTGGTTTCAGACTCACATATTCTTGGTAAATCAGCTTGCCATATTTCAGACGTAGGTCCTCCACACCATCATTCATCATGTCAATAAGGACAGCCTCCCTGTTATCTTTACCACAGGCACCTGAAGAAAACCAGATAGTAATACGAATGGTCATCTTTTTAGTGCTTTAGTCATTGATACTGAAATTAAAGTCAGTAATGTGTTTTGGTTAAAACAAAAAGGTTAAAGCTCTGCAGTATTCTGATCATTGACAGAGTAGAGTGGCTGTTCAGAAGAGCCAATACTAAAAAAATAAAAAATGTATTTTATCAATATGAGAAAATATGTTCTTGCACGCAACATAACAGCATGTATTCATTGAAGACTTTATTAACTGAGGACACCATAAAGCATTACACTTGTTTACAATGGGTCCACCCTTTAATTCATCAGAGCCAACACTACGATACAAAACACAGCCAATAATTGTGTACTCCATTGTTCAAGAGTATGTACTATACTAATTGGACCCATGCCAATTGTAAACAATGCAGGGCATAGGGTTTCTTGGAGAAATCCTTTTAGCAGAACTTGTATTGTACTAAAGTATTCAATCAAATCTAAAGTGAAATTCAATAAACATTTACCACACCTTAGATCCCCTTAATAGGACAAACTACTAGAAAAAGTGCCCTTCTGGGCACAGGTCTCCACCCGGAGGATAGGAGTGTGTGTGTGTGATGTTTGGCAAAATGTTTAGGAGTAATATAAACAATAAACATCAAACATGTTTTTTTGTTTGTTTCTTGCAACAATTTCCTTCATTTTGTTGAGGAAATGCAGAGCCAGATCACTCATAGCATCTCTGAGGATAGAATTCTGGATGAGCAGGACATGTGCAGCATTTTGTACAAAACGGGCTACTCCTGAAAACTTTGGAAGGCAATCTTAGCTAATCAGTGTAGAATCTGAGAAATCCAACAGGCTCGTCTTGATCACCTGACTACAGAGATCATGTGTACTGATTTGCGTGAGATCTGTGACTAACAAACAATTGCAGAAATCGGCCTCATGGTGGCGCTATAACTGGCAGATGTGGAGGGATGCAGGGAAAATGTTTTTCCATTGCCTCTAGGGAGTGCGCATACATAAGTTGTCGATGCAGCTATAGACCGATTCCGTACCGGTTTCATGGTCGCAGCCTACGTATTTCCTGTTGGCGGACTCGACGTAGCTGCGGGGGTAAAACCCTCACCAGACGCACCTCTTCCACTACAGTGAACGGCAGAGTGACTGATGTTAGTTTGCCTCAAACTTTACTCCTTTACCTGCTTTTTTACTAACACTAACATTACAAAGATGCCCAGAACATCGAGATGAACCTGTGTAGTTTATGGCTGCTCCAACAGTAGTGGCAACATAACAAATAAAATAAAACGGAATGTCTAATATCCACCGCGATGGCTGAGACCAGAGCCATTGAGTAATGGTTGAGACAAAGCAGTGAAGAATCCTGCAAGATACATAATTTCAGTCTTACCCAATACCCAATCTTTCTGTTTTATGAACACAAGGCTGCTGTATTTTATACCTCATACTAAGCATTTAAAGTATGAGGTATAAAGTACAGCAGCCTTGTGTTAATAAAACAGAAATATTTGGTATTGGGTAAGACTGGCGTTATGTATCTTTCACTGCTTTGTCTCAACCATTGCTCAATGGCTCTGGTCTCCGCCACCGCGGTGGATATTAGACATTCCGTTTTTATTTTATTTTTATGTTGCCACTACTGTTGGAGCAGCCATAAACTACACATGTTCATCTCGATGTTCTGGGCATCTTTGTAATGTTAGTGTTAGTAAAAAAGCAGGTAAAGGAGTAAAGTTTGAGGCAAACTAACATCAGTCACTCTGCCGTTCACTGTAGTGGAAGAGGTGCGTCTGGTGAGGGTTTTACCCCCGCAGCTACGTCGAGTCCGCCTACAGGAAATACGTAGGCTGCGACCATGAAACCGGTACGGAATCGGTCTATAGGTAAAAACAGGAATTGGCCTGTCATAGCTGATTTGGAAAGAAAAGTGGCATGTCGTCCTCGGCCTAGTGGAAATGTGCGTTTATAATTTCATGGAAATTGGACACCGTTTGTGATTTGTGGCATTTTGTTCGAAACGGACCAATCATGTGAGCTTTGGAAGCCAATCTTAGCCAATCAGGATGGAAGATGGGAAATTGTGCAGATCTGTGTTGATCACATGACTATGGAGATAGTGTATACCGAATTGTGTGATGTATGGATAAAATGTGTACGAGTTATCTACATAAATGTGTTTTGCCTAAATCGGCCTCATGGTGGCGCTATAACAGGCCGTTGAGGAATATTTGGGGCAGAGGTTCGTCGTTGGCATCCAGGGAGTGTGTGCACAGTTTGGCATGGATCGGGCCAACGGTGCCAGAGATTAGCTGATAACGGACGGACGGAAGGACACACACACACGGACGGAGTGCAAAACATACTCTCTCCCCATGCCTTCGGCCTGGTGGAGACAATTAAAACTAAAGAGACCATTTTATGGGTTTTCTAAGAGCCATAAAATGGTACAAAGCAGCAATTATGGTTTCAGAGTCACCTGCATCCAACAATGTAAATCAGAGTTTCCAGAAGTTCTTGCATAAAAAACAGAAAGGGCACCAACAACCTATTAGATGTTTAAACATAATAATTACCGTGATTGCGACCCAGGTGACGCAGAATGGCATTAGACTGAAACAAGGTCAAGTCTCCATCTTCAAATTTGGGCAACTGTCCAAAAACCTAAAGGAAAGGCAAGTTTATTTGTAAAGCACAATTCATACACAAAGGCTGAAAGTGAATGTCTGTGTGCATTCTCTCCCCACACTGGAAGAACTACACAGAGCGCGCCGTCATAAAAAAACTCTGAACATTATGAAAGACACTTCCCACCCCGCTCACTCACTGTTTGAACTGTTGCCATCAGGCAGACAGTACAAAGTGATCATGTCCAAGACCAACAGATTCAGTAACAGCTTCTATCCCACAGCGGTAGTTGCACTCATGCTGCTAAAAAAATGATCTGTTGCTGCGACACTTTTAGTTTTTTCTCTGCTATCTTAAGTACAATAAGGGTTTGTTGTGCGATAACAGCTGAAATTACATGTTTGTGCATTAGTGCTGCTGGGGTTGTGCAATAACAAGAAGTCATGTGTGTTTTGTTTTAGCTTGTACAGTATGTTGTTTTGTGATATGATGCACTGATTGGTTGGCACTTTTAATTTTGTTGTACACGTTGCAATGACAAATAAAGATCTATCCATCTATCTATCTTTACTCTGAGTTTCCTTTCTTCCTACAATTATCTATTAATAACTAAAAGTATGTACTGGTATATTCCGTTTAAAGGACTTTCACGGCTAGCGTTAATACGATGGCCAGTCTGTTTAATTCGATGATGCACATTATAGGAGGTAAACTTGTGAGCCGCTAATTTCTTTCAACAAGTTTAGAGGAACAGCATAGAATTTCCAAATAAAATCTGCCCGTAACTTAAAGAGCTTCAAGACAAATATAGAAGTGGATGTCAGGTATAAATAGGACAGCAAGACTATGGTTTTCAGATTAAAATTGTATTGATATTATAATTACTGGGATGACCTGAGATTTTGAGGCTTCATATAACTAAAACTAAAGATATGTTAATGTAGGCCAAAAGATGATATTACATAGCAGACAGCGTCAACTCACACATGTGGTTTTCAGGTCTCCCTTCATCCAGTCCTCAAAGTTGACAACGATTTCTTTCCATTCCTGGCCCTGGTCAGCCAGCATGATCCTCATAGCACCACAGCGGCCTGAAACATACAGGAAAGAGAAGGCACACACACACATTAATCCAGTGTTTCTCAGAAAGTTGTTTAATAACCCAGGATCATATATACCCACACACACATAATAGTGTGTGTGTGTGTGTGTGTGTGTGTGTGAATATATCTCTCTCAACAAATTGGCAAAATGTTAGAACAGTCCATCTATAGCTCCAGGTATCCCATTGGCAAACAGAAATCAAATGCTTACTTTTCACAGATGACCTGCTGCTGCTGCCGCCACCATCTCCAACTAAGGAAGGACTACAGCAGCAACTTGATCTCCTACACACAGTCTCCCAGACGTGGGCCCTGACAGTGAACCTAACTAAGACTAAAATCATGATATTTCAAAAAGGATCCAGCTGCCAAAACCATCATTTTTTCCTAAATACAATCCCATTAGAACAAACAAAAAAAGCTATACCTACCTTGGCCTAAACATCAGCTGCACAGGGAACTATAGTTCAAACTGTAAAGGTTCTGAGAAAGGCAAGAAGGGCCTTCTAATTCTATGCAATCAAAATAGACATCCCAATTAAAACCTGGCTTAAAATACTGGACTGTGATATAACCAATTCCCTCTATGGTTGCGAGATCTGGGGGCCATTAGCAAACCAGATAAGATATGAAATGGAACACAATCACCTTAATGACTAATGATTGTGTGTATTCTGCATCGAGTGATCTTGGTACATAGAAATTAATTTATTGGAGATTCTGACTTTCAAATGTACATACATCTTGTTTTGATTGTTCCACTTTGGCAATGTAAACGTATGTTTTCTCATGCAAATAAAGCCCTTTGAATTGAAAATCATAGCTGAGGCAGGTACAATGGGAGAAACGAGACTGCCAAAACAGTCGGATGGTTTGTTGTGATAGCATTGTCGTGGTGGTGCGCCGTAGCACCAGTTTATCTTGACTTGATCAATAAAACATTCAGTTGGTCTTCTACAAGATATAGCAACACGTCGTTATATGATCTAGGGTGTGGCATCATGTGAGCAGTATTCTTTTCAAACAACATTGTATCCCAGGGTTTCTTTCCATTCAGACTTCAGAGTGGAGTGAGATTTGAAGACAGGACACACACACGACACGTCTTGTGTGGCTAAGGCCATACAAGACTATACGTATCACCTTACCTGCTGTAACGTTCAACCCAATATAATCACAAGGATCATTTTGTGATGCGCATTAGCCCTTTTATGTATCGTGTTGTATGTCTTGCAGCAAAAACGAAAAAATGTAAAGGATCACATTTTTCTATTTTAAACTACATTTTCATTAATTCGTTAACTTACTTGTAAATAATGCAAAAAATGATCCAAAAATGTAAGTGTTGTTGATTTGCCAATGCCAGCAGTAGCCTAAATCTACGTGTGTGTATCTACTAATAATACATTTCAACTAAGCTTTGGAAGAGTACATTACAACCAATATAAATTAATATATTTTTTGTCAATGTCAATATACAAATATATGCCTAAAAGTGATCCGAGGTCAGCCAGCCTTGCACCTCTCATGTTCACATTATCCTCTAGTGAGTCTAGTCTAAATCGCCCCATAATGTGCCCTGGCCTCTCCCTACGCTCATTCTGTAGTCCTATGATTTGTTCATTTTGTTGACTAGGATATGATCATCAATATAATAAATAATGACTTGTAATGACATAGCTTTTAATACCATTACTCACATACCTCTCACTGCAAAGTATGTGATGGTGTATGGAGGCACTGTGGAAAGAAATGGGACAAGGGTCAGAGCTATTACAATTAGTGAAGTTCATGTTTGAGAGTTAGCTCTGGTCCATAGTCGATATTATAGCTCTAAACTATGGACCAGAGCTATAGTTTGAGAGCTACACATTAACACAATCCGTGAATACCCATAGGGCTACTACTAATTATAACTAACTATTCTCTTATATTCATTTCTAAAATCAGTAACATCTACAACAATGCATTTTGAAAGTAGGCCTATGGCTTTTGGTTACTGCACAGTGCACACTGCACACACTCAGACGCGAGTCACGCGACTGCATTTCTGTAGTTTACGATTCTACAAATTTACATGCAATTTAAACAGATCAAATTAAATTAAATTCAAGCCCTTGGCTTTAACTCACTTGTAGGCATGGAAGTGGAACTGCGTAGAGAACCTGCAGGTTGCTTGCAACAGCAATGTTGTTGTGTGGCGTCGTTATCTAGAAAGACTCTGGGATTATGTAATCTGGTTCGAAAACTCTTTTTTTTATGGAGCTCTTGTGAGTCACATGATTTACTACTGACAATAGAGCGCCCTTTTCCCTAGTAGGCCTGATTCGCCTGAAGTCCAAAGGCGGATCCAGTGCTGGGTGGAAATTTACACAGCGGTGACTTATTAAAAATAAATGTCCGTGTCAAGCGTATAGTGTCAAGTACCTCACACGGAAGCAAGCAACAACAACAATATTTCCGGGTAAAATATATTTACTTTTCAAAATAAAGTTAATTGCCAATTTGCCACCCTTCTGCCCTTGCAAATTTCTAGGCTAGCTGCAAAATAATGTGAGCTCACATTATTTTGTGAAAGAAAATAACTGACTAGTGATTAACTGATTAGTATTAGTAACATTGTCATCATTATGCGAAATATTATTATTAGGCTATTAATAATAAAACATAATCGGGAAGAATATTATCTTATATTCTTCCCGATCTATATTTATATTTCATATTTCTCTATTTTTTGGGCCTCTTTCAACTGCTTTGTCTTTGCTTCTGATTCAGTAGTTATCATCAAAGTGCAGCCCGGCGACTACCACGGGTCCTTGAGGGGTTTCCAGTGGTTCTCAAAGTGTGGTCCAGAGACCCCAGGGGTCTTCATATAATCACCAACATGAATTATGTTTGTTATTTACAGCTAGGTAGAGTAGTGGGGCGAGATGGAAAAGGGGCGACCGTACCTGTCACCCCTTGAGGGGTTTCCAAGGGGTCCTTGGCTGGTTCTCAAAGTGCAGTTCGAGGACCCCCAGACTAACTTATGGAGTATGCAATAACCAAGGAAAAAAGAAAAGAAGACAACTCTTTTTTTGTTTTTGCTATACCACACAAAACTATATCTAACTCCATGATAGATATCAGAGTGCTCAGTGCTCCCAATGTCAGCTATCCAGTGTAGCATGCATATGTGGGTATAAAAAAATAAAGGTCAGTCCTCCTGCTGCTGGACTGGAATTCACCCAGGTCAGTGTTTTTTTTATTTGAATACTTCAATTATTCTGTGAGCTAGGACACCACATTTGTGTGGAGTGAATGGACATTTGTTGCTCTCTGGTGGCCATTTCTGGTCATTAACTGGCTAAACCTTGTATTGGTGGTGTGATATCTCACCTTTTGGAACAGTTTATTTTACTTCTGAGCGTTTCGGTTTATTACTTTGTATTGGAATGTAGGCCTACTGAGCTTTTGCATTATTGTTGTATTTATGATCGAGACTTTACTGTAATTTCTTTACTGAAATAAATAAAAGTGTATTTCTCTGTCTACTCTCTGCACTTGAGATGTTGCACCTATTTATTAGTGCAGTGGGTGGAGTTCGAGCTGATCAGTGATCACCCCATGCCCCAACCCTGACAAGTTTAATGGTTGCGTGAAAGGAAATTGTCAAACCTATAAGTATTCATGATATAAATGTGAAATATACACAATTTTAAACATAGATTAGGATATCCAAAACATTATTGACACATAATATTGTATATCACAGCAAAACTTTATTTTTTTGCAGCAAAACTATCCACTATACCCTATACACTTATTTAAGTGTTCTTGTTCTTACTACCTAATAAAAGCTATCTTTTTCCACAGTTGAGGTTCCAATAGTCAACAACAGTACACTAGAACTACAGTAATATGAATTAGCCTACAGCTCTTTTGGCAGGATTCATTGTTTGCCATTGCCATTGATTTGCATTTTATGAGCATCAGAGTTAATGAAGTTCTTGATTTTCGGGCGGGCTGACATCTTCTTCACAAAGCCCTTCAGCGTGGGGAAGGTGTCCAGGCAGGTTGGGCACAGCTCCAGGTGGTTGAGCAGGAGTTCAAACAGGTTGTAGTCAGCATATGAAATCTGGACCGATATCATAATTAATTAGAATAATGCTTTGAAGATCATTCTCATTTTCACCAACAGCTAAACTGAGATACACTGCAGGTGGAAAGCTCCTGTATACATCTAATAAAGTATGTAATGCAAATAAAATATCCCATTATAGGCTATATAATATATAGCCATTATAACTGAAATAAATGAGCCTACTCATCATCCTTTGTTTAATGTGACTGGATGCTATAACAGCATTGGTGCTTTTTCAGTATTGGGAACACACATGCACAGCTGGAAAATAACCTGGCCCGTATGAAGTTGCACAATGATCCATGACCATCCCAAAATTAGTTTGATACCCTTGCTCTAGTGCCACCTTTCGTACAATTCCCGGGTGGGTGTAAGGAGGAGCAACATGAGCTCTAGGATCTGCTATATAATAGACCATGGCACCAATCTACTCAGGAACTATGCAAATTGGGAATGCATGCCCCACCCGTGTCTGTCTGCCTGTTTCCATTTTATGCCCATATGGAGATCTCTGTATCTGAGCCCTGATGCCATCATTATAAGCCCATATCGGTTGGATTGGTATTTCTGGACAACTGGTGCCAAAACCAGTCAAGTACTATACTAAACACATTCTGAAACTGATTTTACCAACACATTTGCAGTCAGTTTACCTTGTCCCCAACCAGGAACCCGCTCTTGTTCTTGGCCATAAAAGCTTCAAATTTGTCCAGGGTGTTAGGCAGGTCCTTTATGTATGCAGCTTTGCCAGTCTCCTATTACATTGAGACATAATCATCAATTATGAATGTATATCAGATACTTTTATTTCTTTAGATACTGTAGGAGAACGAAAGTCCATAGAGACAGGACGTTAAAGGCAGCGAGGAGGAAAGACATGAATGCAACACATTAATCTGTCCAGAATCAAACTGGAGACCTTGCCACAATTTGGCATCGACTCACTGGAGACCTTGTCACAATTTGGCATCGACTCACTGCCCCTGACTGCACCCCAACTGTGCCTTGTTTTACATTTGAATCTTTCAGTCTTCATCAGAACTTGACAAGGTTGAAAGTACAGAGCATTGACAGTAGGATGCCCTAATACATTTTCCTACAATATATGCTGTTCTACACTACACTTGCCAAGTGGCAAGAGAGACAGGTTTGAAAATATCAAAATACTGTTCAGACAACTGACTATATTAAAATGACAAACTCAATCATGATTACTCTGAAATTACTACTTAATTGTTACTGTACTAAATTAAATAACTTCAAGGTTTGTAATACGTTTCGTTGATGTTGGGAGGAAACCACCTAACTCAATTTTTTAGGTTTTTGACTTTACGTCTATGTGTTTGTTAAAAAACATTGAACCGAATATTCGGTGCTTCTCTACTCATAATAGACTAATAAGAGATTAATAATATGACAATGGCCGACAAACAATGGTGAGGGACAATGGACATTGGTCAAGGAAGTGTATAGTTTCACATATGTGTGCAATGTAGTGTGTAGTTTCAGACTTACATATTCTTGGTAAATCATCTTCAAATATTTCAGCCGTAGGTCCTCAACACCATCATTCATCATGTCAATAAGGGCAGCCTCCCTGACATCTTTACCATAAGCGCCTGAATGGGAAATTAGTCATCTTTTTAGTACTGTCTTTGTGACAAATGAAAACATTGATACTGACATTATAACACACACTTTCACATATTCAGAGATAACCAGTGTATGTTCTACTTAAATCTACTACATCAGTCTTTGTACTGTGTATTTCATTCCCTTCTCCAACACCTAGATTCATCTTCAGACAATTTTGCCACTATTCTTTTTGTTGATTTTAGTTCTGCTTTCAACACTATTCAACGCCATCATATGATCAAGAAACTGCACCTCCTCAACATTCCTCCACTCTTCATCCACTGGACTCACAACCTTTTGAGTAATAAACAACAAATAGTTAAAGTAGGTACACCATTTTCATAAACTGTTATCACCTACACAGGGCAAGGTTGTGTCCTCAGTCCTTTCTTCTACACACACTATACACAAATAACATTAGCTCCTCACCCACTCACATCACATACTTTAAATACTCTGATGACACTGCCATTCTCTGACTGCTCCACGACAATAACTCTTACGGACAATCAGAATACCATTTCTCATTTTACACAGTGGTGCACTAACAACTATCTAGAGTTGAATGTGGACAAAACAAAAGACCTGGTCATTGAAACAACCCACACTGGACTCACTTAACCCTCTCCTCATTAATTAATGTAAAACAGTAGAACGGTTTGACAGTTTCACATATCTTGGACTCACACTGGACAAATAGACTTAGGTTTGATCAACACATCACATCTATCCAGTCATGTTTTCAGCAAAGACTCCATGTAATCCGTAAATTAAGATCATTATCTTTTGATCCTCATCTTCTGCTATTTTGTACAAAAGCATTATTCAACCTGTTCTGTTGTACTGTTCTGCATGTTTCTACACCATACTGTCCATGCCTAACAGAAACAAACTTTTCAGTATAACTTGTAATGCTTCTAAGATCATCGGACTTCCTACACCCATACTTTCTGAAATGAACAATAAGGCCATCACACGACTAGCACTTTCGATATCAAATGACACTGATCATCCTCTGTATCGCTTCTTTAACCTCATGCCATCTGGACAAAGATACAGAACCTTGCCTCAGGCTCGGGTATCAAACCTGCAACTTGCTGTCAGGATGCATTAGATCCTATACGATTTGTGGTCAGTGCCCCATATTAATAATTTGTCCTAATCCAAGATTGGTTTTGTTCAGCCAATGTAGGCTACTGGCTAAGTGACGATCGCTTTGTAAAACTCCTCAAAGAAGAAGAATTTACCGTGTTTGCATCCAAGGTATCTCAGAATGGTATTTGACTGATGCAAGGTCAAGTCTCCATCTTCAAATATGGGCAACTGGCCAAATACCTACATTTTATTCAATGGATGGTACAAAAAGAGTTACCTCAAACAACTGAATTTGAATAAAAAAGTTAGAATATCTTTCACAATTTTAAAGATAGAAAGAAAAGAATATATTATAAAGCCGACACCATCAACTCACACATCTAGCTTTCAGGTCTCCCTTCATCCATTCGTCAAAGTTCACAACGATTTCTTTCCATTGCTGGCCCTGGTCAGCCAGCATGATCCTCGTAGCGCCACATCGGCCTGAAAACACACACACACACACACACACACACACACACACACACACACACACACACACACACACACACACACACACACACACACACACACACACACACACACACACACACACAACACGTTCATTAGACCAGTGTTTCTCATGTTCACAACGCAGAAATAGGTCACGTGACAGATGGTTGTTTTCAAAGAATAAACCCATGCCTGCAGTGCTCATTAAAGCCTGAGTAGACAATAATATCCGTTTAACTGTAAAGAAAATCAATCATGACTTAATGATATAGTATAATACAAAATTCAGGTAATGGTAAGACCATTACCAATGCATTAGTCTACGGTCCTCCGGTGTTATGATCCGGGCAAGGTCATGGGCATCCATCCATCTGCAATGTTTTATACTTTAATATGAAACTTTTTCATGCCCACACCCCAGGTCAAATTGGGCTGAAACCTTTCATGGTGGTGTGATGATCCGGGCAAAGTCATGGGCAACCTTTTTAAAATGTTTTATACTTTAATGTTTAACTTTTACACGACCAGTCACCAGGTCAGATTGGGCTGGAACTTTCCATGGCGGTGTGTTAGGATCTGGGGAAGGTCGTACACAACTTTTTGAAATGTTTTATACTATAAAACATCAAAATTAAGTCAATTTAGGGGCTTGGTTTGTAGAGAGGCTGTTTGGTGCACATGCACATATGTTTCTCTTTTATTGACGTTACCTTTTTCTACTGTTTTTCATTGTGCGAATAAATAAAACTAAACAAAAAGGTCACCTGTTCGCTGAGCAAGACAAACCCCTAAACCGCCAACTGCTCCCCCTCTGAGTGCTCATAGCCATCCGCTGGGTGAAGTTGAAAACTGAACACCATTTCTGTTAGCCGATACCGATACCAAATACCGATACCAGAGAATAATAATAATTTAAAAAAAGGGAAAAAATATAGAAGCCAACTCTATGGACGGAGCCGAGCGGCGGTGTTTGTTTAGAGACAAATATCTCGTGTTGGGCTTATAGCAGACTCCTCACTCAAATGTTTGGGGAACTCGAAAGCAAACTCCACATGCTCCAACATTTTATTTACTTGCCATAGTGTCAACCCCTTGGCATATTCGCAGATACCGATATTGTTTCGATACCGATACAGTATCGGGATATAGGCCTACTCTACAAATAAGTTTGATGTTATCACAGTACTTTCTGCCTATCTACGCAATGACCAAAGTTGAAGATGTCTGTGTATGTGTACCTGTTTTCCTGAACATGATAAGATCCCCCAAACTGTCCAAAGTTGACTTCACAGACTGGGTACTGCACTGACATATTTTTGGCCTATTTGCACAAAGGCAATGGATCTATTGCTGCACCTTATGTAGGCTACAATATCTGTATCTGCTATTGTGTTTAACCTCATGGTATTTTTTACCTCGTGTTCATAACTGTCTCTACAGTATGCTAATGTAATTGTAATTGTATACTGTATGTTTTTCCACTATATTCAATTCAGGAACATTTGTTTTGACCTGTCCCATCCTTATTTCTATCGCATTTCTTTCTACCTCTATTTGTCTCCCCTTTCTTGAAAACTACAATTCATGGAGCTTGTACGAAAAAATAATTTCACCCCATTCTTTACACCTGTAAACCTATTAAAACCCATTTTGGGCGGGAACCCCTTTTGGTGTTTCAAGCACTATGTTATACTTTATAATAGCAGATCTACAAACTTGTAGGTTCTGATCTACTTCCTTTTTTGCATCATGTGTGCATTCCAGTTTGTTTGGTATGTTCTTTGTCAAGCTGCATTTTCATTCATCATGGCTCAGGGGTGCACTGCAGGCAGTATAAACATGTAGGCCTATACCCTATAGACCATACAATTCTAAATGCTTACAATGATCAAAGACTGCGTGAACCTTGCACAAAATAACTTGAATTTGGAGTGGCTGATATGCCAGCAGCATTCCCTCTAAATCCACGTGTCACCATGTGTTCAGTCAGTGTCCACATAGCTTACCTTCAATAGATGTCACTCATCACTCATCCAGTAATTGCAGCCATGTGAATTTAGGAGGAATACTGATGACTAAACCTTTAATGGGGGTTTGTTCTGATAAACAAAAATACATTTAAAGTTCCACTGATACATTTAATATTGTACTGTACATACTAGATCAGGCTATGGTTTTCACTTACCTCTCACTGCAAAGTATGTGATGGTGTACGAAGACACTGTGGAAAGAAATAAGGGCAAGTGTTATATAAAGACTCTATAATAAGTTCATGTTCATGTAACAAGAACAAAATCAATGCTAAACACTCTCCTTGATTCTCCAATATTCCCCTAAATTGAACATTAAAATCCACATTTACAACAGTCTGTGATATTACATATCTATCTATTTTCGCAAATGCCTGCATGTGCAATTTCAGTTGATCAAATGACCTGTGCTCCAGCGCTTTAACTTACTTGTACTGAAAGAAGCATGCAGTATTTAAGGTGCACAGGAAGTCCGCAGCATGCAGAAATGTAACTAGTAGTATTATCGCTGAGATTCTGTTGCAGTATGAAAAGGCATGGTCCAGTCCTCTGATTTTTGTAAGGAGATTTTGTGTTGAGTCATGGTGACAAAAGGTCCAAAAGGAGCCCACCTTGAGTCAACACATTTACCATAATTATTGTGTTGACTCCGCCTTTCGTAGGCCAAGGTGGGCTTCTTTTGCACCTTTGTCACCATGACTCAACACATTTACCATATTTACTTATCATTGTCAGTGTCAAACCTAAGAACAATATTCATAGACACAATGAAAACAAATTAAGAATATAAAAAAGAGAAAATTTAAGTATGTAAAGATAAACATATATAATGAGTAATGATACATATACAAATGATGCAGATGCAGTAAACCTGACAATGGAGTACCAAATAGATAACAGCATGAATCAATAGATACTTTTACTTTACATAACATACATGTAACACTTCTCCACGTTTTGCATGTAGGCCTATTTTTTTCATTCCCCCCCCCACCCCCCCAATTCAATTCAAAGGGCTTTATTGGCATGAGAAAACATACGTTTACATTGCCAAAGCAGAAAGAACAATACAACAATACAGCAATACAATCAAAACACAAATAATGTACATTTGAAAGTCAGAATCTTCAATAGATCAATTTGTATGTACCAAGATCACTCGGTGCAGGTATAGTGCAGGAATATACACAATGATTAGTCTTTAGGGTGGTTGTGTTCCATTTTATATCCTTCTCCTATCACAGCAACTCACAAATCTTGCTGCTGTGTTTGCACATTGTACTTCGCCCAGCAGATATGGGAGTTTTTTGTCATTGGTCATGTTTTCAAAATCTCCGTGTGACATGTGTGGTTGTAGTCCTGAAATGGAAAAAAAACCCATTAGAAAATGACCCTGTGGGCATTCTTGAGGAAAAGTACTTAATGTGTTGTTTCTATATGATTTTGATGTGCTGAATCCATTTCTGCCGTATGCCGAGTGATACGGGTCACTGTGTGGTCAGAAATTGAGTAATTAGCATAATTAATCACTAAATACTGGAAATGGGCTATAATTCTGATAAATAATGGTGCTTATGTGTTGTTTCTATATGATTTTGATGTGCTGAATCCATTTCTGCCGTATGCCGAGTGATACGGGTCACTGTGTGGTCAGAAATTGAGTAATTAGCATAATTAATCACTAAAAACTGGAAATGGGCTATAATTCTGATAAATAATTTCAGCAAAACTGGGAAGGCAAAAGCTGTCAAGGCAGACAGAAACATCTTGCAGCGCCTCATCGCTGCATATGAAGCAGGACGGCCAGTTGACCTGAAGAACATCATGAACTGTTTGTTGTTCCACTGTCTTTGGCTGTATTGCTCAAAGGCAATACTTGCTACGATCATGACTGCTGACATTGCATGCCCAAATCATCTTGAAGCCAGAGACCTGCAGGGTGAATCAACACTTATCATTGATGGTCAAGCTCTGGTCATTGCCACAGGAAAGCCACAAGGGGCTAAGGTCGTTGGAGACTTTGCAGATGTCTTGTTGGATCTGTTCTCCAAAGTGGAGCACATTTCCAGCGAATCGATGTATTGTTTGATCGCTATACCACAAGCACTCTATCAAAAGTGGAACACGGAAACGGTGTGGAAGAGGCTCATTGGCAATCAGGAGACCAGTTACCAATTCCTGAAAAGTGGGTGAACTTCATTGCCCATGAAGAGAACAAGGCAGACCTTGATCCTCACTTCCTATCTCAGCAGCTGCTTCTGAAAGCACCAGTCAACAAGATTGTAGTTGCTGCAGGTGGCTTCAGTGATGAAGAGAGAGTTGAAGCATCTATCTAATGCAACCATTGACACAGACAGCTTGGAAGGTAAGCATGAAGAAGCAGACTCAATAATTGTTCTTCACTGCATTAAAAGCAGTGCAGCGACCATTGTTGTCTCTGCAAGAGACACTGATGTCTTGCTACTGCTGATCACCTTCTTCCACATGATGCCGTGCCAACAAGTCTGGATGAAAGCAGGTACAGCCAAGGCAAGAAAGTACATCCCGGTTCATGCAATAATCGAAAAGCTGCAGATGGAAGAACAGGTCCTCAAGCTGCTTCCTGGTTTCCATGCTTTGACTGGGAGTGACTCAACATCCTATTGCAGGCCATACAAAGAAGAAATTCTGGAATGTGTTTGTTTGTAAAGTATAGCCATCTGCTTAAAGGGCTTGGTGAAGGTCCTGCACTAAGTGATCACACCATTCAGGACGCAGAAGTTTTCTTCTGCAGATTGTATGGTGCGATGAATGCTGACAACATCAACGAAGTTTGATCTAGCATGTTCATTAAGGGCATGACAATAGAGAGACTATACCACCAACCAGGGAATCTCTCTACTTACTCTCTACAGAGTTCTGCCACCCCCTGAACAGATGGGATGGAAGATTACTTATTAATTAATAATTACTAAACTTCTACATCTTTAAAACAGAAATTGAATCATCACCTATATCATACAGAAACATCAAATAAAGTACTGCAAAGTATCGCATTTGATCGAGATTAGTCAATTATTGTTATTTATTAGTTTTGGCCCAGTTATTACAAAGTTGTGCAAATAATGACAAAAATGTGTTGAATGTGCCATTTCCAGTTACTATGTTAATTACTCCATTTCTGACTACTGATTATTTATCAGAATTATAGCCCATTTCTAGTTTCTAGTGATTAATTATGCTAATTACTCCATTTCTGACCACACGGTGACCCGTATCACTCGGCATACGGCAGAAATTGATTCAGCACATCAAAATCATATAGAAACAACACATTAAGCACAATTATTTTTCTTGTATTATTTAGACCTGCCTGTATCTCGGGATACAGGTCTGCCTATGACGGCCTTTCTCGATCGCGAGACTGTGCTCACTGAGTCTGTACACACACATTAAAACCTTGGAGCTAACCAGTACAACCTCATTCTTATACTGCTGGCGACTAAGCAGCTCCACTGGTCTGGAGCAGTTGGGCACTTCAGCGGTGTTGGGTGAGTGATGACCAATCACTTCCCAATCCTGCAGATTGTTCCTGCCGTCGTCCAGGGAATCGAACGGGCAACCTTTCGGCAACAAGGGCGCTGAGGGCGCTCCTAACCCTTAGGCCACCGCTGCCCCATGCAATTCTATTCTAAATATACAATTCCATGCGATACAGAAGCGAGCTACTGTAGAAGCAGGTGACAGAAACTAAAAGCTCAGTAAGCGTGAAGGGTGAAACCTGCCCAACTCACTGGAGAACATATTCTGTTCATATAACCTTAATCTGTTGATGCATATATCATTGATTAACACAAGGATTAGGGAGGCACAGGCAGGCCTGTCACATGAGCATGCCTTTGTTAGTAGAGGAGGCTGAACAAACAGTCCAGAAGGACTTCCTCAGACCTTCAGGATAATAATAATAATAAACTTTATTTGTATAGCACCTTTCATACATAAATGCAGCTCAAAGTGCTTCACAGGGCAGGACACAAAAATAGAATACAATAAAACACAAGTAGTTAAAATGATAGAACAATGGCAAAGAACAAAATTGAATATAAGAACATAAATAAAAACAAATAAAAACACCACATGCAGCAAATCAGTCAGGACAGGGTAGGAACGTGCATATTAAAACTCAACTAAAAGCAAGAGTGAAGAGGTGAGTCTTGAGTTGAGATTTAAAAATGTCTACAGAGGGTTCTGAGGAAGGGCTGCGGCCCGAAACGTTACCTGATTAAAAGTAAAGAAACTTGGGAGCCTGAATTGGTGTGCCCATTTTTTGCCTTTGTTAGTGTCACTTAAGGTGAACGTTTAGGAAGATTCAAGGCCATTTTACCTGTTTTTTATTCTTTCTGTGGAATAACAGAATATAGGCCTACTGCAATGCTGCATGTAACGGAGGTGGACTTTACACATATTATTCATCATGTGCCGTATATAATGTTTTATTGTGTATGCTCTCTGACATAAGTATGAGACAAGTAATCAATTATCATGATGATCTTTATTGAAAATCTGTTTGGCATGTAGGTGGGTTGTTCCAGATGTCGGGGAAAGGGAGTGGCAACACCACTTGTGAAAGACAAACAGCACAGTTTAGAGGGGTTATGCTATGCGTTTGAATTGTGTCACTGACAGAGTAGAAGAGTGCCACACAGTGAAACACATGAAAATGGCAATTGTAAATTATGATAACGGTAGCCTGAGTTCTAAGAATGTAAATGTCATGCTTATGTTTCCCAATACTTACTTGTTCTCTCCTGTGTCCGACTCAGCGTGTGCGTGCTTATAATCCAGCATAGAACAACAAAATCAAGGGTATCGTAGTGGCACACAAGAGAACAAGCGAGGTAGAAAATCTCTGACTCATTTATCAACTGTGACAAAACACTACAAAAAAGGTAGCCAGTCAAGAACAAAAAAAGAGGCACTTTTGATATAAGGAACATAAAATCATGTCGATATCATCCGTGACTGTTTAAAGACAAAGGGTTATCAAGAAGTGAGTATAGATCAAGGCACAGGGCTAACACAAATAATCAAGAAATCACACCCGTGTGAAGTGAGTGGTTGCATTGAACTCCATGTGGGGGTGGGGGGAAGTTCCAGACCCACAGGAACGCACCCAGGGTGCCGGTGAGATTCTGGCAAGCTGCCCTGTGTCCGAAACGTAACTGTCATTGTACTGTTCTGGCACACCCGAAATCACCATATATACAGTTAATGAGTGTGTGTGTGTGTGTGTGTGTGTGTGTGTGTGTGTGTGTGTGTGTGTGTGTGTGTGTGTGTGTGTGTGATGTGTGTGTGTGTGTGTGTGTGAGACTCGTCTGAGAGTTGCTGCATATGGACAACATCAGAGTTGATCTGCTCAGGCTTCAAGGTGAGGGCAACTAGGGTGCCTGTGAGATCCAGCGTTTCCTCCAAAGCTGCCTATGCACATTTCCCCATGGCCAAGGAAGGCTGATGCAGTACCACATCCTGTTAGCACATGGAAGAGAGGCAAAGCCAGTGACGTCATGGGGACCAGGAGCATTGCAGATCTCATGAGCAGGAATGTTCCTGTAGTTCTTTCTGCAGCCAAAGCCAATCCAGAGCTCTGTGATGCTTAATGTCTCAAATAAGTGGATTGCAAGAACCACAACATTGATGTCGACCGTACAGACAAATGCCTTTATGGAAATTCGACACACGCGTTCCACTCCACCACAGGGAGTGTATAAGTGCCCGGCCTTGTCAGTCGCTCGGACCCACGGTTGTCCAGAACCGCCTAAAATGGCCCCTGCCCAGGCTCTGGACAGGGCCCAAATTGGCCAATTGGTCACACCTGATCACCCCTAGATCTTCATATATGGAGCTGGCCTGTTCTGACATCACAATGATGTTCTGACAGCTGCATAGACTCCATATTTGGGCATGCCTGACAAATAACTCCATATCTGGGCATAATTTCCGACTTGCATCGTTCCAAGTAGGCCAGACGGGCAGTGCTCTAGTATATTACAAAATAATTGCTAATCGGTGGACCAGCTCGCCGGTGGACCACGCCCATGCCTATATTATTACTTGTGCAAGCAGAGCGTGCAAGTACTAGTTTCGCCTAGGGTCATTACCTTTAATCCTCCCGACACTAAAACATATCGTCATTACGTCACCATCGAAAACCAATTACACCCTGGCATTGGGTCCTTTAATCCACATCTTTATTACGTCATCATTGAGAGCTAGTTGTACCAGTTATACCCTGACGTCATTTTGCTGCTACGATACATGCGCATCAAACGGGGCATACGCAAAGTAACCACAGTATACCGCTAATCAACTTACAAATTACATATACATAGAGGCATTTCCTTTAATCCACCAGACATTGATCGACATATACGTCACCTTCGAAAGCCGTCACTCATCCGTATTAATTACAACATTATGTAAATGATTGTTGTTAATTACGTAACGAAATAATTATGCTTAAATAGAATTACCTTCATGTTTTCTTGTTCTTGTTCTTCTTTCACAGAGAAGCTGAGATTTGACAGGTTATAGCGGTCGACAGTACTTGCGTGCTCGGCTTGCGCACTACTTGTGTGCAACAAGCAAGTAGGCACTCGACAGAGTGCCGTTGACACTGGGATAAAAATTGAGGTTAAATTAATTAATTTAGTTATGGAATCATTTCAATACATCAATTTATGTATCAATATATTGACTAAAAGCAATAATAATATAGCTAATTCCTGATTTTTATGTTATTAAAAATATATACACAGACACATAATTTGTGTTGTATATTTTCGTTTAAATACTAGTATTGTTTTAATGTGCAAATTAATCGTTTTAGTTTTAGTACTTTTATTCTGAAGAGTTCGGCCACTGGAAGTGTTATCCGCTCTGCCTATTAGGTTTATCCAGAGTAATCTAGTAAGAGAGTGGTGACACGCTTTGATCTCACCGCAAAGCGGGTGCCTATGGCCTATAGCCTAGTTCCAAACATTGCTTTAAATTTGCTCCTATGGCTGGAACTATTACATTGAGTGTCATTACTCTTTTACTACATTACTCTGGGTTTATCCCCCGTGTGTCCTCAACTCAGACTTGACGCATGCTGCTGGATGGACACTTATCATGTAGGGAGGATGCTGCTGTTTAGTGAAGAGGAGGCTATGCACTGGTGCTTTTCCGTGAGCCCGGCCTCTTGCCTAAATAAATTATTATTTTCCGCCGAATGGTTTAGTTAATTCACGACGACATAACCGAACAGGCTGTATGGCGACTAGCCCTGGTCCAGGGCTTACAGCGAGTCTCTCTCTGACGCCCTGTGGAAGTCCCTTCCGCAGCCCTCTGGTGATATTCTCACTCCCGTGTGCGGGTTTTCAAATCCCCGCAAATAAACAAAACGACGTAACCACTCACCGAAACAAAGCCTGCTAGACCTTGGTAAAAGTCTATTCTCGTAGCTGGGAAGCGTCTCAGGTCCCCAGTTTCTCTCTACTTACTACTTTACTGAGTAGAAAATAATTGTGGCATTCATCATGATCATTAGTGAGGACCTATTATATGAAGATAGGTTGAAAACTGAAAAGTGGTGAAGTGGTCCTTTAATAGTGTGAGATTTATAGATTTCGGGGCCTAAATAATATATTAGAAACATTGATCAATGTCACCATGGTCCACATACTGTACACTGTGTACAGTGTACACTGTACACACAAAATATCAAAAGGGTACATTGCTGTCCAGAGGGAAAAGGGCAGGTGCTCTAGCTATGTCTATCTGTGCACGCCTTTGCGATTGAATGTATCAGAACAGAAGTATTACAAAGGTTTACAATTACATTACATTAAAATTGAGTTTGCTATTGAGACTGCTGTTTTTTCTTAACATCAATCCTAGTTTTGCTGGTTTTCTATCATACGACCTAATACTTCTAGTAGGCTATCTTGTCAGTACTCCTTCTGCTGGTTTTCTATATCCTATACCAGGAGTCCTGGTACTGCTGGTTGTCTCGTCTATGAGGACTGTACTACTGCTTTTCTTTCACACCAAGACATTTATTGCATTGCATTCACCTGGCAACCATGTCATTATACCACTGATAGACCTGAATGGAGCTCAAGGTGTACACAATTATCTACCGGTACCCGTTGGGGGACTTTCCTGCAGTTCCTGCCAGGGGTCTTCAGTTGAGAACCACTGTATCATTGGAATACACATGTAATCTACTGATCAGTGTTGGTTGCAGGGAGAATTGATAAGCCCATGTCGATGCAGTGGATCAGTGTGGTGTACCCACGAGCCCTGCCTCATCAAGTGGATCAGCGAGAGGGGATCTTAGAGCTGTGAGCTGTGCTACTATAAGTACCATGTCGTTAACATCAGCACCAAGAACCCACTGCAGGTAGCGTGCGTTTGAGTATGTGTGATTGTATGTGGTTATGTGTGTGCAACTGTGCACTGAAAGGAGGGACTCAGCAGACCCCAAGACTTTTTTTAAGAGGTTTCAAAATGTCCAGACTCCACACTGCAATTCAAATACAAGTCACTATTTAGGCCTTCAGCATTCTCAGACTTTTCTCCAGTGTGACATACAAAGTGTAATGTCAGAGTGAGTGCCATGAACATTTTGGCCATTAGAGTGCACAACATATAGCATCTGTAATAGCCTAAGAGAAGGTGTAGAGATAAATAGGAACGAATAAATAACTAAGCCCTGGGGTACTCCTGTCAAGAATGCATGGCGATGAAAGTGAGACTTCCCAAAAAACCTGGTAGGCAGTCAGAAGGAATATTCTTGAGTGCATTTACTTCCATTTGGTACGGTATACCTAGATTACCTACCAAGGTTAGGAAGGATGCCAATCCGTGTCCTTCTTGAGTCAAGAAGAATGGGGAAGTTTAAAGCCTAGGTGTGAGGATCCAAAACTTGATTATGTGATATATGAACAGTGTTGCTTAGAAACAACCAGTTCAAGATAAAGCTTGATCAAATTCAAGGACTAGCTTAAAGTTTCAATGTAATGAATGTGTATGTGGAATCTATCTTACACCAACATTGTTCTTGTGAAGCAGTTGGTTTTGACTGCAGCTCGTGTATTAAGATTATATGAAAATCGCTAGTGTCCTTTCTCTTTGCCTGTCTGTCTGTGTGCTGCTGGCTCCGTGAGTGAGCAGAGTGGCTTCCGCTGGTCGTGGAGAGCTTAGAGTATATGGTGGAGAGACTCCCCGACAGAAGGCAGTGGGGAGCAGGGAGAGAAGTACAGAATGGCTTGTTCAGGTCATTTGGCAGTTAAACCATCTATTATTTTTAGCAGATAAATACAAACAGCGAATTGTTGTCGCTTATTGTTAATTCATTTCCCCATCTACAGCTGCTATCTAAACTTTTTTTGTTTTCAAAATGCAGTACAGTCCGTTTGCTCGCCACAAGCAGGCACACGTGACACACATATACATGAGTGACAGCCTGTTACTCATAACCCATAACCTCGGCCTCACCCAATTATTGCTTTAGCGTTGTGATTTTGTTCCACGCTTTAATGTGTGAATTGAGCATTATTGCATTATCGTCAGAATTATTAACTAAAATAATAAATAATACATTTGATGTATAATACACTTTACATTTGAAACAAACCTGTGCTACCTGTGCCACGAAGTAAACTCTCTCTCTCTCTCTCTCTCTCTCTCTCTTTCCACAGTGGCAGACAATTTCTCTGACAAAGAGAAAGTGCAGATTGCAGCCGCTGTGCTGGGTAGTCTTTTCCTGCTGGCCAGTGTCTCCTGGCTGCTGTGGTCTTCTGTGAGCCCCCCGTTCTTCCAAATCTGCTATGCCATGTACTGGGTCTGCATAGGTGAGAGAAGCGCTTCTCTAAAGCAATGTGGTGAAAAATTATAATGTGATTACAGGGGTTGACACCATAGAGTTATATATAATAGAGACGTCACCGGATTTCTCCTCTCATCGTTGCTCACCCAGCGCATGAGGCATTCTTCCGGGTTGGAACAGAGAGCATTCTGGGATTGGTTATGGGCCATACGTGAACACGCTGGGCAGAGCGCGTTCATTTATGGAACATAGCGTTCGCGTATAGAACATAGCGTTCACGTATGGAACATAGCGTTCATTTATAGAACATAGCGTTCACGCATGGAGCATAGCGCACATTCACATATGGCCCATAGTCGTGCCATGCATAGCCTCGGTACCAGGCTTTCATTTTTGTTGGTGCAAAAATTGAAAGCCTGGAGGAACGCATTGGCCGCTCTGGTCTAAAATTGGAGGATTGGGAGTCAACCCTTCCGGGTGGGCGTCGCTCCAAATTATGTGACGTAGCGCTGAACTAGGGGGGAGAGGAGGGGCCGGGGGTGACGGACAGATCGATGAGATCCAATCAGGGCGTGCGCAAATCTCAGCCGCGACCCGCCCCTCTAGACCAGAAACCTAACACGTTAGCTCAGGCTATGCCATGCATAGTGCAAACCACTTTCGGCCACCATGTCCATTTTGCTTCAATGTTTCCTCTCTGTGGTCGCGCCTTGGTTGACACTAACGGTATTGCACGACTTCTACAATCAATTCAATTGTAGCCCCTCCACCAGAGGACCACAATGAAAATATGCCTTTTCATTGTCCATTTCATCCTCAGAAACTATAGTAAAATATGCACATCACTTCGTGGAGGTGCTGCATGGGTTCAAAAAGTAACATAGGAAAAGAGAAGGGAACCCGCACACTCATATCTCTCTACGTCGTCTCAGACGAGCCCTCCATCTGCGTCTCCAGTCATCTCGGTTGTCCATACATCTGGCCAGCTCCTTTGTGCTTTCGGCACCAGTATCTTTCTTTAGTAGGCTACGTCCACATAGGTAGGTGTGGGACGTCCTCTCGATCGATGCCTGTGTGTTGGTTCCCACAGTACAAGCTTTTTGGCTGGGAGTTCTTGGTGTCTGTGGCAGTGGCCACTCCTCCTTACTGCTATCTTCTCTGTTACACTTGGTAATGCCCCATACAGAGTAGACGCTTGTTGGTGATGTGCTCATCCTGGTTGATGTTAAGTACCACACGTAACATTCTGGTGTAGCACCCGTCCAGGGATTTCTGTAGGGCTTGTGTAAGTGTCCAGCATTCACGGCCATATGGAGGACGGACACCACGGTAGCAGAGAAGAAACTGATCTTGATGTGCTCCAAAAGATAAATGTATTGACGACGTTTGGAGCCAAGGCTCTTCATCTGGTCATCTTTTCCCATTTGATCCTCAACCATGTAAATTGACAAATCAAATCGCTCTCTCTTCACCTAAAAAAGTAAAAAAACAACAACAACAAAAACATCCATAGCAGCTATAGTAGTATTTGGTTGCTCAGCTACCTGTCTAATAAAGGTTGAGATCCTCGTCTGTTGTTGAACCCTTCTCAAATTGTGTGTCTACTGTTCCCAGTAATGATTGTCCATGAGGGGCCATCTGTGTTTCGTATTTTAACTAAAATGAAAATAAACTGTTTGGTATTAAGTTGGTGATTAGATTCGAATTTGGTTCTGCTTTGGTTCCACCAGGCCCGGGACCTGGAGGAGGAGGGGCCTGGTTCCAGCCCCAGGGAACACCCATTCCTCCCTGAGGTCCATCTGGGGGCAGACTGGTCTCTGAACTCTCCTCTCCTTCCACCTCCTCTTTGCTATCGGCCGTTGCTGCAGCAGAAGCTAACGCCATCGGGCAGGTAACTGTGTGGGATCGGGAAGAAGAGGCAGACTCCAGGACATCCACCACGCTGATTGCTATGTCAGAATCTGAGCCCAGTATCCGCAGCAACACTGGACAGTCGCTGTCATCAGTCTCTGAGCAAAACCATAGCTACCGTTGGACGTATAGCCTGCTGCACGTTTTGGGTCAACATAGGCCTTTTTTGGAACAACAGAACCCAGAACCCCAGGGACTCGTCCACAGCCCCGCACAGACTCAGCCCAGGGACAGCAAACGAGAGCTGGTCATGAGAGTTACCATGGTCTGAGGCCTGGCAAGAGGACAGAAATCTAGTAATGGCTGAACAGCCCTATCCTGAACTTGGGGGGCAGAGGCTGAAGATGAGAACAGGTGGGGAGGGAGGGTCTGGGATGGGGGTAGGTGGGGTTTTTCAATGTTTCTATGTTGCGTTGTTGCCATATCTGACAGTGTAATAAACCGTTTCTTCCCGTATAGGATGAGAGGTGCTGAATGTATACAATAGCCTATGTGCTATTTCTCACATTTTTACAGAAATAATTTTCAGCACAAAAAGGCAGTTTTACCACTCGTAAGAAAATGAAGCAGGCAAATACAGTAGTCCATTGGGGGAGCATAAGCCTACACCCTAAATATTAGGGTGTGTAAAATGTTTAGGATAAACATTTGCCTAAAACAGGCGAAGCAGATGGCTTATTTCAAGCTTAATCGATTAAATTATTAAAAATCTGCTTTCTATTTTCTACAGTATTGTCAACTCTTGTTGTAACCAGGGTACTAGTGACTTATCTAGTTTTCTCTTTTGAAATGTTTGTATTATGTATTACTTAAAGGTTAATATAACCACATGCATTAGTATTCATTTTCTGAATGCAAGAATACGCTTGGAAGAAGTTCTGTACTGTAATTATGCCAACTCCAGTGCTGCTGATGGTACTTGGCAGTGCATATATTGCATGAGCCTTGTACGAATCCCAGTAAGTAAATACATGGTATTTAACCTAATTATTCTATTGTTTTGTTTTTTTTAAGATATTTTTTGCGGCGAAACGGGAGAGAGATGGGGGAAGACATGCAGTAGGCCTAAAGGCCGTGTCGAACCCGCGGCACACTTCGACTGGATTACCAGTCGGGTGCCCGGAAGGTTACGCCACCGCCTGGGCCCTAATTATTCTATTGTGAGTTTGTTTTTGTTTTTTATAAAAAAAATTATCCAACGATTTTGTAACTCATTTTTCACCCCTGTGTCAATTATCTAATGTGATGCTGGGCTCTACACACCCTCCGCCAGCCTAGTCCCCATATATGGGGGACATGGGGAGAGCAATGGACTTGAACTCATGCTTCCTTCATGCCTGAGTGTCCAAGTTGCTCCTTTACACCTGACAGGGGGGAGTTTCCCTGGTTGGACGTAGCGGGTGGAAGGAACACGTTATTTCAACCAGTTCCTTTCCCCTCCATCAGCACTGAGTTTGTGAGTTTGACATGTAAATGTTTGACATACAGTCACATTTCCCAATGAGTTTTGTGTTGAGAAGATGCTCCTAACATCACTGGAAAATCTCTGCCAGCCTTGGCTACCTGCAGTGATTTTCAGAACGCATTAGGAAGTGTTATGTCAGATTATGTCCTCCTCCTCACAACAGATGGATAGATTTTTCCCCCCACACCATCCATGTGTTGTACTCCAGATGGTAAATTGGCTGCATCAGTCCATTGAGTGTGTTCATGAATTGATACTTTAAGCAGTAGAGGCACCATGCATGTCAATACACACAGTGATATCAGTGTGATAACAGTAAATATTTACTGTTAAATAGGTACATTAGGTAGCCTATATTCTGTGCATCCCCACAGAGTGTATTAACAAGTCTAGCTCTGGTCCATAGCCTACTACTATTCTACTTTCACTTTTAAATCTCACATGGAACTCAGGCCAGCCTCTCCTCTTTAGCGTAAATAAAAAGAACGTTTTTGCTATTCACCGAAACAAAGGCGGGTTGTGTCATTAGAAAGCCTTCTTTCCATAGTGGGAGCACTGAGCCTCCCACCACACGAAACGGTACTTTTTGGCCAGAAAGGGATTTTGTTTCCACTGGGAAAAAAATACTTTACTCCAATGCGCCCTCTACCGATATTGCCCAGAGAATTGCCTCAGAGAATTTTTTTCCTCCGGTGAAATAAAATCCCTTTCTGGCCAAAAAGTACTGTTTATACGTGTGGTGGGGGGCTCAGAGTGCATCCACTAAGGAAAGTAGGCAATGACATAGGTCAAACATTCTTGAGATTTCCACTAAAGAGAGGCTGGTCTGAGTTCCATGTGAGATTTAAAAGCGAAAGTAGCATAACCTTAATGCAGGGCAGAATCATAGAAACAGTAAGGCCAGACTGGACCAGAGCTATAACAAGTCTAAAATACTAAAAGCCCACCTAGCAGCCTCATGACACTGTGCTCCCCCTTACACCAACAAAGTGGTTTGAACCAATCAACATTTCCATCTCACCAGTGAAAAAGAAAAGAAAATAATTATAATAAATGATTGTTTGTAACCAGAATTTGGATATTGGATTATATATTCACAGAATGATTATATTATATTTTAATTGTAAACATCAAAAGTTTTAAATAAAATAGACAAGAGGACATTTTGGCCTGGTGTGGTACTAGACTCGAGGAAAGGCCATGTGGTCACCAAATTCGGTAGTGTTTGTTCATGCCGCAAACCCATGTCAAAAAAATGTTTTTTCTTTTGTTAAACGTGGTGCCAAAGTTTGTGCTATTGCCATTGAGAATGTATGTATTAAATAACTCAGAAACTATAAAACATTTCAAAGTAAAAAGTTCCAGCATGTGTCTCCACAGTTGGGTCACCGACCTGTTTTTAGTGCAGGAAGCAGGCGCAGATGACCTTGGGATACATCACTGAGGATACGTCCCAGGTTCATCCATACAAATGTTTTTTTTCTCATTCAACTGTTCCTCGCTAAAACTCCGATTTCTGATGAATACAAATTTGTCATCAGGCTTTGTTGCCAGGATTTTTATTATTGTTCTGAATTCTTTATAAAAAACAATTGAAAATTGTGAAAGAAACAATTTGTACTCCTCAAAATAAGCATACAGTAAGTAATATTAAGGGGGGATTAGATGTTAAAAGAATAGCCTTTCTTCATGATAAAAAATAATAATCTAGGCTGTTTTCCCCCCAGCATTTTCATCTGGGGACAAAAATCAAATATGGTAAGTAATAAGTGTCAAAGTGTGTACTGTATGTATGTCTGCCAAAATGGCAAGATCAGGTTTATTGTATTTTTATGACACACACACACACACACACACACACACACACACACACACACACACACACACACACACACACACACACACACACACACACACACACACACACACACACACACACACACACACACACACACACACACACACACACACACACACACACACACACACACACACACACACACACACACACCACACACATTTTTGATTTTGTCCCCAGATGAAAATGCTGGAAATGAAAAAACTAGATTATTTTTACACAAAGAAATACCATGGGAGAGTGAAGAATGAAGACAATTACAATGCTAACAGGCACACCCTCCAAAGGTATTTGAACATGAAATGGTAGGAAAAGAAACGGAATCGCTTTATTTGTCCCTTGGCTTATGCTAAGGTCTTTAACAAAGGCCTCCAGGTAGCCCTGCTGTCTGTGCAGCTATGAATATGAGTATACTACACAAAAATGACAGGATCTCATGACGTGTTGGGTAGACAGTGACATTGAAGGATCCAAATCAAATAAAAATCATACAAACATGTACATTGTATGTATTCTGTTAAGAATCGGTTTAAATGCAAACAGGTATTAAATGCATAGAGGTATTTGATTTTCTGAATTTAGAGTAATTTCAAGTCATATTTATACATCTATATTACTATCTACAGTATTTAACACAGCAAAGTAACATCAGTGAAATTGACAAGCCTTTCCAATAACCAGGTAATCACTTGACCAATCACAATTTCGCCAAACTCTTGTCCAATCCAAAAATCTCTCAGCACATCACAAAGACAGACAGACAGACACTCAACAGCTGAACCCAAACATGTAAGGCTCAATAAAGGAAAAGTAGCCTAATCTCCAAATCTCCCCTTTGACCGAAGTGTGGACTTTCGCACTTCTCTGCACTGATACAGTACGATATTCTAAAAAGTGACAATGGTCCAGAGGTTGACAGACACTAATATTTCAAAAGCACTTGGCCATCTAGCAAGTACAGCAGGTCATGTCCTACATGCCCCAAAAATTTAAAATTTAAATATGAGTGAAACATAATTGCTCAGTTGAAGTTGCCCAGATAATATACCGATAATATCTCATATTGTTTGAAAAGTGAACAAAAGGTTCCCAGTCCCTACAAAACCAAAACCCCACCTGCCTGAATATGTAATAGAGGAAGGAATAGAGGCATAATGCCAAAGAGCATGCCCAGCAGAGATGTCTTGTTTGTGGGCTGAAGTGTGAGTAGTGGTTGGTACGTGCATATACCTAATGTGCCAGGGCAGAGTCTTCAATAAGCTCTTTTCTGTGCAAGTTATTGAGTTGCACTGGTGTAGACGTTACAGGTTTGCTCATATAATCTTGTACTTGCCCTGCGCCAATTCGGGGGGCAACCATTCGCATCAACCCCTGGTCATGTGCTGTTTTAGTGTTGGTGCAGCACTATAAACAGAGCAGGTGTCTACACTACACATTCATGATTGCCAAGGGCTTGGGAAACATAAGAAATGTCAACACAGTTGGGGCCGATTCATACTCCTATTTTAGAGCCGAATAAAAGTCGGTTCGGCGCTGTAGAGCCTACAATTTGACGTCATTTGAGGTTCGGGGGGGGCGGGTACCGTGCTAAAGTCGGCTCTTCGGTGCTACTGAAAATTTCTGACGAGCCGAAATCATTTCGGCACTACAGCGCCGAAACAGCGGTAAAATAGGAGTATGAATCGGCCCTTGGTCTAAGAGTTAAACCACTTGGTCAAAGAAGCCACCTTCACACAAAAAAATCCCTACAAAATGTGGGGGAAAAAGAAGAAAAGGAAACAAAAAGAACAGACAGAGGGAATGTTCCTTCTTCACGGGTGTTCATCCTGTCTTGTTGTGTATCTATGTATCCCGTCAGGAAGTAGCCAGTTGTGAACATCGCCAACATGGTGTCGTCAGAACTTGGGTTTATTCTAGTTCAACCAAGAGGTCTCCCTCTCCCACCGTCTCCCCTGGTGTACAGTGGACACTCTTCACCTGCACACACACACACACACACACACACACACACACACGCACACGCACACGCACACGCACACGCACACGCACACGCACACGCACACACACACATACACACACACACAACCCATTTTGGACGGGAATCTGTGCGCTTTTGCGTTTAACCCATTTAGGCCTGAGATCAGATTCTAAAAATGTCAGTCGTTCTTAGATTTTTCAAAAATAGCAGACCTACAAGCTCTGAGCTTGTAGATCTGCTATTTTTCAATAGCTAAAGCATAACATGATGCTAACATCAAAATGGGTTTAAACCACGTTAACCGTTATTTTTTAACTTAAAGCTGTTGAAAAATAGCAGATCTACAAGCTTGTAGATATGCTATTTTCTTTATATATAAAATATATATAAATATAATATATATTATATATTCTTTCCCAGTAAACGCTTTTAACTCATATCTTTGCTTCTGGGAGTCCTTGACATGAAGATGTTTGAGAACCACTGACACATAGAAACATTTTGCAGAATGGTAAATGGGTTAATGATAGGTATACAGTAGTAGTAGTAGGCAGCGGGATCAGCAGTCGAACCCGATACCCAGGCGGCTACACCAGCCACTCGGGCCCACATTGTCATGTAATTATACACAAATATGATACTGCATTAAAAACCTGAAATGCTACGCAGACTGGGGGCCCTCACATGGTCCGTCCTTTTTTCCCCTCTACACCAAATATATTTTTTCCAAAAATGACGAATGTTTGCTTATTATGACATGCCAAGAATTGGGATGCAAGGGTTCATGTGGTTACAGTTGTTTTATTATATAAACTGAAAGGTTATAAAGATTATACTGTATAATATATGCGGTGTTTATCTTTGAATACACTCTTTGACTAGAATGCATACCGTAAAGCAGTGGTTTTCAACCTTTAGGCCTATAAGTACCACCTCAGAAAGTATTTGGCTCTCCAAGTACCACCATAATAACTGATGTTAAAATACAGGAGTGTAGACCTGCCCCATCCTATTCAGGGGGAAAATGTAATGGTTTTGTTTTTGTTCCATTCCTAAGCCAATGTTGCTGCTGCTCTGACGAAACTCTGTCCAATCAGCACACCTGATAATATTTCTAATGTGATTAATGCGTCCTCAAATCTTCTAGTAACGGCGAGTTGTGCCGTCATGCTGATTTCAGCTTAGCTGGAGAGCCTTCAACCAATTGCGCTGGTCAGAAGAACTCCCTAATATGAACATTTCATTCCACTTTTGTCTTCTTCTTTCTACTCACCAGTATCACCAGAGAGCGGCTCAAGTACCACTAGTGGTACTAGTGTACTAGTACCACTAGTGGTACTAGTACCCCTAGTGGTACTAGTGGTACCACACTAGTGGAACTAGTACCAGTGGTTGGGAACCACTGCCGTAAGGGACACAGCAGAGATTATACATTACCACACCAGTATTTCCCTCTACACCAAATCTTGCTGCTGAAAATATCTACAAGCTCACTTGTGAGCATAATAAACAATGGCTACTTTTTCAAGACAGATGAAGTTACGTTTCCCCCACCCCCCAACAGCAATAAACAGTAGTAGATGAATACCTTAGCTGTCTTGGCAGCAGTCATACTGTTCTGCATCTTCATGGCTTCAATCACACAAATCTCCTGACCCTCTGCAACCTGCGTGCGCGTGTGTGAGAAAGAGAGAGAGAGAAAGGTGGGGGTTATTATGAAGTTGTTATATGTAACATTTTACTTTTTTTATATATATATACGTGTGTTTATTTACCAGGAGTTAACGCCAGAAAATGCAGTCATTTAGAATACA